>NC_067401.1:196196803-196564500 GCF_016432865.1 Antechinus flavipes
ATTTTGATACTGTTTACAGTTATTCATTCATTTGCTCATTCATTCAACATATACTGATTGCCCACTATGTTTAATGTACTATGAGGAGACAAAAGAAATATATAGAACCTGCTCTTAAGGACCTCAGAGTTTAAGACATACAGAAAATACTCTGTGAACAAGAAACTGGATAATTCTCCCTTTGATTTCTATGTCTCTGACAAGTGAGGTTCTTGTTTTTTCTTGACAGATCTCAGACCTCCACTCACATCTTGCAACCTCCTCAACAGGGTTTTATTTTCTGCCTCCCCCAAATTTTCCAGCACCCTTTTGTGTTGTGTTCCCCTGTTCGAATATAAGATCCTTGAAGACAGGGACTATATTGTTTCCTTGTATTTGTATCTTCAGTGATTTAGCCTGGAACCTATTAAGTCTTTAATAAATGGTTTATCTCTCCATAAGGAAAGTACCAAGATCAGTAGAGAACGATAGATACAGCTGTTTGGGAACAACTAAGGAGAGCTTTAGAGAAGAAATGGGATTTGATTCCCTGCTTTAAGCATACAGTGTCAGGTATGTGTCCAATGAGCTATCCAATCATACCATTTTTCTTCTCTTTGTAAAATGAGATGGAAATACCTTACATCCTTTCCAACTCTGAAATGTATTATGCATCATCTATTTCTCTTGTAGCACAAGTCTGGGCACCTCAATAGGAATGGAGTGATATAGCCATGGAACCAAAATAAATGTGTTAGAAATCCCCTAATTCAAACTCTTAATTTTATAGATGGAAAATGAAGTCAAGAAAGAGGAAAATCACTTGCCTAAAATCATAAGAACCTCAGTCTCTTGATTCCCAAATCCAGGGCCACTGTCATCACATTATACTGACACGAGACTACAAAGCTTCTTCCCATCTCCCTGAACCCCCTCCCTTTCTTGCTATGGATCCACAGAGAGCCAAGTTCTCAAAGATCCCCAAATGCTCAATACTAAATGGATAAGCAGTGTTCTCCACCCCCACCAGGCCCCTTGGTGAGGGCCAGCTGGATCAGAGAGATGGATCAGAGAGGCCTCTGTCCCCCATGGGAGTAACTTTGCCTGTCTCGGAGGAAATCAGAGAGAAGAAGGCCTTTCTGACCTTCCTGGGTCTCTGGGTCCATCAGACCTGTTTCCCTAGGCAGACAAGTGACCTAGAAACTGCCGCCCCCACACTCAGACAAAGGCGCAGATGCAACCCACGGTTTTTACCACCAGCTGGGTTGTACAGAGGAAGCTGAAAGCTCCCAGTAGGTGACCAGACTCACTCCCAGGAGCCTACCCCCAACTCCCCTGCCCTTCCACTCCCCTAGAGAAACACACTCCCATCACCTACTCCCCCCACCACCACCTACAGCTCCCAACTCCTGACATGGTTGAGAAGGCAGCCTATTATTCCCTGACTAAGGAGCTGTCAGTCATGCTATGTATTATCTTTCTTCCCCCTTTTCTTTCTTCCACCCAATTTTCCCCCCTTCTCGTTAATGCCTCTGGGGCAGGGAGGAAAGGGCTGGCAGATGAGAAAAAACTAAAATTACATTTACCTTCCAGTGCATGAGGCAGCCTAGACTTAGAAAGGACATGGAATTTGGCTTCAGTGGACAAGACCCAAATCCTGGTTATGCTATTTTCTAACTGTAGATAATGGCCATTTTCTGGACCTCAGTTTCCTTGTTTATAAAATCAGAGGTTCAAAGTAGGTGATTTCTAAGGTGCCCTCTCGTGCTAAACATATGATCTATGATCATTCAGAAGCCAGCTGAAACCCCAGATCCTTCATGAAATCTTCCCTGACTATCCCTTCCCATGTTTTTCGCTTCCTTCTCTTTTCCTATTGCTCTTACAATTAGGACCTTACCACGTGGTATTTGTATCTCTGCCTTAGGGCTTTTTCCCCTTTTATTTTTTATTACACTAATACATATTTATGAAATAAAACAAGCATTTCGATAACAGTATAATTTTTTTAAAAGATTGTACATAAAGCTGCAAATCTACTATGCATAACTTGCTATTCCTTTCAAATATACAACAAAATTGCCATGCAAATTTCTTCTATTCTCTCCTCTACTTTAGTTTTGCTTTTCTCTATAAACTGAAAGTTCTTAGACAACGAATTGTGTCTTATGTCCTTTTACGTCCGCCCACATTACAGTGGTGGTGGGATTAGAATTGTAGTCCTGGGTAAGTACCAGTTTAGGGTCATGGATGTAAAGTCTGCCGATATACCTGGAGACTTGTTGGAAGTTATAAAGTTGTCTCTCCTGTTCTTTCCCCAGTTTTTGCTTGTTAGGAAATATGGCAGCATTTAAGGGCTTATTGGGGATCTGGGGCTAAGGTTGCTAAACCAACAGAGGAAAAATGCTTGGGAAAGGGGAATAACAAGGAAAAATTAGAGGGAAGCTGTCAACTAAAAGATGGAGGGATGGGCTAGAGTAAACCTGAATTTTGCTCACAATCTTCAATTTAGTGATGCTGGAAGATATCCAAAAATGGAATATGCTAATGAAATGAATTAATCCCCCTCCTCTTGCTAGTATGACCCCTCCCTAAATTAGCCTGTTTTCATTTAATATATACAGTTATTCCTTCTACATCTTGACTTTCCCCACTGGTATTTTGATGTATAGAGGATTGGCATAAGAAATTAAATGGGAATTTGGGGGGAGTTTTGCAAAAGCCCAGACAATAGAAAAAGTTTAGAAACTCAGAAATACATAAAATATATGAATAGTATTGTATAATATCAGTATATTTTATCTTTTAATGTCATCATAATTCAGATTCTTGTCTGATACAAAGGGAGGACCAAAATTTTTTACACAGATTTTCTAAATTGCAAGGGGTGTCATACCCCTAACCCTAGCGATGTGAATGCATGTATACATTAACTCTCTGTTAGATTGTAAGATTCTGGAGGGCAAATATTTTTTCACTTGTTTTTGTATTCTATTTAGCATAGATAGTGCCTAGCAATAGTAGACACTTAATAAATGTTCATTGATCGAGAGATTGAGCATGCTTGAGGAAAAGAACAAAGAGGATTGGCCCTGTGAGTCCTTCCACAAGCTCTGGAGCTTTCATTCATGGGAAAACTCTGCTTCTGGTCTAAGCCATCCCAGAACCAATCTGAGACAGCTCCCTGGCTAGCACCAAAAGAGACATCCCCAGTGGGGACACCCTCCCCTTCCCCATTTGCCCACCCCCCTCAATCCTTTCCCCAATCCTAGATAGTCCCAGAACCCATATAGCTCTAACCCTTTGCCCTCATTCTCCTCCTTAACTGCTTAACTATTATAGGGCTTGGAGGAAATGAAAATCAGAAGCTCCACTGGGGAGGGGGAAATGGGCTGGAGGATTCACCAGTCATGCTACCCCTGGCTTCTACGATTCTCCAGTTCTTACCATCTATGCCCTGCAATACCCCAGCATTATTAAGTAATTTAGGTCACTTAATTACTTAAGTAACTTCTAGAACTTGTCAATCACTGTACCCTAAGGATGCCCAGCCCTTTCCATTTGTCCTGTGGCTAAATTTTCTTTCATTTACTATCTCTGAAGATTAGAGTAGCTCTGACAGCTGAGACTTTTTTTTTCTATTTTATATCCTTTAAACTTTGTAAAGTACTTAAATGCTTTTTTCTTCATTTGTTCATTCATTCATTCCAGGAGGGACAGTTGCAGAGGCAGTTTCATCAAATGCTACCTTTTCCACTCCCACACTCCTCATAAGTAACTCTTTCCTCAGTGAGTCTGGTTATCTGAGGAGTGGCTGAGTGACTGGTCATTTTCAAGGCTTTGTAAAGGACCATGAGAGAGGTGGGTGGTCAGAACACCTGCAGCAATTAAATTCCTCCCAAACACTCAATAAGCTCATGATCCCCCAACTAAATTTACTAACACATCAAAATAAAACCCAAACATTTATTAAATTAAATGCCTATTTTGTGCAAGGTACCAGGTGGACCAAAATTGTCATTCACACATATTAAGCTAGATGGACCACCCGTTTCTGTTCCCTCCCCCACACACTTACGTGAGGGGCTTCTCCAGGCGACTCCCAGGGGACCCCACAATCTCTCCCAGAGTGCAGAAGGCCTGACCCAGGAAATCCTATAAGGACACAGAAAGAGTTTGTTGTCATCCACATGCCATTTCTAATTCCAAACCTCAGCTCCCACCCTTTCTAGGATGCTAGTTCATTGCCAAAGTGTCTTTTAGCTCTATCATTCTGACTTCATATGCATGTATTATTCCGTGCTATTCAATTATATGTGACTCTTCATGACCCCGTTGGAAGTTTTCTTGGGAAAGATACTGGAGTTATTTGCCATTTCCTTTTCCAGGAAACTGAGGCAAACAAGGTGATGGGATTTGCCCAGGGTCATACAGCTAGTAGTGTATGAGACCATCTTGACTCCAGGTCTGGCTCTCTATCCACTATGCCATCTAGCTACCCCAACTGTTATGTAGAAAGACCTTCCCATATTTACTACCTCATTGAAGGCCCTTATAGGTTATCTAGTCCAATTCCCTCAAAATGATGGGAAAACTGAGTCCAAAAAAGATTAAATGACTTAGCCACCATAGCACAGCCAATATCAGAGAAAGGATTCAAAACAAGATACTCTGATTCCAAAGCTTTTCCACTCTTTCCACTGATTATCTGGTGCCCATGTTACAAGAAAAGAACCAGAGGCTCCCAAAAGAAAATACTTTACCATGGCCAGATGGTATGTGAATGGCAGAACTGATATTAAAACACAAGCCAGTTAACACATCAAACTCAGTGAGGTCCCACAACCCTAATAATCAAGATCAAGGGAGAAGATAGTGGGATCTTTGAATCCCAGAGGAAATCATTTAGAGGCTCATGAAGGGGAGAAGTGGGTAATTGCCTTGATGTAAAAATTAAAATCAGGAAGATTGACATTAGCCCATTGTAAATTTGTTGTTTTTGAATCATTTCTCAGTCATGTCTGACTCTTTGTGACTCATTTGGGGTTTTCTTAGTAAAAGATATTGGGAGAAAATGGTTTGCCATTTCCTTCTCTAGCTCATTTTACAGATGAGGAAACTGAGGCAAACAGAATGAAGTGATTTGTTCAGGGTCTCACAGATATTAAATGTCTGAGGCTGGATTTGATTTCAGAAAGCAGAGTCTTCCTAACTTCACATCCAGTGTTCTATCCCCTGCACCATCTAGCTGATATTTAATATTAAATTAGAAGGAAAATTATTTTAATGATTTTATTTTTTTGAGGCAAGGTCACACCACTAGAGGCCAGATTTGACCTCAGATCCTCCCATCTACAGGGCCAATGGTCTATCCATTGTGCTACTTGTTCTTAACCCACAGCATTTAATAATGATGCTTTCCTTTGAGAGGAAAAATGTTTGTGCCTGGTAAGAAGCTGATGATTCTTTATATAAGTATACAAGGCTACCAGGAAAGACATGGCTCCTGCCTTAGTGAATTTAGTTAGCAAATTTTAGATTAGAGTCTACTAGGTTAGGTAAGACATAAATAAATAGCTATGATATAATAATAGCTAACATTTATATAGCGCTTTAAGCAGCAGTGTGCTGGTTGCTGATTGCAAAAAAAATGCATAACTCATTTTTACATTAAATTTACATTATTAACATTTGCTCCATCATTCTTTTAAGTCTAGAAAAAGAAACAAAATAATAACTTCAGGCATGTTTTGTAACATTTGCTTATTTCACATTCAAAATTTAACACTTGAGTCTCACAAACTAGAACAAACTAGCTCCAACACATTTCTGCCTTTCAGATTTGCTGAGTTTGGGAAAAAATATTATTTAATTAAAAATTAAAAGATTTGTTGAATGCTTTACATACATCACCTCCCACAAAGTGGAACAAGATTGGTGCACAAGAGAGTTACACAAGAGTGGAAGTACAAGGAGAGTTGGGAAAAATCATTTTGAACAGGGGATTGTGACAAAGATAAGCACTGATTACTTAATAATAATAATAATAAATAATCAAGTTTATTAAGTCCCTACTACGTGCCAGGCACTGGGCATATAAAGAGACAAAAACCACTCCTTGCCACACTGATGAAGACTTCATGGAGGAGATGGTAATAGAGCTGAATGTTGAATGGAAGGCAGAATTTCAACTAATAGAGATGGTTTGGGACTGGAGTCTGTGGATGAAACAAAGGAGAGAGGGGTCCCAGATATGGTTAATGGTTTGAGCAAAATGGGGCAGGAAAACTCTTGAGTTGTTTCAGGAAAGGTAAATAGTCAGCCTTGGTTGACATGTGTACAACACATGAAGGGGAATAGCTGGACCTAGGAAACTCAGCAGCCCAATGGATAAAGTGCTGAACCTAGAGTCAGGAAGCCCTGAATTCAAATCCAGCCTTAGACATGTACTAGCTGTATGACCCCAAGTTAAGCAGTTTAAACTGTCTGCCTCAGTTTCCACAACTAACTACAAAATGGGGATCACAGTAATACCCACCCTCCTATTGTTGTTGGGTTGATCAGATGAAGTAAGATTTGTTAAAGTATTTAGGACAATTCAAATCTGGCCTCAGACACTTACTAGCTGAGTGACTCTGGGCAAGTCCCTTTACCCTATTTGCCTCAGATTCTCCTCATCTGTAAAATATACAGAAGGAAATGACAAACCACTCAGATCTTGGCCAAGAAAATCCCAAATGAGGTCACAAAAGAGTAGGATAGGACCGAACTTGAACAACAACAAATTTAGAGTAAATGTTCCCTCCACCTTTCCTTTTCAGAGACTGAGGAAGGTCCGGATAAAGGTTCTGTACCTGATACTTAACAAACATTTCAGAAATCAAGAAAGCAACGGCCTGATACTTACATGTTTGGAGAGATCAGGACTCTTAGAATCCACATCATACCTGTGAAGGATACAAAAAAGAGCAAGGATGATAAGCCCAGGTCAGCCTTGCCATTCCCAGATCCCAGAAGACCACTCAAGGAAGTAGCTATTTTATAAAGACCAAAGACTACACATAGTCTCCCGCTAGGAAGCTAGTACTTTGGCCATTGGGAAATAATCTTTCCTTCAACCCCTCAATGTCCCAATGCATCCTTCTGGCCTTGGACTGATGGATAACTACCTGCATATCCCCTCTTTTTTCTAGGAGCCTGGACTCCCTCCTTCTCACACCTGAGAGCATCCCTTTCTTTCTCTTCTGACACATCTCCAGACACCCATCTCTTTCAGTCTCTCTTTATAACCAAATCCTGGATCCCAGCCCTGGAGAGCACCCATCAAGAAAGAGTCATTAGCTTCTCAGCAAGCACAGGCGTTTTTTCTTTTTGAAATGTCACTGTTAAAATGTTGCAGGGTTTTTTCTTTCTGATTTAATGTAAAACACCAACAATAGACTAATATGAGTCTTCTTGCTTTAAATTTCTATGTGTAGGCAGTTTCCCACCTCCCCCTTCATTACAGTCTAAATGATTTCCTCTGGACTCCAAAGCTCCCGTTCTGCCCTTATAGCCTTTGGCCCCTAGTGTCACTACTAGGTCTGTGTTCTAAAGAGATTATAAAAGAAGGGAAAATACTCTTTTCCTGTGCAAAACTATTTGTAGTGGCTCTGTCTGTGGTGGCAAGGAACTGGACACTGAATGGCTGCCCATCAGGTGGGGAATGGCTGAATAAGTTATGGTATGTGAATGCAATGGAATATTGTTGTTCTATAGGAAATAATGGGCAGCCTGATTCCAGAGAAGCCTGGAGAGATTTACATGAACTAATGCTGAGTGAAATGAGCAGAAGCAGGACAATATTGTACAGTAACAGCAAGATTATGTGATGATCATCTATGATAGACTAAGCTCGTCACACAGCAGTACATTGATCCAAGACAATTTCAGTAGCCTTGAGAAATTTCCATCCATATCCAGATAGACAACTATGAAGACTGAATGCATACTATTTTCACCAGTGGTATTTTTTTTTGGGGGGGGGTTTGCTTATTCTTTCACATGTTTTTTCCATTTTGTTCTGATTTTTCTTTCACAACATGGAGATACATTTTAAAAAAAAAGAACTTAACTTTGTTCTTTCTCTATGGAACCTCAGAAGCTGCTTACTCTAATTTTACAAATGGGGAAACTGAGGCCCATTAAGTTTCCTAAGTCACACAGCAAGTAATATCAGGGACAGAATTCACAACTAGGTCTTTTGTTCCCCAAAGCAGTGTTTTTTTCACCGTACTGGGCTACTCCCACTACACTAGCTGGGTGTTTTCAGAAGCTCTGAGAAGTCCCCTTCCCACCTCATCAGAAAACCTACTATCCTGAGTCAGCCTTAGGCAAAAGGGATATGATTCTCTTATGAGGCTAGGAATATATTAAGCTTTCTCAGGCACTGATAGTCACAGGAAAGAAAAAAAGAACCTAAGAGGCAGGAATATGTATGTCTGTATATATATTAGGTATCTATACAAATGTTTGGGTATGTGTGTACGTATGCATACATATTACTTTGCATCATTATATTCTCGATATGTTTTCTTTATAAAGGTTTTATATTCCTTATACATTTCCTATATATGTATATATCGCCTATATATTCCAAATATATTTCATATATATCCTCTATCTATTCCTTATATGCATACTTACACATATGTATATGCATATACATACATATAAATGTATACATATATTTGTTTATACAAAAAAAGCCTATATACAGGAAGTCTCAAAAGTTTTCATGTAAATTAAAGCTATGATGGATTAAAATATTTTAAAACTGCAAACAACTTTTGAAACACTCTTCTTATGCCATATATGTATATATATGTATATGTGTGTGTGTAAAATATATATATATATATACACACATACATACACACATATATTAACTGTTGCTGTTGTTGTTATTCAATTGTTTCAGTAATGTCCAGCTCTTTGTGACACCATTTGGGGTTTTCTTGGCAAAGATGCTGGAGTGTCATATAATAATGTTATATAGTCATATAATAATAATAACTAATATTTAAATAGCACATATTAGGTGCCAGACACTGTGCTAAGCACTTGACAATTATTGTGTCATCTGATCTAACTACATTAGAAGGTAAATGCTATTATTATCCCCATTTTACATTTGAGGAAACTAAGGCAAAAAGAAGTTGTGATATGTACAACCAAAGGTATATTTGAACTTAGGTCTTGATTATAGGCCCAATGCTCTAGCCACTGACTTTATATATATATATACTCATATATTCCCAATGGAGGATAGCCTAAGATGCTCCTTTTTAAAAAATTCTACCAGAACTGTGATTTCCTCAGTGAACACCTAGCATGTATATGTGCATGTGTATATATATATACACATAAACATATATGCACCCACATATATATCTCCCCCTGTATTCAGAGGACAAAAAGTTTCTCTTCAGCTCTTCCCGTATCATGTTTAGGGCCAGTCTTGGACGCAGTCCCTCCTGCCTGCCCTCGTCCATCTGCCTTTCTCTATCTCTGGGTCTCCCCATCTTATCCAGCCTGGAATTGTAATCAACCACTCATGGCTTAATCCCATTACTGACTGGCACAAGAACTTGGACCTGCTCCATTTCTGATTAGTGCTATTTCAATGCCATCCTCCTTAGGCAGCCCGATGGGCCCCTTTCTTCTAAAGAACAGGTCACCATACTGGTGCTTATCTTAGTGTAAGAGTCCCACTGGCATGGCCCTCCTCTAGTACAGGACTCTAAAGCATAAGAGATCCATCAGATTCAACCTTATCCACAGAAAGAACTACAGGCCTGTACCTTGGACTATCTGCATTTTCCCCAAGATGTCTGCAAGCAAAATGTCCTCCTTCTCCATCAAAATCTATCTACCTTCCCATACTACTCTGAGAGAAATTATTATTTTGCTACTATATTAACAAACAAACATTAAACTAGGATTTATGTTTATTTCTCCTTTTTTTAAAGGTCTAACTCCCGTAGGTCAGTGTGTCGTTCTCTGAAGGACATGGTTGATTGATGAGATTACCCCTAATCCTAGGGGAACATGGTACTTAATCATGGGCCAGACCCTACCCAATCAGGATGGGGGGGGGAGCTATAAACAAATGCATTCTGGGCAATTCTTGCTCCAAGGAGAAAAGTCCTGACTTTGTGACCCTCCATTAGAATTTAGGGTGACCCCAGCCCGTGAATGAGAAAATCAGTCTGGATGGAGATGGATTCCCCTCTCCAGATTGCTAGAGGTGGCTAAGTCTCATCATCAGGCCAGTTCTCAACAGGAAGAATTGAAGATTTATAACCCATTTCCTCATTAAATATTCACCAATCAAGTTGATTTTTCCTATCAGGGGTATTCCCTTTCAAAAAATATTTAAGGCATGCAATGTCTCAATTAGGGATCTTTGGTTACCCAGAGAAACCACTAACCATCAATTTATTGATAACCAACTAGCCTGATTATTAATTACCCAGAAACTCTTTTGGGTTTTTCATTTGTCATCCCCCCAAGAGATGAGAAATGGCTTCTCCAGTTTGCCCATAAATAAGACCACTAGTTAGCCTATCCCTTGCTTTCTTCCTTCCCACCCACACAATCTCTCTCCTTAACAGACACATAAACATTCACACCAATATCCACCCACATACAGACCCCCAGAAGGCTGATTCTGAGACTGGAGCAACTGCTTCTCACACTTACAGATCGAATCTGATGTTCTGTTTCTCCTCAAAGAAATAATCCAGTATAAATTTGCGCACAAAATCCGGATTCAGTGTGTTGTCAATCACCTCTGTCCTTCCAAACTGCAAGAAAAATCAAAGCGTCAACTTCTGGAAAGAGTCTATTTTTTTAAAACTGTGCCTGGAATTGCATCAGAGCAGGGAGCTTCCAGGGAGGAATTTCATCTGCAAAGGCAGATGAGCACCTTCTTTGCACCACATCTCGTTATCTCAGAGGTGCCTGTGGTGCTGAGAGGGTAAGTGATTTTCTAGAGGTCAAAGGACAGGCTTGGATCTACATTTTCCTGACTCTGAACATAGCTCTGTATCAGCTGCTCCACTGTGTCTCTCTGTTGATGATTAAAAAAGAGGAGGAGCTGAAGGAGAATAACGGATGATTGATGATAATGAGAAAATGAACCATAAGAGATTTGGAAAGTATCCTGAAAAAAAACCATAAAATATTAACAAAACACAGAACCCATCCCCCTCAAAGTGTCTACAGCAAGATTAATGCATTCTCTCTGAAGGGGAGGAAGAGAACTAGCAGGCATTTTTAGAACACATGATAAACAAGTGAAAACTCTACAGAAATACTTTGGGAACAACCAGATAGCACTTCACTGACCACTAGTAAAGGCTGACAGCAGATGCATGCAGTTGGATTTGTCAAACAGAAATGAGAGTTGTTTGCCTCCAGATGGAGCCTCTGAAATGGCCAGGATCCAAAAGCAGAATCAAAGGGCTCTCCATGGGTGACATCGGCATGAACTCAACCAACAATATGTGGACAAAAAAGCATCAAACAAATGGATAAGTCATGCAAATTTGTTTGGGGAAATGGAAGGATTTCTGATGGCAATTCAGGATCAAGTCATTGCCACCAGAAATTATAAAAGGACTGCACCAAGGGAACAGAGAAAACTGGGTAATACATCTCTAAAGGCTGCAAAGATTTAGTTCCTACTGAATACCTAACAAAATATGAATTATACTCCAGAAGTTTACTATCTTTTTATGGACTTGTAGATGTTGTTTAGTTTTGTTGTTCATGTTTACTCTTCATGACCCCATTTGGGTTTTCTTGGCAGATATTGAAGTAGTTTGCCATTTTCTTTTCCAGTTCATTTTATAGATGAAGAAATTCAGGCAGATAGAGGTAAGTGACTTGCCTGTGGGTCACATGACTAATATAAGCCAGATTTGAACTCAGGAAGATGAGTCTTTCTGATTCCAGGCCCAGAACTCTATTCACTGCACCACCTAGCTACTCATTAAAAAAAAAAAAAAAACACCTATCAATTAACTATTATATTAAAGCAAAAAAGAATACAGCATCTACATTGTATGAATCATATCATACTTTTAGACCTGTTTCCTGACTTCCATTCCACTTTACCATTCCAATGAAATACTCTCTCAAGAATCACCACTTGGCTTTGGGAATTGACTTACAATAAATTTTATCAATGGTTATGTTCCCTGATCTCTGCCAATCATCCTCTTCTTCTAAATATTTTCTCCCTTGGCTTAAGAGATACCATACTGGCCCATGTTCTACCTCTTAAATTTCTGCTTTTCCTTCCTTAGCATCTTATCTCCTTTCTACCACTGAAGTGAGGGTACCCCAAAGTTTTGTCCTTGACTCTCTTCTCATTTCTTTTTACACTTTCTCCCTATTCAACATCTCTCAATGTCATGACTTCAGTTGTTACCTGATGCAAACAGATTTCCAATTCGTTACCTCTAATCTGGATCTTTCCCTGAACTACACAGAACCACATTTCCAAATGTCAACAGAACATCACTAGGGTACCTCATTGACACCTCAAAACTAACCATATTTTCTTTCCCCACAAAAAAATGTTTCTTGTAGTTCTGATTTTGACCTCTGTAATGAGACTACCATTCACTCAGTTTTCCATATTTTCAACTTTGCTATTGTCTTTTGACTCCTCCTTTTCTCTCTCACTCCTCATAAGCAATGTTATTAAATCCTATTGAAATCAACCTTCAGCTATATCTTTCAACAGTCCTTTTAACTCTAGTCCTCTGGCTAGTACAGTACCACAGTAACCCCTAAGGTGACTTCCTGCCTAACAAAATTGAACTAGAAAAAATAATGCAAGAAAGCAAATTTGATCCCATTATTATTGCTGATCCTTAGTGGGATAAGCCTCATGACAGAAACATGACTCTGGATGATAATATCTTACTTTTAAGAAAGGAGAGTGGTTGGGAGCAGTTTAAAAGTTATTTCTGTGATAGCACTAAACTATAGACCACCTAAACAGAAAAGGGAAATAGATAAGTTGAGGAATCAGAATGCAGTAGTGATAGGGTAATTCATTTCCTCAGAACCCATCTGTTAAGAGATTTGTGCCAAAAGCAAAACAGCTAAAAACCCTTTTCTTTTCGATTTCTTTTCAATTAACAAAAATCTATTTTTTTTCTTCCCCCATTGAAAAGGAAAAGAAAAACAAAGCCTTTATAACAATTATGAGCAGTCAAGCAAAACAAATTCCCACATTCAGCCAACAACTTTTTCACTTGCCTTAATGATAATTTCACCCAACAATGGGGTATTCTCTTCTGGATCTGATTTTCTCACCAACAGAGATGCACTGGCTTCTGAGTGAGAAATAACAGGAAACTTTTGGAGATGTAATCACTCCCTTCTAGAGTTTATGACAGACAGAGAGGCAAGTCCAACATAGTCTGATGAGAACCTTGAATTTGTGGAGATTTGATTATTAGAGGAGGGAACTCAAGGTCCTACTTTAGATCCCACAAACCAAAACTCTTCAGGGGAAACCAGTCCTAGAGGGATGGAAAATTCTCAAGAATGAAATTATAAAATTCTTAAGATGCAAAGGAAAGCAATTCCAATGAGGATGAAAAACTTGCCTGAGAAAGATGATATGATTGCAAGAGAACTCATCTTGGATTTTTAAAAGAAATGACATTAGGTGAAAATGAACATAGTTAACATAAAAGTATGAACATTAGATGGAAATGAAGTCTATGAATACAAAGGCATAGTATGGTGCCTTAAGAAGTCAACTAAATACAATGATAGAAGACAATTAGGAAAGACTTATAATAAAAGAAACTGTCTCTCTCCATCCAGAGAAAGAACTGTAAAGCCTGAATGCAGATGAAAATACTTTTTCTTTATTTTATTTTTCTTGGGGTTTTTTTCCTGTGTTTTCTTTCACAGCATGACTTACATGGAAATGTGTTTTGCATGACTACACATATATAACTTGTGTCAAATTGCTTGCCTTCTCAATGGGGAGAGGGAAAGGAAGAAGAGAATTTGGAATGCAAAATTTGAAAAAAAAAACCTAAAATATGTTTACGTGTAATTGGGGAAAATAAAATATGAAAATTTTCTAAAGAAACATAAAAAGGAAGGCGAACTGAAGCTGATAAGAAAAGATTCTTAATACAATGTGTTCTATTATATATGCACTTTCTTGAAATGGAAATTTATTTTCTGCTGTGCAAATGACAATGTTTTTAAATTTTTTTTCTATTTTGTATTTAGGTTTTAGATAAATAAATGCATTTTAAAAAGAAAAGATAGGAATAATATAAAGCATTTTTTGGTTCTTTTTTTGTTGTGGGGGCTAAGGGAGAAAAGGGAATGCTTACCACAGTGTCTGGCGTATTGTAGGTACTTAATAAATGTTTATTGATTAATTGAAAGTAGAAAAAATGTGGAAAATCAGGTGATTAAAGCTAAAGGATAGGAATAAATGGAATAATGCCAATTGGCAATAGAGAGAAAACAAGAGCTGTTCATTTTTCTCCTTTATCTGCCCTTTAGACTGGAAAGGACAGTACTAAAATGGCTTCTAGAGAGTTGATACCCAAGATAAGTCAGGAGATAGTTAGAGAGCACTTAGCTTTCTTTGCTGAAATCAAGTCATCCTGCCCAGCTGAGCTACATTCTCAGCAACTAGGGAAAAAGTAGATATGATATTAGAACCACTGTCAGTGGTATTTAAAAGACCATGGAGAATATGAGAAGTGTGAAAAGATTGGAGAAGGACAAATATTGTCCTAGTTTCCAAAAATGAGAAGAGAATGGAATTTCCAAACTATAGGCCAGTGAGCTTTACTTCAATTTTTGGAAAAATTCTATAATGTATTATTAAGGCCATAAAATACAAACTGTCTAGGAAAGACAATAATCACAAAAATTCTTCATGACTTCACCAAAAGTAGCTCATACAAAATTAGTCTTGTTTCTCTCTTTTCTTCCCTTCTCTCTCTCTCTCTCTCCTCTTTCTCTCTCTCTCTCTCTCTCTCTCTCTCTCTCTCTCTCTCTCTCTCTCTCAACAGAGTTTCTAAACTTGTAAGGTTGAGAGAATTCTGGAGATAGAATTGACCTAAATTTTGCCAAAACTTTTCCTTAAGTATTTCATGCTATTCTAATGGACAAGATAAAGAGATATGGGTAGTGTATGATGGCAAATGTTTAATTAGCTGACTCTCCAACTCTCCAAAAAAAAATGTGTGATACACTTTTGAGTTTGTATAGTTATCACTTTTTTCTATTACTTTCTTAAGTCTAGAGTAATAAATAATTCTTTTGTAACATTTGTTAATCCTCATCCTAAAGATTTAATAATTGGCTCTTGCAATCTGGTATGAGCAAAATCCATCATACCACTGGATGTGGGCCAAACAATAGTACAATTAGATTCAGAAAAGAGTGAATTGGGGGATTCAGAGAGTACTCCTTAATAGTTGCATGTCAAGTTGGATTCTCTTCTCCAATTGATAAATGGTCAAAGGATATGAATAGATAGTTTACAGATGAAGAAATTAAAACCATTTCTAATCATATGAGAAGGTATTCTAAATCACTATTTAGATTGCACTAGAGAAATGCAAATTAAAACAACTCTGAGTTACCACTATACAACTGTCAGATTGCCTAAGATGACAGGAAAAGATAATGATGAATGTTGGAGAGGATGTGGGAAAACAGGGACACTGATACATTGTTGGTGGAATTGTGAATACATCCAGCTATTCTAGAGAGCAATTTGGAACTATGCTCAAAAAGTTATCAAACTGTGCAATACCCTTTGATCCAGCAGTGCTACTACTGGGCTTATACCCCAAAGAGATACTAAAGAAGAGAAAGGGACCTGTATGTGCCAAAATGTTTGTGGCAGCCCTGTTTGTAGTGGCAAGAAACTGGAAACTGAGTGGATGCCCATCAGAGAATGGCTGAATAAGAGATGGTATATGAATGTTATGGAATATTATTGTTCCATAAGAAATGATCAGGAAGGATGATTTTAGAGAAACCTGGAGAGACATGAACTGGTGCTAAGTGAAATGAGAAGAACTAGGAGATCATTGTACACGGCAACAATAATATTATGCAATGATCAATTCTGATGAACATGACTCTTTCCAACAGTGAGATGACTGATACCAGTTCCAATGATCTTGTAATGAAGAGAGTCATTTACACCCAGAGAGTGGACTGTGGAAACTGAATGTGGATCACAACATAACATTCTCACTCTTTGTTGTTGTTCACTTGCATTTTGTTTTCTTACCTATTTACTTTATTTTTTTGATCTGATTTTTCCCATGCAGCAAGAGAATTATATAAATATGTTTACATATATTAGATTTGGCATATATTTTAACATATATTGGATTAATTGCCATCTGGGGGAAGGAATGGGGGGAAGGAGGAGAAAATCCAAAAGTCAAGGTTCTGCAAGGATCAATGTTGTCAAATTATCCATGCATATGTTTGAAAATAAAAAGCTTTAAAAAGAAAAAAAAGTTGGATTCTCAGGGATCTGTCTCTGGTCCTCTGATGCTTCATATTCTTATCAATGATCTGGATAAAAGCACAGGTGCTTTCATTATCATATTTGCAAATGATACAAAGCTAGAAAGATGAATTAACATAATAGATGACAAGTAAGGATCTAAAAGTTCTTGATGGGATAAAAATTGGGTAGTATATCATATGATTAAATTTGGTAGAGATAAATGTACAAGTGAGTTCAAGAAATCAATTTCATAAGCAACAAAACAGAGAAGACATAGTTGGTTAGACAGGATTCTGTATAAAAAGGAAAATCTGAAGGTCTCAGTGGACTATAAGCTCATCAAATTAGCAATATCATAGGGCAGTCTAAGAAACAAATGAAATCTTGCATTGCATAAAGAGACAATGGTCTTGCTGTACACTGTTCTGGTTAGACCTCATCTTGAATACTGCATTCAATTCTGGACACTATATTTTGGGACAGAGTGTATCTAGATCAGTGAAGGAACTTGAATATATGTTATCTGAGGACTGGTTGAAGGAATTGAGAAAAGAAGTCTCAGGGATATGATAATTATCTTTAAGTATCTGTAAGATAGTCCAGTTTGGTCCTAGGAAATAGAATACATGGGCAAGTTTAAAAAGGGAAATGCAGATCATCAGGGAAAAAACAGATTAATCATGAGAACTATCCATTTACAGATGGAATAAGCCACCTGGGGAAGTCATGGACTGTCCTTCATTGAAAATATCTAAGGAAATAATGGACAACCTGATTATCTAGTCAGGATTCTTTGGTATTGAACCACAGTTTTTCTCCAACTCTGACATTCTATGGTTTGGTGACTATTCCCTTCAACTAATTTTTGATCTTCTTTAATCCTAGATCTAGTCATAGGAAGCATTAATCTTCCTTAAGCATAGTTCTAGTCACAAAAATGTTCAGTGATTCCCCAATTGTCTAATAAAGTTCAACCTCCTTTGTTTATCTTTCAAAGCCCTAGACTTATCGCCTTATCTCATATTATTTTTTCCTCTCTACCCAAACTGGACTGTGCTGCCCTTTATTTTCTATTTGAGAGCTATTTATGTTCTCTGTATCCTTGGAGCCAGGAAGATTCATCTTCCTGAGTTCAAATCTGGTCTTGGATACTTACTGGCTAAGTGACTCTGTAAAACTCATTTAACCCCCATTTGCCTCAATTTCTTTATCTGTAAAATGAGCTAGAGAAAGAAATGGCAAACCCACTCCAGTATCTTTGCCAAGAAAAACCAAATGGGGTCACAAAGAGTCAGACACTACTGAAACAACTGAACAACAATATTTGGAATATAAACTACCTACCCCATTCTCCAGGTCACTGTGAATTCCTACCATCTTTTAAAGCCCAGTTTAAATGTTGCCCTCTCCATGAAGCCTTTTCAAATGTCCAATGCGTAACAATAATGGCCTTTCCTCTCCTAGACTTCATTCTATCATATTTCTTGTGAAAGTTCACAGGATTACTGGATCCTAGATCTAGAGATGAAGGCACCTCAGAGCCCATCTAGTCCAGTGCTCTCATTTTACAGATGAGGAAATTAAAACTCAGGGAGGGAAGGTTCCTTGTCAATTGTTACATACAGGAAATAAATATAAGAAGGAGGGTTTCAACCCAGGTCTCCTGACTGCAGAGTCTTGCTGATAGGTTATAGGATTTAGAGCTGAAGGGCAGTCTCAGAAAGCTGTCTAGTCCAATCACCTGATTTTACAGAGGAGAAAACTGAGGCCCAAGGTGATGTGCTTGAAGTCATACAGGTAATAAGTAACAAAGTAGAATCAGAACCCAGGCCTTTTAACTCCTGCACTCTTCCCGTCATGTACTAGGCTGTTAACTCAATGATTCAGGCACAGAATTGAACAGGTATAAAAGGAAACATCATTGTTGCAATGGTGTCAAGACGAATTGAATTCAAATTCTAACTCTGCTGTTTACTATAGCAGATCTTAGAATTTTTAATCTTCTTAGAAAATCTTAGATTTTCTTAGATCTTAAATGGGATCTTAGAAAAATCATTTTCCTTCATCCTCATCCTCATCATTCTCATCCTTAGTTTCCTCTACTATGTTAAGAGAAGGAAAGCTAATGTTCAAAGTCCTTTCACACAATGAATAGAATGTCTCACATCCAGCTTCAGACACATAAGTAGCTGGACAAGTCACTTAAATTCTGCCTCAGTTTTCTCATTTACAAAATGGGACCGGGCTGATGAAAAGATTCATGGTAGTGAATTGCAGGATGTTTTGTGTACACAGTACTTTTAATGATCCCAAGCTGCTTCCATCTTTTTTTTTTAAACAACTGATTCCCAATAATGATAAATAATTGTGATGTTTTCCAACATTTCACACCTGATATCCAGTAGACACCTTAAAGTCAATATGTTCCAAATGGAACTTATTATCTTTGCCCTCTAAATCCTCTCTCCATCCCAACCTTTCCATTATTCTAGATGACAACACCATCCCCCCCCCCCCGGACTTTCAGGCTCACAACCTAGGAGTTATTGGGATTCCTTACTATCTTTCACCTCCCATGTCCAAGCTGTTGCCAAGGCCTGTCAAGTCCACCTAAGCAACATCTCTCTAAACCACACCCTTCTCTCTGAAACTGCCAGGGCTCTGGTGCAGGCTCTTATCAGCTTGTGTCGATTATTTCAATAGCCTGCTGATAGGTCTGCCTGCTTCAGTCTCTTCCCACTCCAATACATCCTTCATTAAGCTACTAAAGTAATTTTCTGAAAATGCAGATCCAATTATATCATCTCCCCCCCCACTTCAATTAAATTCCAGTGGACCTCCAAAATCAAATTCCTAACCTAGCCTCCTCCCCCCTTTCCAGTGTTCTTAACATGTTCCTCAACATGTTCTCTCTGATCCAGGGACCCTGGTCTCCTGGGTGTTCCACTATCAAAAGTCTCCATCTCTCAATTCTGGATATTTTCTCTGGTTATTCCCCTCTACCTCTCTGGTCAGACTATTGATCTTCCTGGCTTCCTTTAAGTCCCAAATAAAATCCCATTCCTTCTTGATTCTACTGCCTTCCTTCTGTTTATTATTTATTTATCCTGTATATAGCTTGCTTTGTCTGTATTTGTTGGCTTGTTGTCTCCCCCATTAGATTGCAAGCTCCTGGTGGACCAGACCTGGTTTTGCCTCTTTTTCGTATCTCCAGAGCTTAATACAGTGCCTGGTAACTTAAAGACACTTAATAAATATTTTTGATTGATTCCTATGACATCACAATCTCCCAAGAATTAGAGTGGCAGACAACCCAATGGTTGACATGATAGGTACTGGTTGACGACAACCTAAATTCAGTCCATATGAGCTTAGGAAAACATTTGTTAAAATTTCAGGATGAACACTTACACCCTGGAAATCAGCAAATGCTATAAATCAGGATTTGATTTATTACTTTGTTGACTGTCTAGACTTAAGAAAGTGATTGAAAAATGTTAATAATGCAAGATAAAAGTATATTGTACCTACTTTTTTTGGATAAATGATTGTTAAACATTTTTGACACACTTTTGCCTATGAATAACAAATGACAAAGTATTCTCATGGAGGAAGCATGTGGCAAAGGGAAGGATACAGTTAAGGTGGGAATATGGTAAAGCAAGTGATTAACTAACCAACCAAGAAATTTTTATTAAAATGCTTGCTAAGTCTAAGTAGGGCAACTAGGTATCACAGCAGATGGAGTGCTGGGTCTGGAACCAGGAAAACTCATCTCCCTGGTTCAAATATGACTTGAGACACTTACTACTTGTGTAATCCTGGGCAAATCATGTAACCCTATTTGCCTCAGTTTCCTAATTTGCAAAATGAACTGGAAAAGAAAATGGTATACCCTCCAGTATCTTTGCCAAAAAAAAAAAAAAACCCCAAATGGGATCACAAAGAGGTTGGATAAAACTGAAAACAACTAAACAACAATGTGTATACTGAACTTCAGTCTCACATCCCCAGTTATCTGTTGGACATTTCAAAATGGATGTCCTAGAGACCTTTCAAATGTAAGATATCCAGAAATCAAACTTACTCTTTTCACTCCATACCCCAACCCCAACAGTCTCCTCTTCCAAACTTCTCTATTTCTGTTGAAGGCATCATTATTCTTCTAGCCTATCAAGGCTTTAATTTCTGCATTTTCTTGGACTTTTAACCAACAAATCTTGCTGTTTCTACCTTTACAGCATCTTTCCTGTCTTATCCTTTCTCTCTATTCACACAACCATCACCTTAGGTCAGCCCTCATTGCCTTTTACCTAAATTATTGAAGCTGCTTCCTAACTGGTCTGCCTTCCTGAGTCTCTCTCCACTCCAATCCAGCCTTCACATAACTGTTAAAGAAAATTTCCTTAATGGCAGATCTGAATGTGTGACTCCTATACACAATCAGTTCCAAGGACTTCCTTTTCTTTCTAGTATAAAACATAAATTCTGCTTTTAAACTATCCAACATCCTGGACTCAGTTTCCCAGCCCTAATAGATCACTTTAGAACTCTTAAATACAACTAAGTTACCTAAAGGAAGCTAGATGGTACAATGGATACAACCTTCGACTTAGTATCACTAAAGCCTGAATTCAAATCCAACTTCAGATTTTTACTGGCTAATTGACTCTTGACAAGTCACTTAAGACTCTGCCTCAGTTTCCTCATCTGTAAAATGGGGATAATTATAGCTCTTACCTCTTGAGATTCTTGTGGGAATAAAAATAAGATATTATTTGTAAACTGCTACATAAATGCTAGGTATTATTCTCAACTTCTAACAAATATTCTATCTCCTAAGTACTGAGTGTCCTCTATACTTCCTCCTTACCTCTGCCACATAATCTTCTCCTTTAAGAATCAGGCTGTCTTCTGCATGAAGCTTTTCCTGGATTCCCCTCCTACCCACAATAATTAGTTCTCTCCTCCTGAGCTAGCTTATAATTTTTTTTGTTTTTCAGTCATTTTAATCATATCTGTCTCTTTGTAACTCCATTTGGGGTTTTCTCAGCAAAGACACTTGGAGTGGTTATCATTTTCTTCTCCAGCTTATTTTACAGATGAGGTAACTGAGGCAGACAAGACGAAGTGACTTGTGCAGGGTTACACACGTAGTAAGTATTTGAGACCAAAGATTCAAGTCTTTCTAACTCGAGGTCCTAGCATTCTATCCACTGTTCAGATTAAGTAATAATTGCATGGTTGTTGCTCCCTGGTACCTAAAGAATTAAAGACTTCCTGGATTTCTTCGACAAAGAGATCTAACTTAGTTTCAATTGATCAATGATGGACAGAAGCAGCTACACCCAAAGAAAGAACACTGGGAAATGAATGTAAATTATTTGCATTTTTGTTTTTCTTCCCAGGTTATTTTTACCTTCTGAATCCAATTCTTCCTGTGCAATAAGAGAACTGTTCGGTTCTGCGCACATATATTTTAT
Organism: Antechinus flavipes; assembly: GCF_016432865.1. Classification (NCBI taxonomy): domain Eukaryota; kingdom Metazoa; phylum Chordata; class Mammalia; order Dasyuromorphia; family Dasyuridae; genus Antechinus; species Antechinus flavipes. The sequence continues at coordinate 196,218,842 of NC_067401.1, forward strand.
CTAGGATATATTGTGACATATTTAACATGTATAAGACTGCTTGCCATCCAAAGGAGGGGGTAGAGGGAGGGAGGGGAAAAGTCGGAACAAAAGTGAGTGCAAGGGATAATACTGTAAAAAATTACCCAGGCATGGGTTCTGTCAATAAAAAGTCATTAAAAAAAAAAGAAGAAGAAGAAAAGAATTAAAGACTTCCAGCCTTAGCTTGATCCTCTAAGGAGGACCTATGGCATCACCTGATAAGAATCACACTGGATGAACAGTCATGGATGGATGGATTGCTATCATTGCCCACCTGGATGAGATTACAGTTCCATTGAGTCACAAAATGTATTATCCATCAATATGTCACCCATCCCCATAATAGACTGTATATTCCAGTAGATCAAAAGCAATATTATCTAAACTTTTTAACCTCCTGAGGAGGTTGGATCAGCTTGAGGAGGCTGGACAACAATCTTTCTCAGGTCCCCTGTTGGCTCTAAAAATAATTATGATTCAAATACTTTCCTGACTTGATAAATATAAAAATTAAAATTTAATTATTTTTATTTTAGTTACTTTTGGGGTTATGAAATCATTACAAGACATGATGGTGTGGTAAAATACTTAGTAATTGGAACTTCTTCATTGTAAGATCAGTCCACTATATTCATATCTACATAAGAAAATGCAGGAAGATCACAGGTCTGAAAATATGCATAAATATGCCTTTATATTTGCAGCCAAAAGGTGCAGTGGATAGAGGTCTGGACCCATAGTCAGGAAGACCAGAATTCAAATCTGATCTCAGACACTTCTTAGTTATGTGACCCTGAGCATGTCATTTAATCCTGTTTGCCTCAGTTTCCTCATCTGTAAAAAACGAACTGGAGAAGGAAATGACAAATTACTCCAGTATCTTTGCTGAAGAACTGGACTTGACTGAAAACAATGGAATAATGACATCTGCTATATAGTTCCTTTCCTAAGCCTTGATTTCTTCATCTTAAAATGAGGGGTCAGAATGGATGAACCTTAAGTCCTTTTCCAGTTTTAGAACTCATGAAAGCTCTGTCACAATGAGGGGGGACCTGAGTTTTAGTTCTCTTCTTGGACAAATTATTTCCCCTCTCTGGGTCCTGTTTTCTCAGCTACAGAATATAGGAACTGAACTAAGTGATCTTTTAGATCCCTTCCAGCAGTAAACATCTATGATTATGAAAAATGCCCAAACCCCAGTCTCCAGCCTGCAACCATGCCCACCATCTTAATTTATATTCACAAGTTTTTCCAAAACTCAAAGTTTTTTCCTTCAGGGGCACAGCAGAACAGTTAACACCTCTTTGTCCCTAGGCTTTGGAAGGATTTTTTCCATAGCTTTTTTTCCCCAGAAGATTTCAGGTAAATACAGCTCCAAAAGATTTCTTTTTCTAGATGAAGGAGTTTACTAAGTAATTTTCTTTTATGCCATTCATTTTCCCCTTTTTCTCTCCTTGTCTCTCCCTTCCCCCATTTCCCTACTGCAGAAAAGATAACAAAATAAAAACTTAACACCTCAAAGAATCTGCCTGGCAGGATTATACATAAATACCAGCCTCAAGAAGTGCCAGGCTTTATTTCTACATAGAGATTCAGCAGGGGCTTTGTTCAGCCTCAACCCAAATTCTTCCAATAAATTTTCTCAGGGAAAAAACACATAAGTGAAGATCAGGCTTCCTTAAAATGGCCCTGCAAGCTTCAATAGAAGGAATTCCCCAGAGAATGAATTCTGCCAGAGGAGAAAATGGAGTCCCCATGGAACTGGAGAGGATGGATTTGGAAGGCATTTGAATGTTTCACTGAATGTTTAGGAAGGGGGAGGAGGGAGCCCCCACAGAACTCCAGAGGTGATGAATTACCTTGGAGACTTTGGAGAAATCATTACCCAGAGGTAGTAATTAATGTTCACATATGTACATGAAGTGAGAGACTGTATAATATATAAACACTGAGTAGATTTGATGAAGATGTGTATGTTATTCATTACTTGTGAAAGAAGAAATATGATAAGGCAAGAAAAAAGAAAAGAGAGGAGAGAGAAGAGACAAAGCAGAGAAAGAAACAAGAGAGAGAAGGATGAAAATCAAAGAGGAGAAATAAGGAGAATGAGAAAAGAAAAGAGATGAGACAGAAAAGAATAGGAAGAGGGGAAGGAGAAAGGTGAAGGGTGGGAAAGAGAGTGAAGATAAGTGGGAAAGAGGAAGAAGAAAAACAAAGGAAGAAAGGACAAAAGAGAAAGAAGGAAGAAAGAGATGATGGAGAGAGAGAAAGAAGAAAGATGGAAAGGAAAGAGGAGAAAATGAGGAAAGAAGACAAAAGGGAGAGAAGAGAAGAGGAAAGAATTAAGTGGGGAGAGGAGAAAAAAGAAATAAAAGAGGAAAAGCATAACGCAAGAAATGAGAAATTGGGTAAGGAGAGAGGGAACGATTTAAAAAATGAAAGAGGAGAGGAATGACAGGGAAAGAAAAGAGGGACAAGAGAAAGGATCAAAAATGGGGAGAAGAGAGAGCAAGAAAATGATCAGGGAAAGAGAAAGAAAGGAGAATGAGAAGAATCAAAGGATAGAAAGGAAAGTGCAAAGAGAAAAGAAGGTGGAATTAAAAAAGAAAAGAGAGAGAAAAAGAAAAATGAGAGAAGGAGTGAAGGAAGACAGAGAAATAAAGGAATGGAGAGAAGAGGAGATTGGGGCAGGTAGTGGATAGAGAACTGTGCTCTGGAATCAGGATTACCTGAATTCAAACTCTGCCTTCGACACTTACTAGCTATATGATTCTGGGCAAGTCCCAACCCCAATTGCCTCCAAAAAAAAGAGTGAAAAGAGGAGAGGGATCAAGACAAAAGAGATGAGAAAGGAAAAAAGAGAATAAGGGAAGAGAAAGAAAGAGAAGAGAACTAAGAAAGAGAAGAAAGGGGCAACAGAAGACAAAGAAAGAAATTGAGAGAGACTGAATGAAGTCTCAAGGAACTGAGAAAGACTATGTGGCTGTCAGACCCAATTTACAACCTTATTAAAGGAAGAAGAGCAAGTTATATTTAAAAAAAGAAAGAAAGAAAAGAAAATCTAATTTGGCTGTTTTTTCTATTACAAGGTATAATCTGCCAATGGGGGATTGCCCCAGGCCCCTCAAAGTTCCAGACAGTCCTAGAACATTACAGCTGGAAGAAACTATAGAGATAATATGTTAGTCAGCTTCACTGCAGGAAACAGCATATGAAACAGTATACCGCATAATATCCTCAGCTACATAAATGTTCCCTTGTGAAGTAAAGACTATGTTAACCCTTTCCTCTCCACTGTCAAGGAATGGAGCACAGTGTTGATATTATTGGAAGAAATGTGCAGTTGTGATAGTCAAAAAGCATTTAAAGTACCTACTGTGTGCCATTCACTGTTTGGTGCTAGGGCTACAAAAAGATCTAAAGACCTTGGCTTCAATCCCAACTGTCAGTCAATCAATAAACATTTATTAAATGTTTATTGTATGTGCAAGGCACTGTGCTAAGCACTTCAGATACAAAGTAAGCCTCTCAAGGACCTCCCAGTCTATAGATTTGGGACAAATTGGAAATAATCAACAGAGGAAAAGCATTGTATAATGTTGGACAAGTCATGTCTTCTCTGTGCCTCATTTTTCTCATCTACAAAATAATATTGCCAATCTTTTTTTTTCTAATGTCCTTTCTAGCTTTAAATTCTATGAGAATTACATCCCCTCTCATTCATTAGACAGATGGTGCTTTGGGGAGCTTGTGGTGCCCTAAATAAAGTTAGTATGGAGATGGGAATCTATTCCTAGAGGATCCTGGGACCATTCACTCCCACCAATCCAGAACACCCACCCATTTGGCACAGTTATCCACTGTCTTCCCTGATAGACACCCCTATAGCAATAGTCCCAATCTGGAAATTAATAACCTTGATGAAAATGCATTTTAAAACATTAAAACACTAAGTAGTGTTTACATAAAGTGTTTTGCAAATCTCCAAGTGCCACATAAATGTCAGCTATTGTTATTAAAATATTGGATGTCTATTTTATGGACTGCCATCCAGTGATTAATCTCCTAACGGCCAATATATTGCTGATGAGCCTCTATGCAGTTAACCAGTCTGATTAAGAAAAGTCATAGTCTTTGACCTGGTCTGTGCCTATAGTAGAACTTGGTCATATTCTGGTGGCAAAGTCTTTGGGAGCCCAGGGTCATCTTCATGTCATGATAGAGCACTGAGGAAGGACATTTGTGTAATATTCAGGTCATGGAACTTGTGAACATTTTGTCTGATGACTGGTCTTGGACCCACTCTAGTCCATCCTCCATTCAGCTTTCAAAGTGATTTTCCCGAAGTTTAACCATATCACCATGACTTTCCCTCAATGAGTTTTTTGCCTTTCTTTGTATCTTCAATGTTTAGCCTAATTTCTGACCCGAAGTGAAAACTAAAAAATGCTTGTTGACCAACTTGACTATTTTTATTCCCTACCATAGGTTCCCCTACCATATATCTATAGTTATAATTGACTTTAGAAGCCTTCTAACTCTACTTCTCATAGTCTGAATCTGACCCCTCATTTGACAGATGAGGAAACTGAATACATAAGAAATTAAATGACAAGCCCATTCAAGTATAAGGATCTATAACGACAGAGGCAACATTTGAACCCAAATCCTGCAAAAATTAAAACTATAATTTCTAAAAAAAAAAAAAAAAAAAGACTAGTTACTGACACGGAAGCATTTTAGAACTTACAGGATGCCTGTTGCCAGGGAATTGATTGACTAAATAAAAATGTAATAAGAAGGTGAGATAAAGATTGTTTTTAAAGTTACTATTAAAACTGCTCCAGCCCAATCTATTTGTATGATCTGTAGATTCTGAAAAATGATAAATGGACAAAATTAAAGATATTGATTTTGATTGTCACCATTTGGAGATCAAAAGTATCTAGTAGAGATATAACTAGCACATTTGGTGTCCAGGGCAAGCAGAAAGAAGTATGCCTGGGGCATAGAGAACAAAATGTGCACTGGAATCAACTAAGTAACTCATAATACAAAAAATATATAAAATGCAATTCATTTCTTTTTTTTAAAGAAGTAACTAATGTCAAAGAGTTATTTCAATACTCCATATTTTCATGATTTAGCCAAGACAATTTCTATTAGTTGTGCACACAAGAGGAGATTTGGACCATGGATACACCAATATGTCCTCTCATGTCGAGTATAGGAGGACAATTTAAAATCTTATAATTTTAAGGCAAAGAGATAAAATAGGGATGGCATAGAGTTGGAAGTCAAGTGGTGGGAATAATACAATGCTGGGAAAGAGAATTGCAAAATTAGCAGATTGATAAATGTACAGTTAGTAAAAGTGACTGAGGTGTGACTAGAACATTCTAGGAAAAAATAATGTAGGTTTGAACACATATTTTCAATCATCCTTCCTAGGGACAGCATTTTTCCCCCATGGAAATACATTACCCCATAGTTTCTTCATGGCAACAATGTCTGCTCTACCCACAGGCTTTTGCAGGGATGTCATCTTCTCTAGAAGCACAACAAAATCAGACAGGCCGAAAGTATTGTTTCTACACTAGGATAATTTCGGTTAGAGAAGATGAAGAAATTAGTTATGATAATGACTGAAAGAGTGCCTGCATTTAATATATGCACCCTCTAATTTTGGTTCTCCAGGAGCAAATACCTGAATTAGTTAACAAATATGATGCTTACAAGTCAAGCACAACAAATATAATCTGGTTTTCATAGGTTGTCCTTAAAACACTTGAAGACAACTATTATATCCTTCCTAAGTCTTATTTTCTTCCAGATATACATCTCCAGTTCTTTCAACTGACTTTTATGTGGCACAATCTCAGGAACCTTCATTTTCCTCTCTTTGTTCCCCTGGATGTTCTCACAGAATCACAGATTTAGAAAAAAAAAGATTTTGGGAATAGACTTTAGAGGTCATCAGATATAACCCTCTCATTTTATGGAAGAGAATGAGACATAGAATTAAAAGTAAAGTGAATTGTCCAAGATCACATAGCTAGGAAGTATATGGGGCAAGATTCCAACCTATGTATTCCTGATGCCAGATCCAGCATCTAATATCCTTTCTAAAATTGGGCATTTAAAATTTTACACAGTATTCTAAATACCATCTGACCAGAGCAAACAATAGTGAAACTATCATTGACCCAGACCTAAAAACATGAGCCTCACAAAAACTCTGGGAAGTAGGTGCTATTATTATCTGTAACTTATAGTCTGGGAAACTGAGGCAGAAGTGAAGTGCCTCATCCAAGATCACACAGATAGGGAGTGTCTGAAGTCAAATTTAAATTCAGTTCTTCCTGAGTTCAAGTCTAGCGCGCTATATACACTGAGTCACTTAGGATGGTATTATTTTTTGGAAGCTGCTATTATCATATTGCTAACTCTTGTGGAGCCTTCCATACACCAGAATCCCTTAATTTTTTCACATAAATTGCTCTCTAGACATATCTCCCCCATTTTGCACTTAGGAAGTTGATTTTCTAAAACTTGTGTAAGTTTATATTGTTATCCCTAATGAATTTCATTTAATGAGATGCAGCCCAGTGTTTGTATCTGTCAAGGTCATTTTCGTTCTTGACTCTTGTTATTCAGTGTGTGAGCTAGCTATACTCCCAATATTGTGTCAACCGCAAATTTAATATGCTTCTAAAGGGTGTGCTGATAAATGTTTAATAAGCAGCTGGAGGTGGGAGAAGAGTGGGCATAAATATGACACATTTAAGTGTAATCTACATCATTAACATGTAGTTAATTTTATTCCATCTGATTATTAAATCTAGACAATCAGCAAAACAATACATCAAATCCTGATTTGTTGCATTTGCTGATTTCCAAAAATATAAATGCGCACATTGAAAATTCAATAATCAGCTCTACATGGTACCAGCTGGCTCCAGAACCCCCTATCTACAAGTCATTGATAAAAAAGCAAACAAGCAAACAAAAAAATTTTAAAGAAAATTCACCTTCTCTCTTTCCTATTTCCTTCCAACTGATGAAAAGAAAGGGAAAGAAAACCAAACTCCCTGCTACAAATATATGTTAAACAAAATAAATCCATCCATCAGCTATATCCAAAAAAATAAAAGTCTTAATCTGCTCTTTGAGTCCATGACCTCAGGATGTGGGCATCATGTTTCATACTGATAATGTTAAACACCATCACAGAGCCCAGCACTCCAGTAAAGACTCAAAGCATGCTATCTAAGTCATTCTCAGAAGGTGAAATTGAACCACTTAGTGACTAATCTTTGAGTCCAGTTCTGAATCTCACTGACCATATATAGTTTAGCCCACATCTCTTGATTTTGTCCACAAATGTAGCAGAAGAGTTATATCATCAAATGTTTTGCTAAAATCTAAGTCATGGTGCAATGGATAGAGCAGTGGACTTGAAATTAGGAAGACTCACTGTCATGAGTTCAAATCTGGCATCAAACTCTTATTAACTGTGTAAGGCAAGTCTTTGCCTCAGTTTCCCTGTCTGTAACATGAATTGGAGAAGGAAGTGGCAAGCCACTCCAATATCTTTGCCAAGAAAATCCCAATCTGGGTCACAAAGAGTAAGACATGACTAAAATGTCAACAACAAGTAAATTTTATCTAGAATAATCTCCTCATCGTGTGACCCTGTCAAATCTTGTGATCATGTAAAAAAGTTAAATGAGACTGTCTGGCATGATTTATTCTTGATGAAGCAAACCATGCTGGTTATTTGCTCTCACTGTTTCTTTTCCTAAGCTTGGTCTTAGCTCCTTTTTCTTTTCCTACAATCACTCCCTTAGTAATCTCATCAGCTAATAAAAATTCAATCATTTCTCTGCAGATAGCATGTATCCAGCCTTAATCGGTTTCCTGAATTCCGCTTCAATATTAATAAGAATAACATATGCATATTTATATTCCTTTAAGGTTTGCAAAGAACTTTACATGTTATTTCATGTGATTCTCATAACCACTGTAAAGTAGATAATACTATTATATCCATTTTACAAAGAAGAAAACTGAGGCTAAGGAAAATGAAGATACTTGTCCAGGGTCACACTGTTGAGGCAAATTTGAACTCAGGTCTTCCTAACTCCAGGATAAACTGAATGGAGCATTGGGCTTAGAATCAGAAAGATTCATCTTCTTCACTCTCTCTACTAGTAACTGGCTCCCTCTCTTGCCAACTGCCTACCAGATATCCCTAAATGGATATCCCAAAGGTCTATCAAATTCAACATTTCTAAAACAGAATTTATTATATTTTTCCTAAACCCACTTCTTCAAACATCTTTGTTTTAATTGATGGCACTATCACTCTTCAAATCATTAATGTTAAAAAAAAAATCATAGTCATCCCTCTTTTTTCCTCATCCAATCACTTGTCAAGTCTTGTCAATCTTCCACATCTCTCTCATTTGCCTCCTTATCTCTACTCACACAACTTCTCTCCTAGTCAGCAATAATCACTTCCATCTAGGATGCACGGGATGCTCAGGGAGTCCTCACACCTGTGATGTGAGAGCTAGGCCTTTTTAAAAGCTGCCCAATCACCTTTGGTGTCCACCTCTCACCCAATTCTCACCTGTGGCTCTAAGAAGCTTAGTATGAACAGTGTCCATAGCCGGATAAGCTGTCTTGGCAGATAAGCTAAACCAGATTCAGGGTTACCAATAAGCAGTGAGTTAGGGGGATATCTACCCCAAATTTGTGAAGACTTACCCTCTCCCTCACCATGGGACAGAACAGAATCCTGTTGACCATTCTGTGACAATTAATTGGTAGGCAGCAGAGTTTCATTTACTCAGCCCTACTTGTACATGAAGATGCCTGAAGTAGATGATAATTGGACCCAAAGAAGGATGGGCCAGTCCTTTTGGTTCTATGATTTTTAGTTCATTTATTTGCCATAAGTATACAAAGTATACCAAACTATACTTTGGGAATAAACTCTCTATTTGTCATTTCTTTCTCTCCTCCCTTTTAGTCCAAAGATAATTTTCCTTAGCAGAAAAGGGAAAAAAAGCAAAATAGTCATTGAGCCTTCTCTCCACTGTCTGTTAGAATCAAACCACACTCCTATCAATCCAATCTATCAAACAATTATTATGTCAAGTCAATAAATATTTACTTTGTGCAGGTACTTCCCTAAGCTGCTTTCAGATGCAAACAAAAGTTAAAAAAATAACCAGTCCCTCTCTTTAAAGAGCTTCATTCTATTGGGAGGTCACAATTTAATCTTATTAAGCATCTACTCTGTGCAAGGCATAAAGAATTAAAAAATCAAAGCAAAAAAAAAATGTCTTCAAGGAGCTTGTAGTCTGATAGTGATGAGGAAAGGAGAAACACAACATATATAAACAGATAAAGCTGTACTCCCAACATTTTCTCTAGCTATCTCACATGCCTGGGTTGCTCTCCCTTCCTGCACTTCTTCATTCTGACTACTGACTCCTTGGCTTTTTTAAGTCCCAGCTTTTCCAGGAATCCCTCCCCAACTCCTCCTAATTTTAGTGCCTTCCCTCTATTAATCATTTCCTATTATTCACACACACACACATACACACACACACACACACACACACACACACATATGCACGCACACACACACCCTTGCTTTGTATATATTTGCATGTTGTTTTACCCATTAGACCATAAGTTTCAGTCTCTCTCTCTCTCTGTGTCTCTCTGTATATATAGAGGCAAATGATAGTTCCTGCCCCTGCCCATATGAAGGAACTATCTTTTGCCTCTTTTTGTATCCCCAATGCTTAGCAAAGTATCTGAAACATAGTAAGTGCTTAATAAATATTTATTGGTTGACTGATTTATGATAATTTGAGGAGGGAGAGAATAAATGGGGCAAAGTCTTTTCTTAGGAGATGGCATATGAACTGAAACTTAGAGGAAGCTAAGGATTCTAATGGCGGAAGTGAAAAAATGCAATCTAGCCGTGGGAGACAGCTTATACTAGAAAATGGAAGCTGAAGTTCTAGACTCAAGAAGTATCAAGTAAACTATCATTTCACTGGAAGTCTTAATGAGAGAAAAGAAGAGTAACATACAAATAGGTGAAGGGCTTTAGCTCTCAAGCTAGGATGGGCAATCACTTCTTTGATTCTCCTCTTTTCCCAATTATAGCTTTAAAAAAAACACAAGTGAACATATATATGTGTCATATATTCCTCTCTTATGTTCTGTTGTGCTCATGGCAATATTTTTTCTTTTCCTATTTTGTATTTATTTTAAATAAATAAATACCTTAAAATTAGGCAATTTATATGTGAAAGGGGAACAGAAAAACATGTTGGAAGTTAGCAGCTCATGAAAGACAGGGAGAGAAACAGAGAAAGACAAGTGGTTTTTTAAAGAAAGTGAATATAAAAAGGGAGGAGGAAAATGAGAAAGGAGACTAGAAGCAACAATATTTTCCTCTGAAAAGCTCATCTCTTTCTCAAAGCAAAATCTAGCAGTAAATGCTTCTGACCTTACACAAAAGATGTGACAGAAGGTTCATAAAACTGCTATGATTAATTCCCTGAGAACATCAATTAAGCAGTTGTTAATTACATGTGATCAGTTCTACCCAGACTCCCAATAGAGAGAGAGACTTGTAACTTCTTTGAACCAATCGCAATTAGTGTCTTTAGGGAATGCAATTAAATCGCTCCCAAGAGTTCTGCTCTAATTCATGGAATTCAGAGCTTAGAACTCACTTTGTCTAATTTTCATTTGATAAATAGGGAAACTGAGGCCAAAAAAGAGAGAATGACATTCAAAATCATATATCTTTGTATCAGTCAGCATTTAAAACTTAGTAAATAAAGCAAGGAGCTATCCATACATAGTCGATAATTCACATTAAGATAATGCTTTCCAAAGATTCCTAACAGCACTTTTTGAGGTAGCAAAGAACTAGAAATAAAGTGGATATTCATCAATTAAAGAATGACTTTTGGTGCATGGATGCAAAGGAATATTACTATATGGTAAGAAAAGATGAAAATGATGAATTCAGAGCAGCATGGGAAGATTTGCATGAACTGATAATAGAGTGAAGGAGCCAGGAAATATTAGACACAATGACTTGCAACAGTGTAAACAAAAATAACCATAAACAAAACTGAAAGCTTTGGAAGTATAAGGACCATAATCTGGCCCTAGCACAGAGAGAGGAGAAAATGTACCTTTTACTGAAGACATGGAAGACATGGGTTTGGAGTAGTACATATGCTGCCTAATGAAGTTATTCTGTAAGGTAGTTTGACCAAATTGGGGTTGTTTGTTTTTGTTTTTAAAACATTTGGTACAAGGAAAGAATCACTGTGTAGGGGAGGTAGAGAGGGATATATTCAGAAATGATCGTGATATAAAAAGAAAACACATTAGCAAAACTTTTCTAAAATTAAATAAAAAGTGTTAGACTCATTTGAGAATCTTCCCAGAGGTGCTATAAGCCACAGTTTTCCTGATACATTAGAGGGTTCATCAAATGGCTCATTAACTCAAGAACTAGAGTAAGGGAAAGCAAGGGTAGGAAATACCAGCAAAATTGGTCAGTGATTTTCACATAGATTATTGGAAAATTTTAGTTCACTTATCTACTTTTGGTTGGAATTTTTTAAAACTAGATTTCTCTGTCTCACCCAACTGGAAGTAAAGCTTTGACTAGCTCCATTTCAGACCTGAGCCAATTTGATCCTCATTAGATAGGTTGGTGGTCTACCAACTCCAGGGGCTCACCATACAGGTGCCACATCTAATGAAGACACCTGAATGACTTAGCCCATTTCAGCTTAGAACTCCAGAGATCAATCAGTCCTCCAGCCTCAGCCTCCCTAGTGGCCCATAGGCATGTGCCATGACACTTGGTTTGTCTGGTTTTTAATTAAATTAAATCTACACAATAATTTTTAGGTGTGTCTACTCATTTGTTACATAACCCACTTCTGGGACTCTACATGATTTCAGAAAATCATTCTAGAGCCCTTCTGTACAGAACATCAATCCCATACAGCATTGGACTGATTTAGATTTGGAAAACAGTCTTAGAGATGATCTACTTTTTTCTACTTATGCATTTAAAGGTGAAGAAACTGAAGCTTTTGGACTCCTTGCCCAAGGTTCTTTCTATTACATGGACTTAGGTTCAGAGTCTTTACAAACAGCTCTCTTGGAATCCTCATAGGGTCTAGATGTTCTCTCCAGTTCTGTTTGTTCTTTTCTCAGTCCAGGATTCTGGCTCAGCTCCCAATGAAGTCTAGGTTCTCTGAGAAGTCAAGGCTCTATTGTCTCTCTCCTTGCCATGGCCACCCACTTACTCAGCTCACCAGAAAGATCATTCTCTACTATTGAGTGTGTACCTAATGGTTTAAATCAGAAAGAAATAAAGGTTCCTCCCCAACATAAGATCATAGCATCTTTTCTTATGGTAGCTAAGGGCTAGAAGCAAGGTGGGTACATTCCCATCAACTAGAGAATGGCTAAACAAAATGTGACAGGGAATATTATGACGAGATTATAGAATGAGGAATTTAGAGAACTATAGGAAGACTTGTATGAAATGATACAGATCACAGTAAGCAAGAGTAGAACAATATCTACAATTGCTAACATAATATGAATGAAAACCACAACAAAAAGAATATCAACTCAGATTTTTTTATTTTGTGACTTGGACTTTTAACTTTCGTTGCTGTAAGGAAATCTCTCCTTCTCTTGTGGATGGACAATTCAATAATCAATAATCTTCAGTGTCCGGGACATTGAAAGATAGGCTGGGTGACTTGACCAGAGTCCCACACTCAATATCAGTATCAGTATCAGAAACAGAATTTTAAACTCCGATCTTTCTAAGTTCTAGGTTCTAACTACTTCACCATTCTAACTTTCAAGAAGATGAGTCTATGGAGAGAGAACAATGCACATGCTCTCAAACACAGTCACTGTGCTTTTGTCTTTATTAAAAGAGATCATGAAATGTGAAGGGAGGTAGATGATAACAGGAAAAAAACTACAGAAAAAAAAGTCACTGTTAAAACTTTTTTAAAGCCTGCTTTCTCATAAGCAACAGCTTTAGAATTAGGAAAATATGGATTCAACCCTATCTCTGACAAATATTGGCTGTGTGGTTGAGTTAGTCACTCCATCTCTCAGTGACCCAAATCAATCCTCTAACACTGTGAGATGAAAGCAGATGCTGGATGCTCATACTGGTACTAGTAGAAAACCAGTTTCCTTATTGGAGTTTCTCTTACCAATAAAATCATAGGTACCATCCAAAACCCATTCTCATAGTCCTTATTATCTTCCCTGTCTAATATTCCTCTTGGTTCCCCATTTCCTTCCACCCCATGACACTGGTTCCTTCATTCTACTTATGGGTGGGTTGCCCATTGTCCTTCCCTTCCTCTAGCCCTCAAAAAGCAAGTTTCCAATTTAATTGTCTCTCTTGATAGAGACAATCAACATTTCCTTTATTTAAACTCGATACTTGCTGATTTCTTTACAGCTATCTTTTGTACAAGCCCAGAGTTTAGTTGAGGCTATAGTACTAGACATGGAAAAATGAAACTGTTCCTTTAAGAATCTGGACCAGTCTGATTCTGGTTTGACTACTCATAGGAAAAAGGACCAAGAAGAAAAAAAGAAAAGAAAAGAAAAATAAATAAAAGCTCAATAGTCAAATAAAGGGGGGAAAGCAGGACCAGAGAAAGCAAAAGGAAGAAACCACAATTTGAGAGGCAAGATCTATGAAGAAAATTCATTTTGTCAACAGTGCAGAAAGGAAGATTATTTAGGCAACAGGGAAACAGAGCAAGAGCTGCTTGAAGTGTGCATAATATGTCTCCTGATGTGCCAGTGACTCATGTATCAAGCTCAACTGGGGCCCTGAAATCTTGCTGCACAAATTGCACTAAACAAGGTTGACCCTGTGAAGAGTTCAACTTGGTTTCAATTATGCTGGAGTGAAGGGTCAGTCTTCTCTCATAAATAGCACACTCAAACAACCATGGAGACTGGGAGGGGCAATGAGTGAAGCTTAGGATGCACTCCCAGAACCTGGTTCAGTTTCTGTTCAATTCAGCAAATCAACTGAACAAACATTTAAGGTCATAGGACTTATTAATGGAACAAATCTTAGGGATCACCCAGTTCAGCCCCTAATTTTATAGATGAGGAAACTGAGGTCCAAAGAAGCTAAGCAATTTGGCTAAGCTCACAGAGATAATAGGATTCTAAATCAGATCTCTGACTCCATTATACCATGATGCTGGACATATATATTAATCAATCAATAAGCATTTATTAAGTTTACCTTCCATGTACAAGCCACTGTGCAAAATGAAATAGTACCTGCCCTCAGGAATTGGAAATTGAAAGGATGCACATCAATTGGGGAATAGCTGAATAAATTGTGGTATGTGATTATGATGGAATATTATTGTTCTGTGGGAAATGAAGAGCAGGATGCTCTCAGAAAATTCTGGAAAATCCTCCATGAGCTCAAGCAAAATAAACTATTCAAAGTAATAGCAATGTTATGGGATAATCAGCTATGAAGGACTTTGCCATTTCAGCAGTATAATGACTTGCAACTACTTTGAAGGACTTATGATGAAAAATGGTATCCATACCCAGAGAAAGAATTGGTTGTGTCTGAATACAGATTGAAACATACTCTTTATTTTTTCTTGACGGGGCTTTTTGTTTGGGGGGAAATCTATGTTTTATTTTATAACATGACTTTTTTATGAAAATGTTTTGCATAACTTCATACATATCTTCTTAAAAGGGATTAAAATCAAATGTAAATAATTGTTTTACATGTAACTGAGAAAATAAAAATATTAAATATAAAAAATCTGCCCTTAACACAGATTAGTAAAAATAATGGGGTACTCACTGTCAATGAATTGTCATGTAGTGTTGGGTATATATATTTTTTCATGTATAAAGAAGCAGTGAGTCATAATGGATATAGTGCTGGACTTTAAAGGTAGGAAAACCTGGGTTCAAATAATAACTAGTATTTATATAATGCCTCCTATATTATCCCCATTTTTCCAGATAAATGAAGTGAGGCAAAAAGACATGTCCTCAGTCACATAGCAAGAAAGTGTTTTGAGGTTGAATTTGAACTCTGGTCTTCTTAATTTTAAGCCCAGCTTGCACCACCCAGCTTTTAAATCCTGTAAATCCTGCTCTTAATAGCTACAGAATCTATAGCTATTATAGAAGTTATTTTAATTTCTGATGCTCAGGCAATTCTTTCAAATTTATCTACTAAGTTATTAAAGCACTGCTATTAGTAAGTCTTTTCCTTATGGGCATTCAGCTCCATGCTGTGCCTATATTGTGAGGCTCAGTAAATATTTGTTAGTTGATCTAGAATTATAGTTCACATTTATGTAAAACATTAAGATTTACAAAGCACTTAGCACACATGATATAGATAGTGCCAGTGTTATCATCCCCATTTTACAGGTAAGAATCTGGACCAGTCTGATTCTGGCTTGAGAGGGGCTGGAGAGAGGGAGTTATCTGCCCAAAGCCATACAGCTGCTCACTATTAGAGCTGATGCTTAAACCTAACTCTCCCAACTCTTAAGTCCAGAGGTTCTTTCCAATAACATCCCACTCTCCCAGTTTGGGGATATCTTCCTGAGTCAGAGGAAACCTTTTCAGAGTCCCTCTTTGCCATCTGCTTGCTTCCAGCCTACCTTTCCTACCTTTATTTCTTTACAGATGAGTTTATTCCACAGTTTTCTGACTTTTACACAAGTTACACAATCTTGTGTAAAAGATGCTCTCCTTGCTTGGAATATCTACCCACTTCACCTCTGACTCTCCAAATCACTAATTTCCTTCTCAGTTCAACTCATTTACCAACCTACAGGAAACCACTCCTCATGCCACTATTGGTCATGTTCTCTCCCTTTCCACATTATCATATTATTTACTTAATAAACTTATCTTATCCTCTCCTCCAATGCCTAGTATGGTGATTGGCTGTTGGATTATTTTGGTCTGGATGGAAGGAAGGAAACAAACATTTATTAAGGGCTTACTATGAGCTAGGCAAGGGCAATTAGGTGGATGGAGTGCCAAACCTGAAGACTCATTTTCATGAGTTCAAATTTGATCTCAGGCATTTGCTAGCTGTGTGATCCTAGACAAGTCACTTAATCCTGCTTGCCTCAGTTTCCGCATCTGTCATATGAGTTGGAAAAGAAAACAGCAAACCATTCCAGTATCTTCATCAAGAAAACTCCAAACTTGTTTATGAAGAGTCAGACATGACTAAAAAATGAGCTAAGCACTTTACAAATATTAACTCATTTGAGTTACTCTGGGAAGTAATTACTATTATTATCCCCATTTAATTGAGGCATACAGGGATTAAGTCACTTGTCCAGGGTCCCCAAAGCAGTATTTCAACTTAGGTCTTCCTGATTCTAGGCCCAGCACTCTATCTGCTTATTGAACTACCTCAGTTCCTCTAACATGACTTGGACCTGGACAATGAATAGTCTAGGGAAGATTTATTAGAATAGGCTAGGATGAAGGGAATTGGGTTTTTTTTTAATGATTTTTGTGAATATCCTTTGTTGTTATATTATCTACATTTCCCACTATACCATTCCCTCTACCCCACCTCAGGGAGCCATTCCTTATAATCACTTAAAAATAAGAAAAAAAATTTAACCAAAACTAGGCAACATATTGAACAAATTTCACATTGGATCCAGTCCTCTACATCTTTGGTCCCCCAGCTCTGCAGGGAGTTGTCTTCTCTCTCAAATGAAATCAAATAAGATAATATTTACAAAGCACTTAGCATGGTTCCTGGCTCATAATAGGAGCTTAATAAATGCTTTTTTGGGGGGTGGGGATTTAATGGGATTAAGTGACAGAGTCACACAGCTAGGAAATATTAAATATAGGAAGCCACATTTGAACTCAGGTCCTCCTGACTCTAGGAACCGGTGCTTTATCCACTGTGCCATTTAAATGTCCCAATAAATGCATTTTTCTTCCCCTCTCTCTGTCTATTTTGGGGCCAGGTTTGGATTAGAATTCTGAGATGTTCAGTTTGGGGAGAAAACAACGAAAGAGAGTATCAGAGCTGGAAGGGACATTAGGCCAAAGTCCTCCTTTATAGAGGAAGAAAATGTGGGCAGCTGCATCTTAAATAAAATAATGTGTGGAGAGCATTTTGCAAAGTTCACAGTGTTATAAACATAAATGTCAGTTATCATCTCCTCCTCCTTTTTCCAACAGATGATCCCAAAATTTTAGAGCTGGAAGGAACCTTGGAGACAAACCTTATCCATCTAAACACTGTTGACTGTGCCAGGCACTGGATTAGACCGTATGGGCTCAGCAAGAGCTTGCAGAGCTTCCCACCCAGTCATTGAAGGGTGGATCTCTGCAAGGTTGAATGGCCTTAATGGGAGCTGAATTAAAACAGCTCCTGCTTCTCTCAAATTACAATTAGAAGAAGCTTCCAAGCCTCCTCCCCAGCTGATAGGTCCCATTGTGGCTGGGTCCCTGCAGTGGGAATGAGCCTGAAGTTGACAGGTTGTTTGTTCTGATTTCCAAGCTATCTACCCTTCCCCAGTTGTTGCTCCCCCTGTAATCTCCATATATTATTGATGGTTCCCTAATTGGAGATTCTAAAAGCTACGTGGCAGATATAAACCCAAGGCCCTAGTGAATCATATTAACCGGGATTAAAATTAGAGGCCAGAAAGCAATCTGCCTCAAATAAAAATAGAAAATGCAAATGTGCTTTAAGAGGTCTGCCCTGAAACCGCACAGTGAGTACTGGCCAATCTCACATCCCCAGGGAATCATCTTAGCATTTTAGAACCATAGGAGCAGATGAGCTGAAAGGGGACTTTGGAGACTTTCTAGTCCCATTTGACAGAGGAGAAAATTGAAGTCCAGAGCTCTTCTGGGCAAAGACACTTTTTAATTTCCAAACTGCCCAAAATCATGTAGCTGGTTATACCATGAGGTCTGTATTCTATGAATGTGGGAGGTTTGGACCTCCTTGACCCATTAATCAGTAAGTATTTATTAAGTGCCTACTATGTGCCTGAAACTATGTTGGGAATATAAGTTCCTAACTTCCTACACACAACGTATTTTTCATTCTAATGGGGGAAAGAGGAGCTAACAAGTACATACAGAGATAAATACAGCCTAAATACAAAGTTGTAAAATAGTTTGGAGGAGAGAGCACTAGCAAGTGGGAGGAAGGAATATAATCAGCATTTAATAAATACCCGGCATAATACTAAGAGCTTTACAAATTTTATTTATGTATGTCTATATTGGATTTAATATATATATATATATATATATATTTTACCATGTTTAGCATCTATTGGATTACTTGCCATCTAGGGGAGGGAGTGGGGGGAAGGGGAGGAATTGGAACACAAGATTTTTCAAGGGTCAATGTTGAAAAATTATCTTTGCATATGTTTTTAAAATAAAAACTTCAATAAAAGAGAAAGAAAGAAAAAATTATTTCATTTGAACTTCACAACCCCGGGGAAGTAGGCACTATTATAATTCCCATTTTATAGTTGAAACTAGCAAATATCAGTGACTGGATTTCAACTCGGAGCTTCCTGATTAAATCCGGATTCTATCCACTTCACTATCTAGCTTCCTAAGAAAGGCTTCACGTAAAAGGTGGGACCTTTCATCTTAAAGAAAGAAGGGGCTCTGCGAAGCAGAAATAAGGAAAAATACATTTCAAGAACAGGGAATGGGCAATACCAAGACTCTAATGAACTCAAAAATATTTTCTAAATGTAAGTTTTATATTTTGTAAATATAAAATTAATAATAACTAATCGATGACATTATATACATATACTATATACTCTAATATATTATATAGTATACTATTTACTTTATATATGTATTATACTTACTTATTATATATACATATACAGCAAGAGAATAGTTGTTCAAGCTTGATTGATATCATCTTAGTTGACCCTCAAAACCCTGTGAATAGGCACCACAGTATTATCATCCCCATTTTAGAGATGATAATACTGAGGTTTGATGAGGCTAACAGGCTGGCCTAGGTCACACAGCTAGTCCAGCACATGTTGTGATCCACCATGTTACACTGTCTTCAAATGGTTACACTGAGATACAAAGACTCTGTCCTGCATGGAGAGAGGAAGAGAAACTGTATTTTAAGATACAGATCTCCTAAAGGTGGATACTCTTTTTATCATTGCAGATTGCAGCACTTCCATGCCTTCTCTTCCCTGCCTTCCCATGAATCTACCATGAATCTTGGAGGTATTCCTCAGGATCTTTTAGCATTTTATGGATAACAGTATAGCAAGTTTCTGTATACTCCTTATGATAAACCCATCTTATCTTCCAATCTTACATGTCTTGAATGTCTGGACTTGTGATTTCCTTAATAGAAGGAGAAAACTTCCTCTATTAATATAGATATGGACCTACTTTGCAATAGAGAGTAGCCTGGGATTCTCAGAGGTCAAGTGATTTGCCTAGATCACATAGTCAGTATATATCAAAAGTGGATTGGAACCCAGAACTTCCTGATTGCAAGCAGGTTTACATTCCTGAGTCTCCTATGATATGGCTGATAAAAATAATGAGACAGGTCCTTTAGACCAGGGTTGTGTTTTTTTTAACATGGGATTCATGGTCTTTTTAAAATGTATACATTTAATTATCTTTGTTTCAGTATATTTGATTTTTTCTGAATCCTACTTTGGATTATATGCATTTTTAAAATTATTCTGAGAGGCAATTTCAATAAAATTTGGAGAGAAAATGCCATCTGCATCCAGATAAAGAACTTTGGAGACTCAGTGCAGATCTAAACATGCCATTTTTTCCTCTTCTTTTGTTTTGTTTTGTTTTTCAAGATTTTTCCCTTTTGTTATGATTTTTATTTCCCAATATGACTCATATGGAAACAGATTAAAAATGAAGGTACACGTATAACTTATATTACTGCTTGCTAGTGTGGGGAGAGGGAGGTTAGGAAGAGAGGGGAAAAAATGGAATCCAAAATCTTACAAAAATGAATGCTGAAAACCATCTTGTAATTGGAAAAATAATATACTATAAAAATAAATAAATAAAATTATTCTAAGAAGAGGTTCTTCATCAGTCTGCCAAAAGGATCCATGGCACAAAAGAGGTTTACAATTCCTGCTTTAGAGATAGAGAAATAAAGGTTCAAGGAGAACAAGGCTAAACATGTGCTGATGGAGACCCAACAGATATGGACCTCAGTCTGCAGTCCAGACTGAGCAGGGAGAACAAGAGTCTTGATGTACAGTTCCAACATGGGTGCAAAGTACACCCCACCCCCATCCAATCAAAAACCTTGTGTTTTGCTGTGTTACAGGGAAGAAAGTTCCATTTAGATGAACTGGCAAAGATGTCGCTGCCCCAGCCGGCCTCATGAAATGCCATGAGCTTGTAATGAAAGCCTTCCTGCCAAAAAGCTTATTTCCTAATTAGCTGTTGTTTTAGATAATCTACCAAATCACCCTCAGCTCCTCTGAGAATGGTCTTTTCACCATGATCCGTGCCAGAGAGCTGACAAAAAAATGCTCCCCACCAGCCTCTGCCAGGAGCCCTGTGTAGAAGCTTCTATTGCTTCCCCTCTGACTGAGATTCACTTTTGTAGCCTCAAATCCCAGTTTGGATTGAAAACAGGGTCAGTGTAAGGAGCTGATATTCCCAGGAGTCAATTCAGAAGTACTAGCTGATCTCCTTCAACCTTTTCCCCTGCTCCCAAACACCTAAGACCACCTATTGCCACAATATCTGAAAATCCCTTAGAGGTTCATTCCTTTGAGTTAGATATTACCATCTCCTTCCATTATTTTAAAACACAAATACTCTTAGAAAGGATAACATGGAATCACTAACCTACTAACCTTATACTTCAAATAAGTTCATAATTATAATTCACATAATCTCCACAATATTTTCAAATTGACAGATACTTTCCTGACAATAGTCATTCGAGACAAGCAGTCCAAGTATTACTTTCCTCAACCCCTTGAAATTCAAACGCAAAGAGGTAAATAAATTTACCAGTAGTCACACATCCAAAACACAACAGAGTTAAGACTTGAACTCAAGTCTCTTGATTCCAATTACAATACTCATTCACCCTAATATGCTACTGCTCCATGTCCATCATTGCCTCTCTGATCAATTTCCTTTTGGCCAAATGGTATTCCAGGCAGATTTCTAACCATTACAAAATAATGACTCTTAGTAGGTACTTTGTGATTGATTGTTGTATCCAAGGGCCATCTCCAGTATTTTTGATCAATATATTGCCACTGGACCCAGATGGCTCTGGAGAAGAAAGTAAGGCTGGTGACTTTTCACAGCCCTCCCTCCCTCAAATCCATTTCACTTGCATATCATAGAATCACTTCCCTGATATTGTGGTTGTCTTTGAGAACAAAAGACAAACAACAATAACCTCTGCTTGCCCCATTTAAAATTCAAACTTTATCTTCTACTAACCCTCCACTCCAGCTAAAATTATGGTCTCTCATGAACACCAGTCCCCACTCAAAAAACCATTCTGACCTCCACATCTTTGCATCTACTTCTTTTTCACACCCACCTTGTCCAAGAGTCCCTTCTCTCCTGACTTCAAATATCTAAGTCCTACCCATACTTCAAGACCCAACACAAATCCAACTCTGTCTATAAATAGCTTCCTAGGACCATCACAGCCCACGGAGATCTCTCCCTCTTTGGAATTCCTCAAGTCCTGACTGACTCACTTGGCATTTATTCTACATGGCCTTGTCTTCTTGATTACTGTTTTTGCATGTCCTATCTCCAAAATTAACTCGAATGTCCTGTAAGAGGAGGACCTTACTTCTTTGCATCCTCATCAGCTTAGTACAATTTCCCAACAGCATCATAGATATTCAATCAAAGCTTGTCAGTGTTGAATGATTTATTTCCAGGGACTGAGGAAATCTGTTTGGCTAGGGCTAAGGATTTTGACAGAGGGGGTACTGGGAAACAAAACTAAACTAGCAAGCTGAAGTCAGCTTGTGGAAGCTTTTAAATGTCAGTACAGAGAATTTGGACTTAATCTTTTAGTAATAGGGAGCCATTGAAGGTTTTTACTCAGGAAAATGAAATGATTGTAATAGGGTACAGGAGGAATCTATGTTTAGTCTTACAGAGAGACCTGGAAGAAACCTCTCAGGTCACCTAGTCCAACCCCCTTATTTTATAGAATGAGGACAAGACCTTTATGGAAATGTTTTGCACAACTTCACATGTGCCTTCTCAATGTGGGAGAGAGTAATGGGGGGAGGAAGGGAGAGAATCTGGAATTCAAAGTTTTAAAAAACAAATGTAAAAATTTGTTTTACATGTAACTAGAAAGAATAAAATATTAAATAAATGGGAAAGGGTTCTTGTGAAGCATTTAACAAAATAAATAAAACTACAATAGATCAGATGAGATTCCAGGAACCTGTGACTTTTCCAAAGTGACTAAACAGCAGAATCAGGATTTGAACTCAGGTTATTTCCAATGTACCCCAAAGATAGAAAAGGAGGGATAATGCATTGTTTTCTTTGCTTAGCAGAGGAAATCTTCCAAAGGAGACTAGAATGAGTCAGAAACCAGTGCTCAAAGGAAAGAGTAAGATAGGGCAGAGGAGGAAACTTTAAGAAGCTAAAAAATATGAAGGGGTCAAGAGGTGCTCCCTTGGGAAGACTTGTTGACACAATAAGAAGTAGGAAAGTTTAAAAGAGAAAGTACCCGGAGGCAGTTAGATGGCCCAGTGGATAAAGCACTAACTTTGAAGTCAGGAGGACGCTGGTTCTAATTTGACCTCAGACACTTATTAGCTGTGTGACCTGACCAAATTACTTAATCCCAATTATCTCACACACACAAAAACAAAAGAGGAAGCATGCTGTCTATAAATCCTGACCAAGAAGATCAACAAGAATGTCAAAATGACATTCATATATGCACATTCAATTCAACTGAACAAACTTTTATACCATGTGCCTATGGTTTACAAAGTAAGAAACAGGACCTCACAGTGGATAGAATGTTAGCCTTCGAGTCTTAACTTGGAGTTAGCCAGGGAAGTTCTACCTCTGATAGCTACCAGCTATGTGAGAACAGACAAATCACTTCACTGCTCAGTCTCAATTTCTTCATCTGTAAACCGGGATCATAACAGGGCCTACTAAAGAGGGTTGTTGCAAGGATCCAGTGAAATGCCATACATAAAGCACCTGGCCAACCTTAAAATGATACATAACCACTAGCTTTTAACCTTTCTCAGTCTTTTTCGTCATTAGCAAAGTGGAGATAATAATAGCATCCGCCTCAAAGGGTTGTTGGAAAAATAAAATGAGAAAATTTGCAAAGCATTTGCAAATCTTAAAATGCTATATAAGCTATTCTCACA
Source organism: Antechinus flavipes (assembly GCF_016432865.1). Lineage (NCBI taxonomy): Eukaryota > Metazoa > Chordata > Mammalia > Dasyuromorphia > Dasyuridae > Antechinus > Antechinus flavipes. Next base: position 196,242,412 of record NC_067401.1, read on the forward strand.
GTCTTCATCACTTCCCTTTCTATAATATTCTTCTTGGTTCCCCATTTTCTTCTGCCCCCATGTTATTGGGTTCCTTCACTCTATTTATTGTGTGCACTCTCTATTGCCCTTCATTTCTGCATTCCCCCAAAAAGACAAACTTCTAAGTCAATTGTCTCTCTCAATAGGTCCAATCAACATTTCTTTTTATTTAAAGAGGATTTCAACACAGCACCAACCTTTTTTCCTACCAGAGAAAGCTGTTGTAGCAATAACAACCTGGACCTATATCTGCCTACCATAAGCCACTTCTTCAAATATCACCACCTGGGGAAGTGAAGGTAGGGAATAGGTCTGTGCAGGACTCAATTTAGAATCAGGAAACTTGAACTGATATGCCATCTCCACTGCTTATTCCTACCTGTGTGACCTGGGTAAGCCATATAACTTTTCTGGGTTTTAGTTCTGCCTCTAGAAAATCGTGTAATCAGGGAACTTGAAGGTTAGAAGAAGGCATTTTGGTAGTCATCTAGTACCCATAGGACTGGAAAGGAATTTCCAGCATAACAAATCTTATAACAAATATTCATCTTCTCTCTGCTTCAAGAACACCAATAATGGGGAATCCACCGTCTTTTACCCATTCTTCTGAGCTGTTTTACTTTGCTTAAATCTCAACTAAAATTCTGTTTTCTACAGGAAGCCTTTCCTAATGCCTCTTAATTCCAGTTAATTTTCTCTATTCTGTAGATAACTAGCTTTGTTTATATGTTGTTTCCCTCATTAGATTATAAATTCTTCGAGGGCAGGAATGAATTCTTTTGGGGCTTTGAGTAGCTTCAAATAATATCAATTTATATTTCTGCAGTGTTTAAAGTCTACAAAATGTCTACCTCCCAGAAATCTTGCAAAGTGGTCAGAACAAGGATCTTGTTATTCATTCTTCCTTCTTAAAAAGGACCAATTGCATCAGGAGGTGATGCCTTGATTTGCAAATGAATTGGATTTAAGAAAAGCAGAGCTGTGCAAAGTTATTATCTCCTTCTCTCCTCCAGAGTCACCAGAGCTCAGTGGCAAGACATGGGTCAAAACAATTGACAATGGCCCCAGTTGCAGTGGGAGACCTTGACCTTTTTAAACTAAGGTCTTTCTCAAGACTCAGTTTGTCTGAGGCAATACCCATTCAGTAATTAAAGGCTAGGTAAGAACTGAGGCAAAACTGGCCTGATTTCTCTTCTAACAGAATCAATCTGAAAAGCGAAGATTCTCAGAGTTTCTTAGGGCAGGGATGACCTTACAAATAAGCAAAGTGAAACTCAGAGAGGTCACATAACTAAATGTCAGTGTCAGGATTCGAACCAAAGTCTCCTGAGTTTTCAATCCAAGCAATCCTTCACTTCTGTATGTACCTGCCTTTCTTCCAAGAAAAGGTGCTCCTTCATTGATAGGCAGGCAGGACCTTTTATGTCCCATGCTGACACAAGAGAGAAGGGAAGGGATTATTATCCCCATTTGACTAACAGACAAATTGAGACACTTATTGGCTGCTGAGTCCTCCCACTCCCAGCCAAAGGCTCTTCCTAGGAGACCCCACTTCTTTTAACCAGGAGATTTACAATCTCCTGTGAGGCCGATCATGCAAGTAGCGCTCCATTTCCCAGTCTAAAATTACTTCTTGAGTCAATTTTCACAAAATGTGGTGACAGATTTAGGCTCTGGGAAGGCTGAGCTTTCTCAGAAGGCACATCTATAACCTGAATGGATAAACTCAGATGAAACTAAGCATCCAGAGGTTACGATAGGGGCTTTCATCCTCTCTGGACTAAACAAGAGCCTCCTGCAATGGTCCCAGGTCCAGTCTCTGCCTAAAGAAACTGCTGTGGCTGCATTTGTCTCTACCACCATATTCTTAATGGCTTTAAATTAATGTGACATTCTTTCTGCTTGGCTTGGAAGGACAAGTAATCACTGTCATGGGGCCTGATTATGCTGGATTTTGGTTCTCTGATCCTAGGAGGAGTTCCTCAGAAGAGGGCTTTAGCATTCTCTCTCTCATCCCAGGCACAAGGGGCTGGATTTTTCTACCCCCTCAGCTTCTAGCAGGCAGCATAAAATCTTGGACTTAGAGCTTAGGAGGTACCTTCTTGTTGTTCTGTCTTTTTCCATCATGCTTGACTCTTCATGACCCCATTTTGGGTCTTCTTGGCAAAGATATTGGAGTGGTTTGCCATTTCCTTCTCCAGTCTATTTTACAGATGAGGAAACTGAGGCAAATGGGGCTAAATGACTTAACCAGAGTCACACGGCCAATAAGTATCTGAAGCTAGATTTGAATTTACAAATCTTACTGGTTTCAAAACCAGTGCTCTTTCCTCTGTACCACCTAATTGTCCCAAAAGAGACTTCTTCTTGTTATCATCATCATCATTGTCTTAGTCATATCTGCCTCTTTGTGACCCTTTTGGGGGGTTTTCTTTGTCAAGATACTCGAGTAGTTTGCTAGAAACTCCAGCCCATTTTATAGATGAGGAAACTGAGGTAAACAGGGATTAGGGACTTGCTCAAGGTCACAAAACTAGTAAGTATCTATGGCCAGATTTGAATTTGGGTCTTCCTGACTTCCAAGCCAAGCACTCTAATCATTTCACCATCTAGCTGTAATCTACCACCCATATTTTTGCCTCTTTAAATCTACTGTTCTTGGTTCTATGAATGTAAACTGCTAATCGAACAATAAACCAGGGAAGAGAATATAGATGAATTTGGGCTGTTCCCAGAATCCTAGATAGTTGGAAGGGACCTCAAGGATCCCACTTCCAAACTGGGATTAATTAGCAATGCCTCTTAAAGGTTAATTATGAACATTTAAAATTTAAATAAAATAAAATTTAAATGAAATAAATAAATAAATAGAATTTAAATGAGCCTTGTCTGTATTCTATTCCATTCATGAAACAATTTGGATGATAGATTTTGGATTCACTAATTATGGACTTATTAATTAATATTTTGGTGAACATTACACATACTAAAAAGATTTTAGAATATGTTCTGCTTTTGTCTCGAATAGTTGAAATGTTGCCTGAATGGTATAATTTTCCTATTTTTCTAAGATTCCAATGGCCAACTTTGAAGTGTCCTATCTTACTCAAATTAAATTTGCATTTTATATTCCAATCCTTGTCTAAAATATGAATGTCTTCTAACATCCCCCAATGAATGATTAGCCAGCCTTTCCTTGACACTTTCACTTAAGGAAGATTCACTTTCTACTTAGGCAAGCCCAATGGAAAGTGAGCTCCTAGAGAGCAAGAGATGATTTTATTTATGTTTTTGTAACTCTGGCAGTTTGCATTGTTTCTGGCACCTAGTAGAGCTTAACAAATGGTAATTGATTGACTGACTGATATATTGATCATTGATAAGTCTTTTATCCATACTACTCTGGAAAGAAAGTGATTCATGGATAGTGGATGAACAGCATCATTTTCTTGCAGGAGGAACCATCTTAGGCTACAGATAATGCCAGTTCAAATATGACCTCAGATACTTATCCTGGTGATCCTGGGCAAATAACTTCACCTTGTTTCCTCAGTTTCCTCATTTATAAAATGAGCTGGAGAAGAAAAGGGCAAACTACTCCAATATCTTTGCCAAGAAAACCCCCAATGGGGTCACAAAGAGTCAGATACTAATGAAAAGCATCTGAACTAAACAAAATTATTTGCTGTTAATAGCCTTTTGTTCTCTTGAATATCGCTTGAAATAAATGGGTGATTGCAGAGAACTTGAATCTTTTCTGAGGACAGAGTAGGTAAAGGCCTGGATATGAAGCAAAAACCCAGATTTCCAATTCCAACTCTACCATTTGCTACAGATAATGCCAGAGCCAGTATTTGAGACCAGGCCCTCTGACCTGAAATTCATGTTTTTGACTTGAACTACATGGTTTTAATTATAAACTGCCAGGTCTAGAATCAGAAAGACTCCACTTTCTGGACAAGTGATTTTAATCTTACTCGGCCTTCGTGTTTCTAGCTGTAAAATGGATGTTGAACTAGATGACTTCTGAACTCCCTTTCAGCTCTAGATCTGGGATCTTATATCATGTTAGATAGTTTGAGTTCTTTGTGTTTGTTTTTTGGAGGCAATCAAGATTAAGTGACTTACCAAAATCATACAGCTAGTAAGTGTCCAAGACCAGATTTGGAACTCAGGACCCTGTAACACCAGGGCATATTCCCCATTCATTGTATCACCTAGCTGCTCCCATCACATTAAACATTATTACACTTAACTTTGTTGTCTTAGACAACTCTCCAAGAATAAAAGTTATAGATTAGACCAATTGCTACCCATATCAATATAATCTAATAGTTTTAGTACCAAAAGTTCCGTTATTATAAATCTTCACCAAAAATATACATTAAAAAGGCCTTAGATTTAAAATAGAATCTTAGAGGTCATGTATACTCAAATAGAAACAGGATCACAAATCCACTGGGATTTCTGCCAGCTACATTTTGACAGTTTTAAAATGTAATATTATCTATGTTTTATTGTATTTTTATTTATTTTGTTAAAGATTTCCAAATTACATTTTAATCTGGTTCCAGGTCACATTTGGGAGTGTTGTTGATAGGGTGCAGCGTCTAGGGGAAATATAGCAGTAATCCTGAGGTCCCCACACATGAGGAGTGTTATTGTTCCAACAATCTGTTTGTCAATGATCCTAAAGTCTCCTGACCATAGGAATACCACAGTGTAGTACTACAAACATTGCTGACTTCCAGATAACAATCTGTTGATCAATGATAACAGAGTTTCTGATACAAATGGTGAGGTACACACCAGACTAGTCCTCAAACCCACTTCTAAAGCACAAAATTCAATATTGAGATGCATACTAGATCATTCCTCATTTCTACCTTTTAGCTACATAATTAGCATATCAGTAACATGAAACTCCTGGTCTCTTTAACTTTTTCCTATAAATTGATTTCCTTTCTCCTGGTTCTTTGGTAAATCCTTTTGGAACTTAGCTTGCTTCATTTGGCATTACAATTACAATAAATTTTGCCCCTTGACTTGGAGATGGATTTAAGTTGCAAATCCTTTTCCTTTTCCAAGCTTTTGGAATCTCCTATTGAACCTCAACATTGTATGTGAGCTACCTTTCACCTCTCTGAATTAGCCTGATCCCCTTATTTAACAAATAAATAATTTGAGGCCAGAGGAGCTACTAGACTTGGTCATAATCAGGCAGATAGTGCCAGAGCCAATATTTGAGACCAGGCTTTCTGACAAGAAATTCAGTGTTCTTTCCTTGAGCCACACTGTTTTAAGTATAAAGTGCCAGGTCTAGAATCAGAAAGACTCAACTTTCTGTGTTCAAATCTGGCCTCAGACACTTAACCTTAAGTCACTTAACCTGCTTGTCTCAGTTTCCCCATCTGTAAAACAGTTGGAGAAGAAAATGGCAAGCCACTTCAGTAACTTTGCCAAGAAAACTCCAAATAGGGTCATGAAGAATAAGACATTGTTATTCAACAACAAAATAACAAAATAAACAATAGACTACTTACAGGGAAGGGAAACCCAAATTATAAACCATTTCATAAAGAAATAGTCATTATTTTCAAGTATACTCAATATCACAAAGTAATAGCTGACAAATTAGTGTCCTCCCAGTATCCTCTTTTAAAATGAGCACAGTCTTTGTATGCAGAGTGTCCCCCAAGTGCTCAAAAAAAATTGTTCTCTTAAGTAAGCTTAAACACTACCCAGACAGTCTTGTATACACCATTGTGATATGCTTAGTAAAGTCATTTTTCAGCCTAGTAGAGTGATGGGAAATTCTCAGTGAAATCTGAATTCATTCTGTTCCACTATCTGTTAATGTGCCCACTTGTCAATAGGTTGGTTTGTCAAAAGTGGATTCTTCAGTGATGTTCTGTCTTCTCCCCATTTAAACTGAAAGGTTCCTGCAAGATTGACCTGTCATTCATTCATTCATTCATGCATGCATGCATGCATTCATGTCTTCCACAAACATTTCTACTGAATGCCTACTAATTATGAGACCCTAGAGGCATGAAAAGATAAATAAGACACAGTCTTTGCTCTTATTGAGCCTGCCATCTAGGAAGGGAAAAATTATCTATAGAGTGTCTACTATGCACGAGGCAATGTGCTAGTTTTTTCCTCAATAGTTTACTTTTTCAAATACATATAAAGATCATTTTCAACATTTATTTCTGTAAGATTTTGTGTTCCAAATTTTTTCTCCTTCTTCCCTTATCTCTCCTCACTTCCCCAAGATAGCAAGCAATCCCATATAGATTAAACATATACAATCCTTCTAAACACATTTCCATATTTGTCATATTGTGTAAGAAAAATCAGATCAAAAGGGGAAAAATCACAAGAAAGAAAAAGCAAGCAAAAAAAGTGAAAATACTATGCTTTGATCTGCTTTCAGTCTCCATAGTTCTATCTCTGGATGCTGATGCTATTTTCTATCCCAAATCTATTGGAATTCCCCTGATCACTGCATTGCTGAGAATAGCTAAGTCTATCACAATCAATCATCACATAATTTTGATGTTACTGTGTACAATGTTCTCTTGGTTCTGCTCATTTCATTCAGCATCAGTTCATGTAAGTCTTTTCAGGCTTTTCTGAAATCAGTCTACTCATCATTTATTATAGAATGATAATATTCCATTACATTCATATACCATAACTTTTTCAGTTATTCCCCAACTGATGGGCATCCACTCAATTTCCAATTCCTTGCCACTACAAAAAGAACTAGCTAAGTCTTTTTTAAACATTTGATCCTTATAACCTACCTGAGATATGCTATTATTATCCCCATTTAACAGTTTAGGAAACTGAAGCAGGTGGCAGTTAAGTGATTTGCCCAAAATCAGTATCTGAGGCTGGATTTAAACTCAGGTCTTCCTGCCTCCCATGCCTTATCCACTAAGCCAGTTATCACCTTTAATAAATAACTTTAAACATATATAAAAAATGTAATGCAAGACAATAACTGGTATAAACATGAACCCAAAGAGGTTTAGAGGAGTGAGAAGTCATGGATAGGTGGAGGCTGGTCCAAGATACTTGTGAGAGGCAGAGAAAAGTGCAAGGAACTTGAAAAGTTGAATTTGGAGTCACTGAACAAAACTTTGAATTAATTCTGCCTTTCTGGATTTAATTTCCTTTATGTGTAAAAAGGAGGGGCTCAGACCAAATATACTCCTGAGGTCTCTCCTAGCTCTAGGCTGAAACCTTCCATGAACATTATCTTTGAAAGTCTGGAGTGTCTTAGATTTTATATCCCCAACACTTAGCATAGTGCTATGCACATAGTAAGTGCTTAATAAATGCTTTTTTTAGTCATTCATTATTTCATTCTAGACCTACAATTCATTGCCCTAGGGAATTCCCAGGGAAGAAACTCCCTCTCCCTATTCAGATTAGTACCCAATAAAAACTGCTCAACCATTTAAAATCTTAAAGAGTTGTCAATGCTTTTGAGAGATTAAAGGATTTGTCTAGAGTTGTCCAGCCTGGGATTTGAATTCAGATCTTCCTGGGTCTAACCATTAGGTAACACTGTCTCTCTTCAAAACAATAGATCACATTTTTATAGCACTTAAAGGACACAGCACTTTTTCTCCCAGTAATCCTACGTGTGATAAGCAATGCAAGTATTGCTATCCTCATCTTGCAGACAAGGAAACTGAAACTCAAAGAAGTTAATGATAAAGTTTAGAATGATCCAGACTTCTTTCTATTATTCCATAGATATATGAAATTTATCTTGAAAATTTTATAACATTTCAAGCAGCAGCACTAGAGAAAGAAAATATTCTAGAAAAGGGAGAACAGAATAAATGAAGAATAAATGACACCCAGAAGACAAAAGGGTACTAAATAACACTGTGGATAGAGCATTAAGCCTGCAGGCAAAAAGACCTGAGTTCAACTCCTGACTCAGAAATTAGCTTGTGACTTCAAGCAAGTCACTTGACTTTTGTCTGACTCAGTTTACTCATCTGTAAACTGTTTCCTCAGTTTACAGTAGGAAACAGTAGCGCCTTCCTCCTGGAATTATTGTGACAATAAAAATGAAATCATATTTTAAGTGCTTTGCAAACCTTAAAGTACTAATAAATGCTAGTTGTTGTTACTATTATTATAAAACTTATACAGAGAATATAAACAGTAGCAGATAAGGGATAAGATTCAGTGTGAGTCCAAAATTCTAAGGGAACCCTGAGCCACAAGATGCATAAGGTGGTCTCCGGTTTCTTCCCTAACATTGCTCACTACAATAAAGGGGGGAACCTATCAAAAAAAAAATCAGAGGCAGAATGAGGGTGGTCCAGCTTGTTTTTATAGACCATGAGTAAGAGGTTCCCTTTGCTGCCTCTAAACCGTCCCAAATCCTGAAATCTCATCAGGTTGATTAGGTAATCCATCAAGGACACCCCTACTCCACCTCTATCCCACCCACCCACCCCTCAAAAACTGGAGGTAATATTTGTTAAGCACCTTGCAACCCTGAAAACAAAATATTGTAGGTTTGCAAAGTCTTAACTAAATAATAACTAGAGGAGTATAGTGAAATATTAAATTGAAAATGTGGGGCAGAATTAATTGGTGGAGTCTTGAATTTCACACTCAGTAATTTGAACTTAATTTCATATACAATGGGGAACCTATGAAGGTTTTTTGAGGAAGGTAAGTAACAAAGTTCCCAAAAGATTTCATCAGCCTGGGTCCTCAACAGACATTTATCAAGCACCTGATATCAAGCAAGATGTCAAGACTCTATCATTCTTCTTCCCCAACCCTAAGTTATCTAAATTTACAACTTTAGAGTCATCTTCAGCTCTTCTCTGTCTCTCACCCCATAAATCTAAATCATTTGCTAAATCTTGTTGATTCTGCCTCCAAATTCTCTCATAACCACCCCCTTCTTTCCATCTAAATGGTCAATACCCTAGTTCAGAATTTCTTATCATCTCTCTCTTGGACTCCCTGGCTCTATTCTCCACCCTCCTTTTCTAATTCATCCCTCCACTAAGCTGCTAAAATGATAGTCTTAAAATACAGAATGAACATCTCATTCCATTGTTCAGTCTTCTCCAGTGGGTATTTATTACCTCTAGGATGAAATACAAGCTTCTCTGTTTGGCATTTCTAGCTCTTTACAACCTTGACCCACTTACTTTTCCAAACTCATTACACATTTTCCCCTGTGAGACCTTCTTCATCTTCCATAAAAACTGGTGGTCTTGCTGTTCCTTATATATCACATTCTATCTCCCATTCTAGTGCCCTTCATATCTGGAGTGTTCTTATTTATCCCTGCCTCTTAGAATGCTTAGATTCCTTCAAAGTTCAGCTCAACAGCCACCTTCTACATGAGACTTTTTTTGAATTGCCCCAGTTACTAATGTCTCCCTCCAAAAATTATCTTGTAGATTATGTGATGATCAATTATGAAAGACTTAGCTCTTCTCAGCAACAGTGATCTAAGACAATTCCAATAGATTTAAGATAGGAAATGCCATTCACATTTAGAGAAAGAACCATGGAGACTGAATGCTAATCGAAGCATACTGTTTTCACCGTTTGTTTTTTTGTTTTGTTTTGGTTTGGTTTTTGATTTGCTTTTCTTTCTCATAATCTTCCCCTTTTATTTTGATTTTTCTTTTTACAACATAACAAATATGGATATGTTTTAAATGATCATACATGTATAAACTATATCAAATTTCTTGAGATCTTGGGGAGGGGGAGGTAAGGGAAGAAGACAGAAAAAATTCGGAACTCAAAATCTTACAAAAATGAACATTGAAAACTATCTTTACATGTAATTGAAAAATTAAAATAATAGTGAAAATGTAAAAATACCTTATGTTTACTGTATATTTGATACATTGTATATTTGTCTTTTTATGAATAGAGAGCAGATCTTAGTATCAGGATGACGTGGACTCAACACTTATCTCTGCATGACCCTGGACATGTCACAGCTCCTGAGTTTCTAGGCAACTCTCTAATACAATATGTGCTGACCTGCATTAGTGAGAATTTCCTCACCTGGGAGTTCCCCATGCCAATGAAATTACAGACTAAATCCTTATCCCTATATGGCATATATTCATTATATACTTATAAGTGTCTATGTTGTCTCCTTTATTAGAATGTAAGCCCAAGTGCACAACAGAGAACAAAAGAAATTTTAGAAGGAAGCACAGAAAAGCAGAATAGCTTTGAAAAGAATGCATAGAACTTATTACATTGATGTTGTTCAAAAAAAGCAAACCGTGTGGCATCCCTTTATGTAGTGGCCAGAAACTGGAATTGAAGGGATGCCCACCAATTGGATATATTGTGATATATGAATGTTATGTTATTATTCTATAAGAAATGACCAGCAGGATGATTTCAGAGAGGCCTGGAGAGACTTACATGAACTGATGCTGAGTGAAATGAGCAGAACTAGAAGATCATTATACACTTCAACAACAATACTGTATGATGATCAACTCTGATGGACGTGGCTCTTTTCAACAATGAGAACACCCAAATCAGTTTCAATTGATCTATAATGAAGAGAACCAGCTACACCCAGAGAGAGAACACTGGGAAATGAGTATGAACCACAACATAACATTTCTACTCTTTCTGTTATTGTTTGCTTGCATTTTAATTTTTTTTTCTTCTCAGGTTATTTTTACCTTCTTTCTAAATCCAATCTTTCCTGTGCAATAAGATAATTGCATAAATATGTACACATATATTGTATTTAACATATACTTTAACATATTTAACATATATTGGTCTACCTGCCATCTAGGGGAGGGGGTGGGGGGAAAGAAGGGTCAATGTTGAAAAATTACCCATGCATATGTTCTGTATATAAAAAGTTATAATAAAAAAATAAAATTTTTAAAAAGCAAACAGTATGAAATAGAGACTCATGGTTTCATATTGATTCTCTTTTTGTGTTGGGTTATGTACATGGAATTTTATGAGGGGTTTGATCTATTTTAATTAATTTCAAAATGAATAATTTTTAAAGAAAAAGAATGTAATGTTTGATTTATATGGGATTGCTTGCTGATTTGTCCATGCCATCAAGCAAAAAGCTCATAATCCATCAGGAAAGACAAGTATATTAACAAGGTTTATTTAAAGTAAATGAAAAGTAGATAAAAAGTAATCATAAAGGCAAAGGGAGTGGAAAGAATTTGAGAATTTTACTGAAGAGTGGAAATTAGTGACTTTACTCCAGAATGAGTTTAACATGAAAGGAGGGTCTTGAAGTGTCCCTGCCTTGACTTCCCTGTCCCCATGCTAACATAACTTCCTAAGGGGATTGAGACTCTACAGTTAGAAATAACCCAGCTAGATGACAGAGACAGAAGTAGAGACAGAGGCAAACAGATGACAGGCCAATAAATGCATTTATTGAGGGATGAGAAGAATGGTACCTACCTCCCTCCATTGCTTGTTCTCCATTCCTTGAGTGTACATCACACATACTGGGGGGAAAGAAAAACACAAAGATTAAGGACTTAGACAAGAAGTTGAAGAAAGAAGAACTAAGATAAGGAGGAAGGCGTTCAGCAGGGAGAAAGAATTTTACAGGGTTTTTGATTGTTCAGTTGTATTTGATACTTTGTGATCTCATTTGAGATTTTCTTGGCAAAGATATTGAAGTGGTTTATCTTCCTTCTCCAGCTCATTTTACAGATGAGGAAACTGAGGCAAAGTGAATTTTCCAGAATCACAAAGCTAGGAAAAGTCCAAAGTCAGATTATGAACTCAGGACAGCACTCTAACCACTGTACCACCTAACTGCCCTAGTGGAAGAAACAACATGCAAATAACTATGTGTGAGCAAAATATAGAGAGAACAAATTAGAGAGAGTCAACTCTGGGAAGGCATTAGCATCAAGGGATATTGAAAAAAGTTTCTTGCATAGGGGACAAGCCAATGAAAATCCTTAGAACTGAGAGAGAATGGGGAGGTTAGGCCCAGAATATCTGTGGGCCTCCATCCCAGGAGAGGGCTCACTGATGTCAAAGTGGAAATTATATTTAAGATCATTTAACCCAACCCCTTCATTTTACATGGTAAGAAACTGAGTCCCAAAGAATATTTTGCAAAAAAATACACAAAGCTACTAATTGGCAGAGTTGGGATTTGAATGTGGGCCTTTTTATTCCAAATCTAATGTTCCTTTTACTCTATCACATTGTTTCTAGCTTAATTTGGCTTCTATTTTCACCTCCATTGGCTTGGGCCAAAGTAGGTCCAGTGATGAATCAAACAGACACATTTTAACTCTTCCTTTTCCCATTAGACCATAAACTACTCAAGAATAGGGACAAGGTTTTTTCCTTCCGCTTTGTATTCTCAGAGTTAGGCTTATAGTTGATGTTTAATAAATGATTGTTATAATTGAATTATGTCAACCTGCAAGGCCTAAACTAGGTCTGAGAATTGATGTGAGGGAGAGGGAAGAAGATTCAGATGATTGTGAAAAAGGGGGAGAAGTTGCAAGGGGGAGATTTTGGCACAAATTTAACAGGGAATCCTGGAATCAGATAATGTTAGCGAGGGTGGGGAGTGAGTGCACTTTGGAGACAGAAAGTCCAATAAGAGGAAGAATTTGAGGAGACTCAGAGCTGAACATTCTGAAGAAGGGAGGGACTGCCGAAGAGCTTTTATGTAATTATCTTATTCAATTCTCAAAATTACTTTGTGAGGAGATAAGATGGGATGGGGGAAGGGGAAAGCGAGAGAGTGAGCCTTATTATTTATTCTCTTTTACAGAGAAGGGGACTGAGTCCCAGAGAGGTAACATGGATTGATCAAGATCACACAACTAGTTAGCAATAGCACCAGAATCAAAAAGCAGATCTCCTTATACCTGGTTCAGAAGTATTTTCATTTCACCACTTCATGGCCCTTTTATTACATTAGTCCACTGTTACATTTCCTTTAGCTTCAGTTTTCTCCCCTAAAAGAGGAAGGGGCTGGCCTGGATTTCCTCTAGTCCCTATCAACTTGGGGCAATGTCTAATGTGCTGTGATAAGTAATAAAGGCAGTTAGGTATAGTGAACAGGATACTGGATTAGAGTCTAGAATGAATGGGATAAGAAGAAACAAATATTTCTTACTAGGTGCTTTACAAATATCTCATTTGATTCTAGAAATAACCCTTCAATAGTCCCACTTTATAGATGAGGAAATTGAGGAAGATTTAGCCCAGAGTCACACAGCTAATAAGTTGTATGAGACTACATTTGAAATCATGACTTATAAGACCTGGGTTCAAATTTCACACAAGACTAAGACACAAGCTATAATCATTTTGGTCAAATTACTTCCATTTTATAGGCCTCAGCTGCCTCTGTAAAACGAGGGGACTAAATTAAATGGCCTATCCTTACCAGTTCTAAATCTATTAAACTATATTAGACAAAATGAAAATTCATACTATGTTAACTACCACTGTTCCCACTTGCCTTACCATAGACTTAAAATGTTCAGGAAACCCCAAAACTCAGTACAAGGAAACAGGGAATTAGGGAGGATGGACACAAGGAGTTAGATGTTCTGCTGGGACTCTGAAGGACATGGGGTATCCGCTACCAAGTCAGTAAAGTTTGGTGGGTTTTTACATGATTTTTTCAAGGGAGATATGTGGCAAAATAGATAAAGTCTGAAGTAGGAAGACTTATCTTCCTGAATTCAAATGTGGTCTCATACACTTATTAGCTGGAAGAACATGGGCAAGTCACTTAACTTTGTCTCAGTTTCCTCATCTATAAAATGAACTAGAGAAGGAAATGGCACACCTCTTCAGTATCTTTGCCAAGGAAACCACAAATGAGATCACAGAGTGAGACACAACTGAACAACACAAATATTTGAATCTAGCAGGAACTAAGAAAGAAGGTCCCTGGACCAAGGGACTAGTGATAATTCATGCTAGTAAAAGAAGAGAAGACTCCTGGTTGCTAGTTGATATTTAAACATCTCACACTTTAGAACAGGTCTTGTTCTAATAGATTAATTTATCTTCCCTGTCTGGAATATCTGAAGCATCCCTCTGCCTTCTCCATTTAGCAGGTTGGCAAAGCTATCAGGGTTAATACATCCATCCCTGACTACTACCCTTTTAGGGAGGAGAGAGGGAAGAAGATCTTTTGATACTGTCCTAGGAGACAGGAGTAGAGGGTTTAAATCCCCAGGGGAATAAAATAAAATGGGATGATATTCTCCACTGATTCTCTACCTTTATATTTAGGATTATTATACTAAGGAAGAAGGTCAACCAGAGTCCAGAAGTCCACCCATCCACCAAGGCAATATCTATGAAATAGCAAACAGTATTCCCGAACAGTATAGGGACTTACATGGGTCTGACTTGGAGAACATGTCTTTATCCAAGAGATTCCTGAAAGAAAAGGAAAAGAAAAGACTATTACCAACAGAGGCAAGGGAGAAGTCCCAGCATAAGAAAGGAGTTTCGGGAAAGAGAGCCTCAATTTACAAAGGGTAACTTAGTAAATCAAAAGTCCCTTGGGCCTCGGATAAGCCTCAGGTAAGACTACAGAATCAGCCAAGGTTTCTCCTCAAAACAAGCCCCTGACCCCATTTCTGATGAGCCTTCCCTTTCCTTTTAAATATTTTAAGCACACACCCACAGACACACATATACATACAGCACATGTATATACATGAATACTGGATATCTTGTGCTTTCATTGGGACCCTGCTTTCTCCTTTATGTGATGACCAATCCTAGTCAGCTTCATGTCTCAGCCCTTTCTAGACATTCCTGCCTCTTGTTTACTCCTCTCCCTCAATTCATCCAGTAGGAATTTATTCCATTTAAAATAACTGTACAGCTATCTGGAGTCAGGAGGACCTGAGTTCAAATGCAGCCTATTACTTACTAGTTTCATGACCCTGGACAAGTCATTTAACCTCAACTGTCTCCCCCCCTCAAAAAAAGTAAAATATCTGTAGACAATTAAAAATACTTGGGAGTCTACCTGACAAGACAAATCCAGGAATTATGTAGACACAATTACAAAACATCTTTCACACAAATAAAATCAGATTTAAACAACTGGGAAACTAATCTATTGCTCCGAGGAGGAGGAGGAAGAGGAAGAGGAGGAGGAGGAGGAGGAAGAATTTATTAAGTGACTACTATTCAGGCACTGAGGACGCAAAGACAAAGCAAAACAATCTTTGCCTTCAAGGACCTTACATTCTATTGGGGAAAGGGTGGTATAAGAGGATGACAAGATGAATAAAAACAAAATAATTGGAGCAGAGAGAAAATCCCAAAACAACAAAAATAAAGGAAATGGGAAGCTATATGTAGAGCTTTTATTAGCCTGTTCAAATGGTAACTGGAAATGTATCACACAATCTGGAACAAATGTACATGAGGAAGAGTGAGACAAATAAGTTTGAAAATTGGAGCCAACCAAATCTAAGTGTCCTGTGTTCCATTGTCTTAAGGCTCTATCAGATGATAGCTAATCTATGCTGGTTAGAGGCAGGAGTCTGGAGTAGCATGCTGTCTGAGAAGTCCAGGTGAAAGCCTCAACAACACTGAGCTACTTCCCAATGACTTTCTCCAGAAAGGAGAGGAAAGAAAAAGTTCCCCCAATGAAATGGATAAAACAAAATTGTGAAACAGATAGGGAAGATTTTTTATCCCTGATCTCAGACAAAAATAAGTAAGTATTCATTAAGTGCCTACTATGTATATTGGCTGTGAGACCCAGGACAAGTCCTTTGATTTCTCAATACCACAGGCAACTCTCTAAGATAATAAATTGCAGATTTGTATTGTTAAAAAAGTTTCCTCATCCAGAAATTCTCTGTATCAAGGGTAGTCCCTATGTCTGTCTCTAAGTGTCAGAGTGCTTGTGGACACAGAGAAAAAAGTGAAATAGACCCACAAAGTACTGCTAGAGGGAATGCTTCAAACACTCTTTATCAGTGCAAGTTGACATTTTCATTGGAATATATTGTCTAATAGAATTGCCTAGATTGAGGAGTCAAATAAATCCATGATCACACAGTCAGCAGGTAAAAAGATTTTTGCTTTGTAATTATGCTTTTGCTAGCATAAAAATGTTGGTCTTAGGAAAGCCCAGAAAGATGAAATTGTAGGGGAAATTATTTATTATGTTTTTTGGGGAAAAAAAAGATTTCTCTTTTTAAATTCAACCTTCTGTGATTAAAGATTGTCTACACCCAGAACGTCACCTGACTCTAATAATTCCAGGAATGCTATGGATAGCTACAAGGTATTTGGGGTTCTCCCAGGTCCTAGATTCCCTACCTATCCTTTGTTTTTGAAGATCATTGATATTATGGGATAATGTCTTAACTTGCAAATGAAGTAGATTTAAGTGAGGGAGAGTTGCATAAAGTTTCCCAATCATCATCAGCCACACTCTTCCAGAGTCATTAAAGTCCAATGGCAAGACAAAAATTAAAATGACTGGTGATGGCCAGGGATGAAGTGGATAACTTTGATGTGTTTGATGTATGACTAAGCTCTAGGTACTCTACAGAGCCTGCTTTCAGCTGCTTTCATGACCACTGGAACAAATTGTTCTCATCTAACAATTCCACTGGGGAAGTCTTAATATGCTTGGGGGTAAACTTGCCCCTAATTCATTGACAGGCTTGAGGTCCACTGGTTATCCTCAACCTGGTTTAGTGCATTTGCTAAGACAGTTTTACCAGGGTGTGATTGCTGTGCCTGCTACATCTTCTTGGAGCCACAGATAAGAATGGGGTCACATCCATTTTATATGCAAAAATGTTTGTGGCAGCCCTTTTCATAGTGGCAAGAAAATGGAAACTGAGTGGATGCCCATCAGTTGGAGAATGGCTGAATAAATTGTGGTATATGAATGTAATGGAATATTATTTATTATATAAGAAATGACCAGCAGGATGATTTTAGAAAGGCCTGGAGGGACTTACATGAACTGATGCTAAATGAAATGAGCAGAACCAGAAGATCATTGTATAGAGTAACAACAAAATTATAGAATGATCAATTCTGAAGCACATGACTCTCTTCAAAAATGAGATGATTCAGACCATTTCCAATGATCTTGTGATGAAGAGTCATCTACATCCGGAGAGAGAAGTGTGGATCACAACATAGCATTTTCACTCTTTTTGTTGACTTGCATTTTGTTTTCTTTCTCATTTTTTTTCCTGTTTGATCTGATTTTTCTTGTGCAGCATGATAATTGTATAAATATGTATGCATATATTGAATTTAATATATATTTCTATCATGTTTAACATATATTGGATTATTTGCCATCTAGGGGAGGGGTAAAAGAAAGGGAGGGAAAGTTGAAACACAAAGTTTTGCAAAGGTTAATGTTGGAAAAATTATCCATGCATATGTTTTGAAAATAAAAAGCTTCAATTTAAAAAAAAAGAATTGGGTCACAGGTGGACACCAAAGATGAATAAGTAACCCTGAAAAGAACTTGACAAAACCTCATAGCAGAGGTACTAGTTATCCTTGAACATACCATTGTTTTATGTTACCATGCTCATGCCTTGTTATGGGTCAACCCAAGCTTCTATTTTGGCTTCATCCAAATTTTATTGAAAAATTTTCCAAATTTCACAGTTACTCATATCTGTTTCAATCTACCTTGCTTTCATGTTGCCCTCAAGAACAGTGCATAATTGTGTACATGTAGTTCATGTTCAGGTGTCTAAATCCTATATAATATAAACCTTCTAGAACCTGAACAAAAGAGAGCCACAATTTCTTTCTGACTCCCTCTCTTCTACCATATGACCTCCAAAACTATTTCAGATTTTGGGGTTCATTCTCAAGAATAACACTAGCTTGAAGACAAGCTTCTATATACACTTTTTCATTATGCCTTAAGAAATTATGGATTCAAGATGGCGGAGAGGAAATACACTCCTGTGTAACCTCCATGTTTTTCTCTCACTATCCATTTCATTTCATGCCTCTGAATTAATGCTCGACTGAAAAAAAACATACAATTACTTACCAAGAGAAACCATCCTTGAGACTCGTCAAGAAAGGTCTGTTTTTGCACGAGGGCGGGGACGGTATTTAAATCGGAAGCAGTCTGCGGGCAGCAGCTGCAGCAAGAGCACAGAAAGCAGCTCAGAGCCGAGCAGAGCGGAGAGGGGGTGGGGCGTGATCGCAGCCGTCTCTGCGGGGAGAGCTTTGCTACAGGATTAGATACTTTGCTCTGCTCCGGCAGCAAGTCAGCAGCCCAGCAGAGAAGCTAAAAACACCGGGAGTGAAGAATACAACCCCAAACAGCTGGAGTCTCTCGGGACCTGGCCACCCCTCCCCCACAGTGTCTCAGAGCGCTCGCGCCATAGCACAGTAGGACCCGTGCCTCACGAATACCCTGCCCCCCCCCAAAGAAAGCAGCCTCCATTCAAGGGTTTTTTTTCTTCTGTTTCTTTGATAGTTTGTCTTTGATTAATAGACAGAATGAGCAAGAAACTGAAAAAGAATTTAACCTTTGACAGCTTTTATACAGATAAAGAGCAGACTCCAAATCCTGAGGAGACTAAAAACAAACAGTCCCCAGGTGAATCCCCAAAGGAGGAGATCATATGTTCCTCAGCACAGATGAATCTCATGGAGGAAATTAAAAAGGCTCTCACAAGGGAGCTAGAAGAAAAATGGGAAAAGGAGAGGGAGGCTTTGCAAAAGGGGAAGGAGGCTTGGCAAAAGGAGAAGGAGGCTTTGCAAAAGGAGAGGGAGACTTGGCAAAAGGAGAGGGAGGCTTGGCAAAAGAGCCTGGAGAAGTCAGTTAAAGAGAGAGTGGATAAAGAAACCAAATCCTTGAAAAATAGGATTGGTGAACTGGAAAACAAAATTGGCGAAATGGAAAAAAATTCCACAGAACAAAAGAACTCAATTGGACAATTAGAAAAAGATCTTAAAAAAGTGAGTGAAGAAAATACCTCACTGAAAATCAGGGTCGAACAATTGGAATTGAATGACTCGAGGAGACAAGAAGAATCAGTCAAGCAAATCCAAAAAAATCAAACAATGGAAAAGAATGTGAAATACCTTCTGGGGAAGACAACAGACCTGGAAAACAGATCCAGGAGAGACAACCTGAGAATCATCGGACTTCCAGAAAAGTATGATGAAAAAAAGAGCCTGGACACTATTTTCCAGGAAATTATCAAAGAGAACTGCCCAGAAGTCATAGAAACAGAAGGTAAAATAGACATTGAAAGAATTCATCGATCCCCTACTGAAAGGGATCCTAAAATCAAAACACCAAGGAATATAGTGGCCAAATGCCAGAACCCTCAGGCGAAGGAAAAAATACTGCAAGCGGCTAGAAAAACCCAATTCAAGTATCAAGGAGCCACAATAAGGATCACCCAGGATCTGGCAGCATCCACATTAAAGGATCGAAGGGCCTAGAATATGATATTCCGAAAGGCTAAGGAACTTGGTATGCAACCAAAAATAACTTACCCAGCGAGATTGAGCATCTTTTTCCAGGGAAGAAGATGGACATTCAACGAAATAAGCGAATTTCATCTATTTCTGATGAAAAAGCCAGAACTTAACAAAAAATTTGATCTACAAGCACAGAACTCAAGAGAAATCTAAAAAGGTAAAGATTAATCTTGGGATCTATATTTCGGCTATAAAGATGTATAAAGAAAACATGTATACCTTGTTCTAGAAACTAGATGTGGAAAGGACATTGTACCAGAAAAAAGGGAAAGTGGGGGTACTACATTTCATGAAGAGGCAAAGAAAACCTAGTATATCTGAGAGAAAGAATGGAGAGGGATGAATATAGTGAGTATTTTACTGCTTTCAGAATTGGCATTAAGAGAAGAATTTTAGACATATTCAATCTATGGTGAAACTTCTCCCACCTCATTGAAAAGTGAGAAGGGAAAAGTGAAACGGGAAGGAATAAGCTAAGTGGAAGGGAATACGGTAACTGGGAGGGAAAGGGGTAAGTTGGGGGGGGACTCTAAGGGAGGGGAGGGATACTAAAAAAGGGAGGGCTGTGAGAAGCAAGTGGTGCTCACAAGCTTAATACTGGGAAGGGGGGTAAGGGAGTAAGAAGGGAGAATAGCATAAACCGGGGTTAACAAGATGGCAAGTAATACAGAATTGGTCATTTTAACCATAAATGTGAACGGGGTAAACTCCTCTATAAAGAGGAAGCGGTTAGCAGAATGGATCAAAAGCCAGAATCCTACAATATGTTGTTTACAGGAAACACACCTGAAGCGGGGTGATACATGCAGGTTAAAGGTAAAAGGTTGGAGCAAAACCTACTATGCTTCAGGTGAAGCCAAAAAAGCAGGGGTAGCCATCCTGATCTCGGATCAAGCTAAAGCAAAAATTGATCTAATCAAAAGAGATAAGGAAGGGCACTATATCTTGCTAAAGGGTAGAATGAATAATGAAGAAGTATCTATATTAAACATATATGCACCAAGTAGTGTAGCATCTAAATTCTTAAAAGAGAAATTAAGAGAGCTGCAAGAAGAAATAGACAGTAAAACTATAATAGTGGGAGATCTCAACCTTGCACTCTCAGAATTAGATAAATCAAACCACAAAATAAATAAGAAAGAAGTCAAAGAGATAAATAGAATACTAGAAAAATTAGGTATGATAGATCTCTGGAGAAAATGTAATGGGGACAGAAAGGAGTACACCTTCTTTTCAGCAGTTCATGGAACTTATACAAAAATTGACCATATATTAGGACATAAAAACCTCAAACTCAAATGCAGTAAGGCAGAAATAGTGAATGCATCCTTTTCAGACCACGATGCATTGAAAATTACATTCAATAAAAAGCCAGGGGAAAGTAGACCAAAAAATAATTGGAAACTAAATAATCTCATACTAAAGAATGATTGGGTGAAACAGCAAATTATAGACATAATTAATAACTTCATCCAAGAAAATGATAATAATGAGACATCATACCAAAATGTATGGGATGCAGCCAAAGCGGTAATATAATAATATATAATATAATATAATAAAGAAATCTCATATCTCTAGAGGCCTATTTGTATAAAATAGAGAAAGAGAAGGTCAATGAATTGGGCTTGCAACTAAAAATGCTAGAAAAGGAACAAATTAAAAACCCCCAATCAAACACTAAACTTGAAATTCAGAAAATAAAAGGAGAGATCAATAAAATTGAAAGTAAAAAAACTATTGAATTAATTAATAAAACTAAGAGTTGGTTCTATGAAAAAACCAACAAAATAGACAAACCCTTAGTAAATCTGATTAAAAAAAGGAAAGAGGAAAATCAAATTGTTAGTCTTAAAAATGAAAAGGGAGAACTCACCACTAATGAAGAGGAAATTAGAGCAATAATTAGGAGTTACTTTGCCCAACTTTACGCCAATAAATTCGACAACTTAAATGAAATAGAAGAATACCTCCAAAAATATAACTTGCCTAAACTAACAGAGGAAGAAGTAAACATCCTAAACACTCCTATCTCAGAAAAAGAAATAGAACAAACTATTAATCAACTCCCTAAGAAAAAAACCCCAGGACCAGATGGATTTACATCTGAATTCTATCAAACATTTAAAGATCAATTAACTCCAATGCTAAATAAACTATTTGAAGAAGTAGGGATTGAAGGAGTCCTACCAAACTCCTTTTATGACACAGATATGGTACTGATACCTAAACCAGGTAGGCTGAAAACAGAGAAAGAAAATTATAGACCAATCTCCCTAATGAATATTGATGCTAAAATCTTAAATAAAATATTAGCAAAAAGATTACAGAAAATCATCCCCAGGATAATACACTATGACCAAGTAGGATTTATACCAGGAATGCAGGGCTGGTTCAATATTAGGAAAACTATTAACATAATTGACTATATCAACAACCAACCAAACAAAAACCATATGATCATCTCAATAGATGCAGAAAAAGCATTTGATAAAATCCAACAGCCATTCCTAATAAAAACACTTGAGAGCATAGGAATAAAAGGACTTTTCCTTAAAATAGTTAGGGGCATATATTTTAAACCTTCAGTAAGCATCATATGCAATGGGGAAAAACTGGAACCTTTCCCAGTAAGATCTGGAGTGAAACAAGGTTGCCCACTATCACCATTATTATTCAATATTGTATTAGAAACACTAGCCTCTGCAATAAGAGTCGAGAAAGAGATTAAAGGAATTAGAGTAGGCAATGAGGAAACCAAACTATCACTCTTTGCAGATGATATGATGGTATACCTAGAAAACCCCAGAGATTCTACTAAAAAGCTATTAGAAATAATTCATAATTTTAGCAAAGTAGCAGGATACAAAATAAATCCCCATAAATCCTCAGCATTCTTATACACCACTAACAAAATCCAAGAGCAAGAGATACAAAGAGAAATTCCATTCAAAATAACTGTTGATAGCATAAAATATTTGGGAATCTACCTACCAAAGGAAAGTCAGGAATTATATGAGCAAAATTACAAAAAAGTTTTCACACAAATAAAGTCAGACTTAAATAATTGGAAAAATATTAAGTGCTCTTGGATAGGCCGAGCAAATATAATAAAGATGACAATACTCCCTAAACTAATCTATTTATTTAGTGCTATACCAATCAGACTTCCAAGAAAATATTTTATTGATCTAGAAAAAATAACAACAAAATTCATATGGAACAATAAAAAGTCGAGAATCTCAAGGGAATTAATGAAAAAAAAATCAAATGAAGGTGGTCTAGCTGTACCTGATCTAAAATTATATTATAAAGCAGCAGTCACCAAAACCATTTGGTATTGGCTTAGAAATAGATTAGTTGATCAGTGGAAAAGGTTAGGTTCACAAGACAGAATAGTCAACTATAGCAATCTAGTGTTTGACAAACCCAAAGATTCTAAATTTTGGGATAAGATTTCATTATTTGATAAAAACTGCTGGGATAACTGGAAATTAGTATGGCAGAAATTAGGCAAGGACCCACACTTAACACCACATACCAAGATAAGATCAAAATGGGTCCATGACCTAGGCATAAAGAACGAGATTATAAATAAATTAGAGGAACATAGGATAGTTTATCTCTCGGACTTGTGGAGGAGAAAGAAATTTGTGACCAAAGATGAACTAGAGACCATTACTGATCACAAAATAGAAAATTTTGATTATATCAAATTAAAAAGCCTTTGTACAAACAGAATGAATGCAAACAAGATTAGTAGGGAAGTAACAAACTGGGAAAACATCTTTACAATTAAAGGTTCTGATAAAGGCCTCATTTCCAAAATATATAGAGAACTGACTCAAATTTATAAAAAATCAAGCCATTCTCCAATTGATAAATGGTCAAAGGATATGAACAGACAATTTTCAGATGAAGAAATTGAAACTATTACCACTCACATGAAAGAGTGTTCCAAATCACTATTGATCAGAGAAATGCAAATTAAGACAACTCTAAGATATCACTACACACCTGTCAGATTGGCTAAGATGACAGGAAAAAATAATGATGAATGTTGGAGGGGATGCGGGAAAATGGTGACACTGATGCATGGTTGGTGGAGTTGTGAACGAATCCAGCCATTCTGGAGAGCAATCTGGAATTATGCCCAAAAAGTTATCAAACTGTGCATACCCTTTGATCCAGCAGTGTTTCTATTGGGCTTATACCCCAAAGAGATACTAAAAAAGGGAAAGGGATCTGTATGTGCCAAAATGTTTGTAGCAGCCCTGTTTGTAGTGGCTAGAAACTGGAAAATGAACGGATGCCCATCAATTGGAGAATGGCTAGGTAAATTGTGGTATATGAATGTTATGGAATATTATTGCTCTGTAAGGAATGACCAGCAGGATGAATACAGAGAGGCTTGGAGAGACCTACATGGACTGATGCTAAGTGAGATGAGCAGAACCAGGAGATCATTATACACTTCGACAACGATATTGTATGAGGATGTATTCTGATGGAAGTGGATTTCTCTGACAAAGAGACTTAACTGAGTTTCATTGGATAAATGATGGACAGAAACAGCTACACCCAAAGAAGGAATACTGGGAAATGAATGTGAACTATTTGATTTTTGATTTTCTTCCTGAGTTATTTTTACCTTCTGAATCCAATTCTCCCTGTGCAGCGGGAGAACTGTTCGGTTCTGCAAATGTGTATTGTATCTAGGATATACTGCAACAAAATTAACATATATAGGACTGCTTGCCATCTTGGGGGTGGGGGGGGAGGAGGGAGGGAGGGGAAAAAATGAAACATAAGTGATTTCAAGGGATAATGCTGTGTAAAAATTATCCTGGCATGGATTCTGTCAATACAAAGTTATTATTAAATAAAATTAAATTTAAAAAAAAAAAAAAGAAATTATGGATTCCCAGACTTCTATAATAGGTTTGGAGTTCAGGTTTGCCAGTGTCTCATCCATACATGAATTTTTAATACTAATTTAGTATTTTAGGTTTATGTTGATGGAGTTAGTCTTTTAAATAATGCACTATTAAATAAAGGCCTAGTAATGTATGTACTAGATATTGTGCTAAGCACTGGAAGTATAAAGTCGAAAATTAAATAGTCCTTGCAGTGTAATATGTTATATACAAATATGCCAACTAAATATCAGGTAATTTCAAGAGGGAACATAAAAAGCAACACTGTAAGGATAATTGAATATGAAAGACTTAGCTACTTCAATCAAAACAATGTCCCAAGACAGTTTCAAAGGAATTGTGATGAAAAATACTATCCACATCCAGAGAGAGAATTAATAATAAGCTGAATTTAGATTTAAGCATAAAAAAAGAAAAGAAATTATGTATTCCAAGAAATTTGGGAGGACTCTTATAAACCGATGCAGAATGAATTAAATTAAATCATATGAACAATTTTTACAATGACCATGAAAAGGAAACCATCTTTGAAAAATTTAGGAATTCTAATCAATGCATTGACTAGTCATAACTTCAGAAGACCAATGATGCAGAATGAAACTTAACTTTTTCAGAAATAGATAATAATTGAATTTTTTTTTGCTTGACTAGACTTTTTTGTTACAAGAAATGTTTTCTATTTGAGAGGGGGAAATTGTGGGAGAGGGATGAGCAGTGTAATGATACAAAAAAAAAGGAAGGAAAAATTATTAATGAAACATTAATTATCCTGAAAAAAATCAGAATTTCAGAAGGACATACCAACAGGCATGCCAGTTTTGCTATTCTCATAAAATACTTAAAACTGTATTAACTATATTGCTATTAATAGCTGTTACTGAGAAATATAAGTAAAACTATATTCCAAGTAATAGTTAAAACTATATGCTGAGTAATAGTTAATACATGAAAATTTGTACTACCATTTCATTTAAAATCCTCTTTTTCCATTTTTCTGTATACTGAAATGTTCATTTTATTGATACTTGGTTAATTTCATAATATAAGATGTATGTTGAAAAGCCAAAACTACAAAAATAAAATAGAAAAGAAAATAGGAGAAAAAAGAAAAAAGTAATTTTGTAAAAAAGGATCAGTAAAACATACTCAAAAAGAAAAAGACTATGGTCAAGAAGGCCAATTAGAAGACTATTATGATCGACTAGGAGAGAGGAAATGAGAGCCTGAAATGAAGAAGTAGAACAGAAAAGAAAGGAGAAATTGAATACAAGTTTCAGTCAGAATCAATAGGATTGGTAACTGCTGGGATGTCAGAGAGAAGGGAGAGGGGAAGAGTCAACAAGAAGATGGGAGACAGAGTGAATAATGGCACCCTTGACAGATATAGTGAAATCTAAAAGAAAATAAGCTTGATTTTGGACACATTGAGTTTGAGAAGCTTTTGGGACATGCCACTGGAAATGTCAAAATGAAATTCATTGCAGAAATTGGTGCTAAAAATATAGATTTTATTTTAAAATATAGAAAATATAGGGGCAACTAGGTGGCATGTTGGATAAAGCACTAGCCCTGGAGTCAGAAGGATATGAGTTCAAATCCAAGCTCAGACACTTGACACATACAAGCTGTATGAACCTGGGCAAGTCACTTAACCCCAGTTGCCTCACCCAAAAAAAGGGGAGGGGGAAATAAAGGCAGACTTGTGCCTTCACAGAGATGATAACTAAAGCCATGGGAGTAGATGAAATTTGCCAAGAGATCAGAGGAGAGGGTTCAGGCACCTACACACCAAGACACAGGAAAATGAAGCTATATGGAAGGTAGAGAAAAACTCACAGACAGGCAAAGGACCATGTCTCAGTAGCCAATGGCAAAGTGACCATTGGAGAGGAAGATTTGGTCAGACTTACAAAACAGGACAAAGACTGAGAAGAGACCACTGAGTAGAGATAAACTGCTGTAGTGGAGTAAGTCCTGGATTTGAGTCAAAGGATCTAGGTTCAAATTGCCTGAGGGATCTTAGATAAGTCATTTACCACATTCTAGGTCTCAGTTTGCCCATTTGCGAGGTAGTTAGCTGCAATGGTTTCTAAATTATGTGATCCTGTGATTTAACAATTAGGAGGCTATGGGGACCTTAAAGAAAGTAATTTCAGTTAAGATAGAGCTCAAATGCAGCGATTGAGGAGTGAGTGGGTGGTAAAGAAGTGAAGGCAGCTAGTATAGATTATATTTTTCTGGAAATTTAGCAATGAAAGTATTTTTCCTGCCTTTTTATTCTTTGTCATAAGGGATTGCTCTCTGGGGGGAAGGGAGAGGCAGAAACAGAGAGGGAGAGGGAGAGAGGAGAAAGGAAGAGAGGGGGAGAGAAAAAGAAGGAGACAAAGAGAGATGGGGAGAGGGAGGAGAGGAAAGGAGAGGAGAAGAGAGGAGAGGAGGAGAGAAGAATGAGAGAAGAGGAAAGGAGAGAAGAGAGGGAAAGAGAGAGGAAGGGAGGGGAGAGGAAGAGAGGAGGAGAGAGAAGGAAGGACAAAAGGAGGGGAGAGGGAGAGAGGAAAAGAGAGAAATAAGGAGACAAAGAAAAGGGGGGAGAGAAGAGAGGAGAGAAGAGAAGAGAGAGGAGGAGAGGAGAGAAGAGGAGAAGAAGAAAGAAAAGAGAAGGGAAGAGAAAGGAGAGAAGAGGACAGGACAAGAGAGAAGAGGGGACAGGAGAAAGAAAAGAGGGAGGGAAGGGAGAGGAAGAGAAAGGAGAGACAAAGAAGACAAAAAGAGAGGGGAAGAGTGAGGAAAGGAGAGGAGAGGCAAGGGAGAGAGAAGAGAAAGAGAGGGGGAGGGAGAGAAGAGAGAGGAAGGGGAGGGAAAAGAAAAGAAGAAGGAAAGGATATGGGAGGAAAGAAGGGAGAGAGAGAAGGGGAGGGAGAGAAAAAAGAAAAATGAGAGGGAAAGGGAGGGAGGGAAGGAGAGAGAAAGCAACAGAGAAAGAAGAAAAGAGGGAGGGAAAGGAAGGAAGAGAGAAGGAATGAGGGAGATGAGTAAAGGAAAAAAGGGTACTAGAGAAGAGGGGAGAGAGGTTGGGAAAAAGAGGGAACATATTAGGAAATGTAGGTGATGTAAAAGAAAAATATATATAAAAATTATTTTTAAAACAAGTCTATTGCCTCTTTTGTATGACAGCCCATTCTCAGAGTGAGTGACAGTTTGTGGAAATGCATGGAAGCAAAGAGATGTATTATGAGAGAAAGAGACAAAGAGAATCTGTAGGAAAGAAAATCCAAAGAAGTTCCCAGAAGGAGGAAGCAGGAGATAGGTGCTGACCCAGAAAAAGAGATCGAGAAGGAATAGTCCAACAGGAAGAAGGAAAAAGCAAGAAAGCAGAGAGTGTTTGTTTTAGGGATGTGCAGGATATGATGACCAGTTGTCAACAGGTCAAAAGCTACTCAAAAGTCAAGCAGTACAATAAGCAAGAAAAAGCCATCTAATTTCAAACTTAAGAGATTTCTGGCTCCTTTGGGGAAAAAAAACAGTTTTATTCAAATGGTGGGATTGAAAAGATAATCACGAGGGTTTCAGAAGTGAGTGGGTGATAAGGAAATGAAGGTAACCAGGAGGCAGATGACTCCAGGAATTTATTAATAAAAATAGTAACCAGCATTTCTACAGTGCTTTAAGGTTTGCAAACCACCTTACTAATATCTCATTTTAACCACGCAACAGCCATGAAAGGTAGGTACTAGTGTTATCCTCATTTTACAGCTAAGGAAACTGAGGCTGGTGGAGGTTAAATGAGTAATTAATAAGTGTCAGAGGCCACATTTAAATTTGGTTCTTCCTAACTCCAGAAACAATATTCTATCCACCTCACCTAGCTGTCTAATCTGGCAATGAATGGGAGGTGAATCATAGAATGATAGCTTGAGAATGACAGGGTTGAATGAAGAGTAAATATGGGGTAATTCTGAACAGGTTTGTAGGCATGGGGAAAGAATCTGTAGATTGCAAGATATTGAAAATGAGAAAGATAGGGAGGGAATGATTTCAGGAGTGGGAGGAGAAAGAAGGACTGATGTCAGGTATTGAAATCATAGGAGTATCAGCGAAGTAGGACAGATGGGACACAGTCAAACTTGGTGTCAGGAGGCATGGTATGATACATGTTTGACCATGGACACGGCCTTCACCCCTCCAATCCTCAGTTTCCTCATTTTTAAAATGGGAATCATAATACTTGTACTGCTCACATCACAGGGTTAATTTAAGAAAAGGGCTTTGTCAAGTTTAAAATGTGATGTAAATATAAGTTATTAATGCCATAGAAGAGTGCATAGAAAGTTAATAAATAACAGACGATAGGGAGAGAATGGTGTAATTGCACAAAGCTCATTCAAGCTGCCCTCCATAACTAGGAAAGTTGATTGAACTTTCATAGTCTTAAGTATCAAAAACCTAAGGATCTCTCTCATGGCTCTTCCACAGACTCATCAGGTAATCTTGGAAGAAATCATTTGATCTTTCAGTGCCTCAGTTTCTCCCTCCCTGACATCAGAGAGAAGGGTACTTGCCCCCTACCTTCTCTCTCAGGGAGTGGGGATAGATGAGGTAGCAGTTAGAAATGCTTTCTCTTCAGAATTGGTTCTGGAGAGCTCAAAGGGGATTTTTTCCCCAGGAAAAATTATTTTTTCCAAAAGAAAGAAAAACCCTTAAGCTCTCAACACAAAAGCCCAGAGCTTTGTCTCTTTTATTCCATAAATCAAGGCCAGGCAGGCAGAGCAGAGGTGCCAGCAGCCAGAGGCCCTTCTCCCTAGAGTGCTTGAAAGACTAATGCACAAGGAATTCACTTCCAACTCAGGGGCAGAAAAAAAATCACTATTCCATCAGAGCAGCAAGGTTATAAGGCTTTGGGATGAGGGGAAGAGGGAGAAAAGGAAGAGGGAAAAGAGAAGGGGAATAGAGAGGAGAGGGAGAGGGAGACAGAGACAGAGAGAGAGAAAGAGAGAGACAAAGACAGACAGAGACAAAGAGACAGCAGCAGAGGTAGAAACAGAGACAGACAGAGACAGAGAAAGATAGAAAGAGGCAGAGGGCGGGAGGGAGAAAAAGAGGGAGAGGAAGAGAGAAGAAAATAGGGAGGGAGGGAGGGAGGGAGGGAGGGAAAGAAGGAGGGAAGAGAAGAGAAGAGAAAAGAAGAGGAAGGGAGAGGAGAGAATAAGAGAAGAGAGGAGAGGAGAAAGAGCAGAGATGGCAACAGTGAGACAGAGAAACAGAGAGGAGAGGAGAGACGGGAGAAGGAAAGAGACAGACAGACAGACAGACAGACAGAGGTAGGGAAAGAGGAAGAGAGAGATATGGAGAGGAGAGGAGAAGAGAGGAAGGGAGAGGAGAGAAGAGAAGGGGAGAGGAGAGAAGAGAATGGAAGAGGAGAGAAAGGGAGAGAGAGAGATGCAAGAAAAAGACAGATGAGAAAGAGAGAGACAGAGAGACAGAAAAAGAAAGACACAGAGAAAGTCAGAGGCAGACAGAGACAGAGAGAGATTCAGAGACTGTTGGGCAGTTACTTTAGAAGAGATCTGGCAATTAAAATAGTGCAAGTTGGGCAGTCATTGTTGTACTAGGCAAGACAGCTTCAGCCTGCCCTCAGGTAGCACCAGTCTGCTAGGATAGACATAGTCCCTGTCTTAGGGGAACCATTAGTCGGATGACTCTGCAAACCTTAAAGTGCAAATGTAAGTTGTCAGGATAATCACCATTTTGGTCCCTGCAGGTGGGGAGCTCCTGGTAATGAAACTCTCAGTACAAGTGTAAGACAGCATCTTCTCTGCCATTTAGTCTTAGAAAGTTGCCTGGGAGCCTGAGAGGTAAAGTGCCCAGGGTTACACAACCAGTGAGTGTCACAGATGGGCTTGAACCTAGGTCTTCATGCCTCTGAATCTGGCTCTCCATTCACTATACCATGCTGCATTTTCCTAATATTAATTATTATTGTTACAAGTCAGGTATAGCACCTGTATGTCCTCCAACAACTCCCAGGGAGATGGGGGAGAGAAACAGTGCCCATGCAAGCTCCCCATGAGATTGGAGGGTTCTCCATAGGGCAGGGCAGTGGCTCTTACAATGTGGTCAGTCCAGGGGCCCCCAGAAGTGCCCAAGAGTCTTTCAGGGAATCCTGGAGGTCAAAACAATTTCTCTTAATACTAGTACATTTTACACAAATTAATATCAATAGATCTAACTCACATAAACAAAAGCTCTTGGGGATCCTCAATAATTTTTAAGAGTGCAAAAAGATCCTGAGACCAAAAAGTAGTGGATACCAGACTGGGCTTCAGAATTAGGGATGGCCTGGGGTCAAATCTCACTTCAGGTATTTACTAGCTGTAAGATTTTAGGCAAGGCTCTTCCCAACTCTAGACCTCAG
Organism: Antechinus flavipes; assembly: GCF_016432865.1. Classification (NCBI taxonomy): domain Eukaryota; kingdom Metazoa; phylum Chordata; class Mammalia; order Dasyuromorphia; family Dasyuridae; genus Antechinus; species Antechinus flavipes. The sequence continues at coordinate 196,273,321 of NC_067401.1, forward strand.
TTTTCTTATCTGTAAAATTAGAGGGGTGGGCTTTGAGGGCCTCTAAGTTCCCTTCTGGTGCTAAATCTGAGACGGTAGAGAAGTTCTCAATTCTAACGAATGTCTTAGAGTTCTTCGAGTATTAATAAATGTAAGTATATATAAATATGTACACACAAATACATGTGCATATATATTATACATATGTGTGTATTTTGTTGTTGCTCAGTTGTATCTGACTCTTTATGACCCCATTTTAGGGTTTTCTTAGCAGAGATAATGGAATAGTTTTCCATTTCCTTCTCTAGCTCATTTTATAGATGAGGAAACTAAGCTGAACGGGGTGAAGGGACTTGCACAGGATCTCAGTAAGTGTCTGAGGCTGGATTTGAACTCAGAAGATGAGTCTTTTTGACTCCAGGTCTGGGGCTCTATGCACTATGGCGCCACCTAGCTGCCCCTTGTATGTCTCTCTGTGTATATGTGTGCATGTACATACATGCGCCACACACATATCCACACAATGGAGTAGCCTGGAGTCAAGGAGATGTGAGTTCAAATCCAGCTTCAGATACTTACCAGCTGTGTGACCCTGGGCAAGTCGTTTTGCCCTGTTTGCCTCAGTTCTTTCTTCTATAAAATCAGCTGGAAAAGAAAATTGCAAACCACTCCACTAGCTCCTCCAAGAAAACCCCCAAAAGGGGTCATAAAGCATCAGAGATAATTGAAAAAACAACTACATGTATATATGTATATGTGTGTGTGTGTACACACACACATATACACATGTTCCTTAATATGTACTATACATATATGATACATACATAACATGACATACAGTTTACACAATATGTTTCATATATAATATGTGCAAAAATATTAGACATAATGTGATATATAATCAATATCATATAATACATATCTCTCATATTGTCTTGTCCATTGGAATGTAAGCTCCCGTGAGGGTAGTACATGACACAGAAAAATGGATTAATAAATGCTCTTTAACTGGCTGATTGATCCTCACCAATTTTTTTTATTAAGCAGAAAACTCCGTCCTTGCGCCCGGAGATTCAACAGGCTAAAGGTAACAACCTACCCACACCGCGCATTATGTCTAATTTAATTGGGCTTCCAACAGCCACAGGCAGACCCGAGCTACGGTTCTGTAGAGTCTCTTTCCCATCTGGCCTCATTGGGCAACTCAGTGGAAAAGAAAGTTGGGAAAGGAGCCTTGCCCTCCCCTCCCCCGCCACACCATCGCGCGCTCTCATCTCCCACAAAGGAGATATCCCTAGGATGTATTTCATGGTTGGCCGAAGTTGAGCACTTAGCACGCTGCTTGGCTGCAGTCCGAGGCTCTCAGTGAACATTTGTCGGCAGATTTATAATTAAGGCCAGTTTCTCTTATTCTGATTCTCCTGGGTCTTGCCCTTCCTGTTGCGCATGCTTAGCTCAGCTGAATGCCTCGCCCACCTGAGGGACACTAAATAATCCTCGATGGGATAATAATTATAATCATAAACAAGATCCGCAAATTGCTTCACATGCTACCATTATCTCCACTGAACCTCATAACGGTGTTGTATGGTATCAGCATCCCCATTTCCCAGACAAGTAAACTGAGGCTGAAGGAAATTAAGAGACTTAACCATAGTGCCAACTAATAAGTGTCTGAGTTGGATGTTGAACCTACATTAAATATATTTGATTTGAGTCTAGCATTATGGGAATGAAAGTTTAAGGTAGGAGGAGACATCTATTAGGGCTCCATGTGATACAGTGGAAAGAAGCCTGGATTTTTGAGTCCGAGGACCTGAGTTCAAATTCTACTTTAGGTAAGGGCATTTTCTGACTCTGGGTCTCAGGTCCTTCATCTATAAAATAGGGAAATGGACAACATGGCCTCATGATCTCTGAGGCAGTAGAGGATGGTGGAAAGAGGCCCAGGATGTAAGAATCATGAGACAGAATGACAGAATTTGAGAGGTGGAAGCATTTGTAAAAGGAATTCCTACTGTAATACACCAGATTTCTAGTCCCAGTTCCATCAGTTAAAATTTGTGTGTGACCTAGGACAGGACATTTCCCTCCTCCAGGATTCAGTTTTGTTATCTGTAAAATGGGGAGAATGGAATAAATTCCTTCAAGTTCCAAGCTTTACAATTTAAGGTTCAGAGTGGGAGGACAGGATGTATATGTGTGGGAAATCTAATAAAGAGCTTGAAAACATTCTAATTGTGTAAAACTTCAGCGTAAGTGACACAATGGAAACAGAAAAACACATCTTCCTGAATTCATATTCTGTCTCAAACACTTACTAGCTATATGACCCTGAAAAGATTATTTTATCCTGTTTGCCTCAGTTTCCTCACCTGTAAAATGAGCTGGAGAAGGAAATGACAAACCAATTCAGTATCTCTGTCATGAAAATGAAGTCACAGAGAAGCAGCTATGAATGAAAAACAACTCACCAACAACAAAATAGGAATGACAAGTCCCCTTTACTGAAAGCTTAAAGTAAATCAATAAAAGTGCTAGAGTGAATTCCAAAGCTAGCTCTTTCTCCTCATCATAGAGATTAGGACCTGTCTCTCATTGAAAGGGATGATGAGTCCCCAAACCTCCAAAGGTTTATTGGGCATTTTCAATTCAATGTCTTACAGACATTTTTAATACAACATGTCTGAAAGAGATATCACTATCTTTGCTCTCAAAACCACTCTTCTATGAAGGAATGGCTAGAACTTTGTTTTCTGAGACAAAAAAAAAAATCTGTGTTTATATTCTGTCTCAAAAACCTATTAGCTATAGGACCCTGGGCAAGTAACCTCTACTATTCCTCAGTTTTTTTTTTCATATGTAAAAGGAGGATACTAATAACAAATCACAGGGTTGTTATACGGATCAGTGGAATAGGGCAAAGCACTTTGCAAACCTAAAAATGCTATTACTGTTTTCACCCCGCATCCAAATTTTCCTATTTTTATCAAAGGCATCAAATTTTTCCAGTAATTAAGGTTCATAACCTCAGTGTCATCCTCAACTCTTCCCTCACCCTCACCCCATATTCCATCAGTTTCCAAGTCTTGTCAAGTCCACCTACACAAAATTTCTCACATCTATTTCCCTCTATCCATTCACCCAGCAACCGTCCTAACTCAAGTTCCCATCACCTCTTACCTGGACTATTGCCCTAGTTGGTCTTCTGGCCTCAGATCTGTCCTTTGTTCTCACAGATCCCAAAGAAATATTCCTGAAACATACGTCTGGCAATGTTACCCTCTCACCTCTAGGCAAAATACAGACTCTTCTATTTGGCACCTAAAGCTTTGCATAATCTGAGATCTGCCTTATTACACATTCATTATTTCACATACTTAATACTCTAAGCAAACACACAATGTTCATTTCCCATCCCCTTACCTTTGCCCCAGGCAGTCCCTCTCTCATCTCCACCTTTTAGAATCCCTAGCTTCATTCAGTATTCAGCTCAAATGCTGCCTGGTTTTCCATTTGTTAGTGTTTCCTACCCCACTGCTTTGAGTATATTTTACATATATGTTATATGTAATATGTAACATTACATATTCTATATCCCTATAGAATATAAACCCCTTGAGAGCAAGAACTTTTTTATCATTGTCTCTATCTCCTCAGAACCTCGGACAGGACTTGGAATATAGTAGGCGCCTAATAAATATTGTTTAGTCACTTGGTTAAAGAAGACTACAGCAAGAACATTGATAAGGGAAAAAATTCTAGTGAAAATACCAGAACCTAACACAGAGCTTGAAATATAGTAGACACCTAATAAATGCTACTTAGTCAGTTGGTTAAAGAAGATTATAATAAGAGCATAGATAAGGAAATAAATTCTAGTAGTAGTAGTAGTAGAAGTCACAAAATCTAGCACAGGGCTTGGAATACAATAGGCACCTAATAAATGCTATTTAGTCATTGGCTAAAGAAGATTACAGCAAAAGCATAGGTAAGGAAATAAATTCCAGTAGAAATATCAGAAACATCTGTTCTCCCCTCATGCCAGCTTTGATGATACAGAAAATAAAGAAAGCTTCTTCCCAATAATAACAATGAGTCACACTCATTGTTAATAAAGTTATACATTACAAAGCACTCTCTTCACCATGGCTCTGTGAATTAGGTAGTTGTCAGTGTTGTTCTTTTTTTTTCCAAATGAGAAAACTGAGGCCCAGGGAAATTAAAGAATTTACTCTTAATCACACAGAGTAAGAAGTCAAAACCAGATCACCAGATTCTTTTTTCTACTATATCCTACATTACCAAAATAAAGCAAACACACCTAGATCCCGTTTCAGTTAATGATTTTTTTTTTAACTGAGAAGGTCAAAGTTCTGGGAATTTGCAAGCCCAGGTAACCATTATACAATTTGTGAACAATTAGACTTTTTATATTTAGGGAAGTCCACGCAGAAAGATCTAAGCCTCAGGTACCCAACAATTAAGAAAATCTGTCTGATTTCTACCCTACCTCCATCCTGTACCACATCCCTAGTATGTTCTTATATCTAACAAGAAAAAATTCCAAATTGCGCCAATATGTGGGAATTACAAGAAGACAAATTTTGTCAGTGACAAGTTCTATGTGAAAATTGATCTCTTATCCAAATTTCATACCTCTTCCAGCATCTAAAACATAATATATTTAAATATTTAATAAAATTTCCTGTAATCCATCTTTTACATAGCTTTCAAAAAAATCTTCCTAAAGCATGTCAGACTTTGTTACTTTTCTGCTTAAGAAATTTCAATGGCTCTCTAGTGCATCTAGCTAAATACAAACCTCTCAGCTCATCATTTTTAAAGTCCTTCACAACCAAAATTCTGGACTACTCTTCTAGGCTTACTACACATTATTCCCCTTCACTTTTTCTACATTTCAGCCCAACTAGCCTGCTCCATGTTCCCAGAACTTGGCACTCCATCTTCTGCCTTAAGGGCCTTACATAGGCTATTCTACCACTTCTAGCTTATATTTGCTTTTCACTTCCACGTCTTGAAATCTCTAGCTTCCTTCAAAGTTCTCATGTAGCAACTCCTTCAGGGAATTTTTAGGCTGACTCTCCTTAGTTATGATCACATGCTTACATGCTGTATTCCCTCAGTAAAATGTTATCATTGTGAGGGTAAGTACCTAGGACAGCGTTTCCCACACAATAGTCACTTGCTAATTGGATGGTATAGGAAATGTCTATTGAACAAATGAGTGAAAGGAGAATTTTCTTATTACAGTTGTTGGCCATCCACCCAGAGTAAAGTGACAAGACTAGGGAATTGGAAATTGTCTGGAATCTGAAACATAACAAGCAGTTAAGGAACCAGGGGTTTTCGATTTTCAGTTAAGAGAAGAAAAGGCTTTAAAGTTTGGGAGGAGAATGGGGAGGAGAGGGTGGAGACAGCAACAATCTTTAAAAGCAAAGAACTATCATGTGAATGAGTTTGACCTCAGAGGGCCAAAATAGGACAAATGGGTAGATGGTACAAGGCCAACAATTTTCAGATTTAAGGAATTTTCTAATAATAAAAGTTCCCCATTAACAAGTAGCATTTATCTAGCACCTACTACGTACCAGGGCACCTAGGTAGCATAGCGAATAGAGTTCCAAACCTGGAGTCAGGAGAATTTAAATTCAAATACATCCTCAAACACTTATTAGCCGTGTGAGATTGGACAAATCACTTCACCCTCAGTTTTCTCATTTGTAAAATGAATTCAAGAAGGAAATAGCAAACCACTCCTGGATCTTTCCAAGAAAACCCCAAAAGAGGTGACAAAAAATCAGACATAACTGGAAAATTACTAAACAACAACAATGGGGCCAGACTCCATCACTGTTGGATGTCCATAGACCAGATTATTTTGACTCTCTGAATTTTCTCCATAACATCCCAATCTTTGTAAAACACAGATTTTACCAATAATCTGAAAAAATTAATGAGAATGCTCAACTTTTTACTGGTTCTCCCATCACTCAAAAGATAACCCTGCCTTCTTTGGCTGGGCTTGGCAATTAATGACTTGTGCATCCAAGATAGCATACTGCCTGTCAGATCCCACTCCCTGCCAGGGAGATTCCAGTTAGTGCCCTCCCACCCTCCATAAAACCCTCTTAGTAACACTACCCTCCTCCCCAGTGCTTTGTCCCCAAACAATTAGTCTTGCTTCCAATCTCTCCTCCCAGTCCATCTCCCTAGCTCTCAACAAGAATTAGAAGGATGTAATGTCACATAGAAAAGGTGGCCCACTACTGCCTTAGTATGGGGGCAGATAGAAAATTCTTCCCAGGCAAAGTTTCTGCTTGGATATTTTCCTCTCCTTTGCCTCAGAGTTCTTTGGGCTGTTCCCCCTCTCTCTCAGGTTGCTCATCTCAAAGACGCATGCTTGGGCAAACAACTCAAGACTATCTGTGAAGGCAGGAGAAAGAGGCCAACAAGCCTACATGAATGGGGAGAAGGCAAACTGTTTCTGTGTTGTAATCCTAAGGGCCAAGCTGCCCAAAAATTTCCTTTCTGAGCCCTAGTGCTAGAAATTACAACTATTTTATATTAATATATTTATATACAGGAGCTTTACAGTTGACAACTAACTCTCCAAATAATGACCGGCAGTGCAAGTTTTATTATCCCCATTTTACAGATAGGGAAACTGAGGCTGAAAGAGGCGTGGCTTCTACAAGGTCACACAGCCAGTCTCAGAGTCAAGTCTTATAACTCATTTTAGGAAAGATACCAGGCAGCTTGGATATGTCCAAAGGAGAGTGACTGTGATGATGACTCTCAGACTTTTTGGTCTTGAGAACCCTTTTACACTCTTAAAAAGTACTGAAGACTCCAAAATACTCTTGCTTAGGGTAGTTTTATCTATCAATACTTACTATATTAGAAATTTAAACCGACCAATTTTTAAAATATGTATTCATTTGTTTAAGAACAATAAAGCTATTCTATAGTTAAATAAAAAATATATATGTGAAAAATAATTATATTTTCCAAAACAAAAAAGTATTGAGAAAAGTGGCATTGTTTTTACTTTTTTACAAATCTCTTTAACATCTGACTTAATAGAAGCCAACTGAATTCTCCTATCTATTTCTGTATTCAATCTGTTGTGATGTTCTTTTGGTTGAAGTATATGAAGAAAATCTGATCTCACACAGATAGGTGATTGAAAAAGTGAAAATTATTTTAACAGGCAAATAAATATTATTATTGTGCCAATAGCTTGGATTTCCTGGGCCCCCATAAAAGGTCTTAGGAATTCCCAGGAATCCTTGGACCACACTTTAAGAACTGTTTCTCTAAAGAAGCAGCTAATGAGGGGTAGCTAGGTGGCTTATCCTAGTGGATAGAGCACCAGCCCTTAACTCAGGAGGACCTGAGTTCAAATCTGACCTTAGCTTCCTAGCTGTGTGACCCTAGGCAAGTCACTTAACCCCAATTGCCTCAGCAAAAAAAAAAAAAAAAAAATCAGCTAATGCAAGGAAAGTAGCATGGGATAATTGAGAGGATACTGGATCTCAAGTGAGAATTATCTGGGTTTGAATCTTACCATTGTTAATTTTTTTATATTGTCTTGATTAATAAAAACTATGATTTTATAATTATTTGATGAAAGTTCATCTTATTAAAAATAATAAATAAAATTTCCAGAGTGCATGCCCTAATGAGAGGCATATCCATGACTCTGACAGCTACTTGAACACATGATCTTGGGTAAGTCTATAATTTGAATCTATGTTTCTCTGAAAAGTGGGAATAATATCAGTAATACCTTCCTCCCCAGGCTGTTTATAAGGATCATAAGCATCAAGATAAAGTCTTAAAGCTCTTTCTGTGTATGTCAGTTAAGCCTTAAGTTAAAAAAGACATGGGGAAGGGGGGAAACAAATGTAGCTTTCTTCAAGTTTATAAAGAGCTAACAAGTGAAGGAAGCAGTAAGGTGGCATGGTGAATAGTACACTGGGCTTAAAGTTGGAATACTAATCTTCCTGAGCTCAAATCTGGCCTTGGACACTTACTAGCTATGCGACCCTGAAAAAGTTACTTTTCCCTGCTTGGCTCAGTTTCCTTATCTGTAAAATGAATTGGAGAAGGAAAGGCAAACTACTCTAGTATCTTTGCCAAGAAAACCCAAAATGGGTTCACAAAGGAATACACAACCGAAAATGACTAAATAGCCACAAGTCAAATGAAGGAAGGATAAAATTGGTTTTGTTTAGTCCTACAAAGCAGGGCTAAGAATAATGGGTGGGAATTTCAGAGGCAAATAGGCTAGAAACAATGGAGATTTTTTAAAATTTTAACAATTAGAAATATATAAAAAGAGAAAGGAGAAGAGGAAACATTTGTTAAATAACCACTGGTGCCAAGAACTGTGCTAAGTAAGCGCTTTAGAAATAATAGCTCAGAAGTGGAATAGACCATCAACAGAGACAATAAATTCCCCATCCCCAGAAGTCTAAAAGCAGAGGCTAGATGTGACCATTTGATGGGGATATTGTGAAAGGGGTTTCTACTGGAGAAGATGTGGGCTTAAATTGCATCTGTTGGTTGTTATTGTTGCTGTTCAGTCGTGTCCATCTCTTTATGATCTGATTTGGGATTTTCTTGGCAAAGACTACTGGAGTGATTTGCTGTTTCTTTCTCCAGATTATGAGGAAACTTCTCCAGATGAGAAAATTGAGGAAAACAGGGTAAAATGACTTACCTAGGGTCACACAACTAGTAAATATCTGAGGCTGGATTTGAACTCAAGATGATGAGTCTTCTTCCTAACTCCAGGCCTGGTGTTCCATCCACTACGCCACTCCAATGCTCAAATGGCATCTGTAGTCCTTTCCAATCTGACCATGAGTCCAACGTTCTCTCCTCTCTACAACACTGCCTCTCATCAGAACAATTCACACTTCTGTAGGGCTCTAAAGTTGACCCATCACAACTTTACAAGGGAGGTAGGGCAGCCATTATCAGTGCTTAGATTTAGGTTAAGTAACTGCCCTATTGGCATACTGAGATCCAGTTTTGTCTTTGGACTGCAAATCCCACCCTCTTTCAATGAGACTTTGCCATATTACTTCATATACTATGGTTACTGTTGTTTGTGTCTTATTTTTCTACCCAACTACAGGCTCTGGGAAAGAAGAGACTTTGTATCTCTGTCAGTGTCTAGAAGGATTCTGTCCACATTTGTACTGTGGTATCTAATTCTTTGTGATCCTGTGGACTATAATGTCCATGGGGTCTTCTTTAGGGTAGTTAGCCATTTCCTGATCCATTGGATTAAGACAAACATAGGTTCAATAACTAGTGAGTGTCTGATGTCATATTTAAACTCAGGTTTTTCTGATTCCAGTCTCAATGCTATATCCGTTGACTTACCTATATGGTGGTTCATCAACAATTAATGTATGTTTATTGAATTGGGCCTCAGAAATGACCCTGCCTTTCTCCTACGGCCAGGTTCTCCTCATTTAACATACAGATCTATAGAAATAGGTAGGGTCAAGCCTCTTCCTTCCCTCCTTTCATTTCAAACTTTTCATTTCCGAAGTGGAAGACTATGGATAAAGAATGTTGCATACACTATCAGATAATCAATATGCAGTTTTACTAAACTACCTTTTTTCTCTGTCATTTAATTGGGGGGAAAAGGGTTGCCTCATCATGTAGGGGAGGGAAAGGGATATATATCTGGAAATGAATGAAATGAAAAAAATTCAAAAAGTTTTAAATAATAAAAAATTTAAAAACAAACAAAGGGAACAAGCGACCTTGTGTGACTTTTGATTATGGCTGGTTATGACTATAAGTAAACAGATCCAGGCAGAGCCTGTAAAATATGGTAAGAAATAGTATGGTATAGGAGAAGGGATTCAGGATTTGGAATGAGAGGATGAATTCAAATCCTCACTCTCCTATTTGTTTCATGTTATCACCTTAGGCAAGTAATTTTACTTTCCAGGCCTCACTGTAAAATGAAGGGTTTGAACTCAATAATTTCTAAAGTCCTTCCAGTCCTCAGTCTGTGATGCTATGAGCTTATGAAATGAACTTAGCTACTGAATAGGAAATCATGGGTCAGAAGAAAGAACAAGGAATCTGAAGTCAGAGGACCTGAGTTCAAATTCCAGTTCTGATATTGATTTTAGACATGTCATTTTTCTTCCTTAGGCATTAGGACTTTTTTCCATTTATTTGATTTTTTATTTTTCCCAGTTACATATCTAACAATTTTTAACATTTGTTTTTAAAACTTCTGAGTTCCAGATTCTTTCCCTTCCTCTCTCCCCACCCTCTCCCTCATTGAGAAGACAAATGTGAAATTATGCAAAATATTTCCATAAAAGTCATGTTGCAAAAGAAAACATAGATCTCTACCTCCCACCCCCAAAAAACCCTCGAGAAAAATAATTTTTTTTGAAGTCTAAATATCAGTTTCTCTTAGCTAATCTCAAAGGTCTCTTCCAGCTCTAAATCTTGTGCCCAGATTTTCTATGATTACAATTATCTTCTTGAAAACATTTTGTTCCCACTCTGGAAAAGCCTTCCCTACCTCTAAACCCCAGCACTGAGGGCAGCTGCTTCCTCCCTCAAATCTCTGTCCTTCTTATCTTCTCTCCTCTCTTCATCAAGACTGTTATCTCTCTTGCATTCCCAACCCATCAACCTGGTGTCACAGATGATGCTCTAGAGTAGACACACACACACACACACACACACACACACACACACACTCACACACTCACACGCACTCCTTGTGGTATTGTTTTCTGTGAGTACTATGGAGACTCTGCTCCTCCAAGAATATTTCCCAACATCTCCTGCCCTACTACTCCATTCCTTCTTCCCCATCTTTTTTTAAGCCAACAACAAAGAGACCTAGACACCTTAATAAGGCAAAAAGATGTTTATAAATCCAAGCCCACCCCTGCGTCATGCTACTCTTTTCTCTCTTCTACTCTTTTAGCTTCACCCCCAAATACTGTCAACCCAAAAAATGGCTTGATTTCTTGGAAGTAGAAATAAGAAAGCCCTATGTCTCTCTTCCCTTTCTGCCTCTGCTCTGTTCTTTTATTTGTTGTTGTTCAGTCAGTCACATCTAACTCTTTGTAACCACATTTGAGATTTTCTTGTCAGGGATACTGGAGTGGTTTCTCATTTCCTTCTCCATATCATTTGACAAATGAGGAAACTGAGGCAAACAGGGTTAAGTGACTTATCAGGGTCATACTTAGACACAGTGTCTAAGGCCAGATTGGAACACAGGAACATGATTCTAAACCCAATGCACTACCTACTGCACTACATAAATGCTCCTCTATTAGTGCTGCCCCCTAACTAATTCTCCTCTGATCATGTCCCCAGGGACCTTAGCACCTGAGAGAAAGTTTTCTCCCCAGGACACTTCCAGCTCAAAAAGACTGATAGTAGGATCACAGATTTAGAGCTGGACGGAACTTTAGAAATCATATAATCCAATTCCTTGCCCTCATTTTATAAATTAGGACACTGAACCTTAGAATAGTTAAGTGACTTGCCCAAAGGCACTGAAGTAGTAAGTTACTGAAATGCCAGAAGGATTTGAATTCAAATCCTCTAACTCAAGAACTAATGGTCTTCCCACTACCTCTCAGACATCCCTCAGAGTTCCTAAAATAAGGCATTTCTAGAGACCAAGGTAGAAGTTGTGTTGTTTAATGGAAAGAGCATTGGATAGGACATGATTTGAATCATGGCTCTGCTACTGCTACCTGTATAATCTTGGGCAAATTATCTTGACTCCCTGGCCTAAAGATTCCTTATTAGTAAAATGGGATTAGAAGAAGGAAGGTATTAGAGTGAAAGGGAGAGTTAAGGGGATTACTTCAATCTATGACCCAATTCTACTGATAACAAACAGCATGAAATAAGTAAGTTCATAGGAGTGAGTAAGTATAATGGGGAGAAGGTCTCTCTCCTCAAGAGACCAATAATCTATTCAGAGGAAATGAAACCTACCCAGAAAGAATATCTGAAAGGAATTAACAAGCAATATTCATTATCAAGTGCCTAACATACTTTTGTCCTTCAGTCATTTTAATCATGTTCAACTCTTGGTGACCCTATTTGGGATTTTCTTAACAAAAACACAAGTCATTTGCTATTTCCTTCTTCAGCTCATTTGACAGATGAAGAAACTGAGGTAAACAGGGTAAAGTGACTTTCCCAGAGTAAACTAGTAAATGTCTGAAGCTAAATTTGAACTCGGGTCCTCCTGAATTCCAGGACTAGTGCTCTGTCTTCTGTGCCACTTGTCTGCTCAAATTATGTTTTCCTACAAACTGACTAGCTACAAGTAAACCACTTGTAATTTCCTAGGTCTTTTTCTTCTATATAATGATGGAGGGTTGGATCAAATCAGAGATTCTTAACCTGTGGTCTGTGGAATTTTGAAATATGTATATTTTGATAACTGTATTTCATTATATATATTTTTTCAGGATAACTTTATATATTTTATACCTTTAAAAGTATTATTCTATGACAGCTAAGTGGCACAGTGGATAGAATGTAGCAGATGGAGTCAGAAGGACCTAAGATCAAATCCAGCCTCAGAAATTTGACACTTAGCTGTGTGACCCAAGGCAAATCACTTAACCTGATTGTCTTACCAAAAAATAAAATAAAATAAAAGCATTATTCTGAGAATCACAGGCTTCCCCTAAACTGGCAAAGTGATCTATGATCCAAAAAAGATTACGAACTCTGGGCTCTGATTTCTAACAGTTCTTTCTCTCTCCCCAAATCTCACCATATTGAATTACAAGATTCTAAGGGCCAAAGGGGTGCAGAATAAAGGCTAGGTCAAAATTGGGTGCTATTTGTGAGGAAGATTTCATAGAAGAGACTATCTGGCTTGTTCTTAAGAAAGGGAGGAGGCAAAAATGAGTAGAGAGGAATCAAGAGTACATATTAGGGAAAGGATAGAGAAATGATATATACTTTACCAAGACATGGAGGCAGGAATTATCACAACCATTTTCACAGAGTAGGTAGTCAAATTTATATTGTGTGAATAAATGGTTGAAAGTACAATGATAAAGAAGAATAATGAAATATGGAGATTGTAAAAAGGGCTTTGAATCTAGCTGAGCAGGTGAGATGTAACATAATTAGCAATAGAAAATCATGAAGCAGGGTCATGGCATGAAAAGCAAATGGTATTTGATGACCATTTCAGAAGTAGTGTGTAGGATGGATTGAAAATGGAAAAGAGTATATGAAGGTTGTTTTACAGGATCTAGGAGGTGATGAAGGCCTAGGTAAGATTGATGGCACCCACAATCCTCTCACAAGACTTTCACACCAATCCTTCCCTTTCTCCCTTCCTAGGTTATATGATATCAAAAATCTGGGAGAAGCCCTCATTTTTGACAAATTTCCCCGTTCATAGGGTTAGCTCCCTCCCTTTGAACAATATTCTTCCTACTACCTACATAATATTTATATTTCTGGGAGATAGATGATTGGGAAGAAGGTTCTGAAGGAATTCTGGAGATAAGGGTGTTAGATTAGAATGTGGCTGATATGAAATGCTTTCAAGCCAAAGCTATAGGGGATAACTCTACTGGATATATGACAGAATGCAGGACACATACACCCCTCACACACATATCCCCAAATCCCTACAATTCCCACCATATTTTCCAAATGCTAGCAGAGAAGCTGGGTTGGAAAACATTGCTTGCCAATCAGCTTTCTTCACTGTAAGCTGTCCAAAGGCAAGGCCATTTCTCTGATAGGCTCAAGAACCTTAGAAACATAAGAATAAGATTGGCATTGATCTTAAGTGATGATTCCATAATGTCATGGTGTGATTTAGGAAGAAGTACCAAAAAAAAAAAAAAAAAAAAAAAAAAAAAAAAAAGCTTCTCATCCTCTGGCTTCTATCAGAAATTCCATCCCTCTAGATAAAAGGCTGTGATCCCTAATGATCAATCTTCTTTAATGTGGACAGGAGTTTATCAAACCTTCTTTTTCAAAGAACAACTGTTGATGTAGGAAGGGATGCTGAGACTAGAAACAAATTGGAAGAGAACATGGGAGACTGAAGACCGACTAAAGAACATAGAATGGAGGAGCTTAGCACCAACAACTTCACACTGGGATGTGGGAGGGGGCTGTTCAAAGACAAACCTGGACTAGACTGCAGATTTTCAAATCTAAGACTAATCTAAATATCAGGAATTGCATCTCCTCGGGCTTCACCAGAAATTCCCCCTTCCTCAGATGCTTGCCCTCCCTCCCCTGTTTTTTCTAGCTTTCTATATAATCATAATAGAGAACACAAACTTTCCTGATCTAATCTGGGCTACCCTCATTCCTAAGGAATCATTTGTACCTGGTCCTCCCCCGACTCCCCTCCCCCAATATACCCACACTACATTCCACATAGCAGGTTCCACAACTAAGAGCTAGGAAGGAGATAATAGAAAAACTGGGTGAGGGCGAGATTAGGACTGGGCAAAGTAGAGGTTTAGCACATCCAGGAGAAGAGACATACGAGTTCCTAAGGGACCAAGCTTTAAGGAGTAGGTGTGGTGGGGATACTCAGACAGCCATGGGGGAAAAGAAGGAAAAGTCCTGACTAGGGTTGAGAGGTAGAACGAATACAAGAGAGCTGAGTCTGTCAGTCTCCTAATGCTATTATCAGTGATTTAGGGGAGCGCGGCCACTCACCTGCAGGACACGGTGATCTCCACTTTGGTAGCTGGTATGCTGCCGGCCAGGGAGTCGAACTCACTCACTGACGCCATGTCCTCAGGCTGCTCCATTGCCCGGCTAAGCCCCCAGCACGATTACCCACCCACTTTGTCCTACTGCCCCCTTTGGGGGGGGAGTGGACAAAATGAAGCCTTTGGGGGCTTCTTTGGGGCTAATAGGGTGGAACCAGCACGCGGGGTGCAGCTGAGCTCACCCCCAACTCAGGGACGATGAGCAGGACAGAGAGGGGGAAAGGAGGTAGAAAAGGGGCGTAGGAAGAGTGAGAGAAAGCGGGGAAGAGGAGGAATGAAGAGAAGGGAGAACAGAGGATATGGAAAGGGAAAGGAGGAGGAAGAGCAACAGCAGCAGCAGGGAGAGGAAAAGAAGAAAGATGTGGGGAAATGGGTGGGGAGAAGGAGATGGGAAAAGGGAGGCAGAGATAGGGAGAGGGAGAGAGGAATAGGGAGTGGAAAGCGATGGAGAGTGGGAGATAGAACGAGATAAGAGATAGTATAAGATGAGAAGGGGTATGGAGAGAGGGAAGGAGCGACGCGGGGATTCAGAAAATGTGAAAGGGAGATGGAGAGAGGGGCGCAAAGAAGATGAGGAGAGGGCTGCTGGAGAGAGAGATGGAAAGAAGGGTATTGGAGGAGAAGGGAAGAGGGGTATTGAAGAGGAAGACAGGAAGAGGGGGGTTAAAAGGAGAATGGGAGAATTGAGAGGGCGGGACGGAGGAGGAAGAAAGGGGAAACCGAGCTGGAGAAGTGGAGGACGCAGGGATTTAGGTGGCTGCGTGGTCGGGCTCCAAGGTTTGCTCCCTCCAATATCCAAGCGGGCGAGCAGGGTTGGGAAACTGGCTGAGAGCGCCGCCTCTTCTGCTCCAAGGCAGTCGGGCTGCGGGAAAATCAAATTTCTCCAGCTCCAGCCACCTTCCCTTTCCAGACCGAACCAGCGGGGTGTACAGCGGATGGACTGGGGGCTCCGGACAGGAGGGGCGGAGACGGTTCCTAGAAGTGGCAGGATTAAGGGCGGGGTCCTGGAGGGGCGGGGGATATAGTGGGGCTCACGTTGGGGGTGGGTCTCAGCCTGTATTGTGGGCTGGGGCTGGGAAGAAGAGGCGGGGGAAACAACGAGGAGGGGGTTTAGAAGGGGCGACAAGTGGGAGTGTAAGTGCAGATTTGGCTATACTGGGAGGAGGCAGGCAAAGGTTTCGGCTTCTTGGATCAAAAGGCCGGGAAGGGGGTTGATAGGATTGAGATTTGGGAGAGAATCGATGAGAAGCAAGACTAAGGTTGAAAAGGGACGGGTAAGCAAGAGAGGTGTACTGAGAGTTAGGGGTGATGCGGGGGGAAAGAGGGACAGAGAAAGGTATGGGGTGGAGGGAGAAGGGAGCTGAAGTCTGAGCTAGTTGTCACTGGAGAGAGAAGGGAGTCCGAGGTATTAGTCGGGTAGGTGTGGGGAGAGATTCCTACTGATATGTGAGAGATGTGTGTTTTAGACGGGATCGAGGTTTGAATGTGAAGAGAGTGGGAAGTAAGGGGGAGAGCTCTGGGTGTGTGCTATGGAGGTATTCTTTAGGCATGCAGCAAGGGCCTCTCAAGCTGAGGGGAGACAGTGGCCAATTATGTGTGATGGGTGAGGTCCTCAGGTAAAACGGGGATTCCTAATGATGCGAATAGCGGCTGGAGGGTTTATACAAGTATATCTGTGAAGAAGGGAAGGGAGGAGGAGTGTGTGTGTGTGTGTGTGTGTGTGTGTGTGTGTGTGTGTGTGTGCGCGCGCGCGCGTGCGGGAGCGTGCTCAGAGATGGAAAGAACAGGGCATTCCAACATCCTGAAGGCAGCCAGCTTAACTAACTAGCTTCCTTTGCCTGTTTAACCTCTGATAGTTTTGGGGTGATATATTGGAAAGATCACTTATTTAGGGTTAGATCTCCTGGGTTAGAATCATAGAATATAAAAGTTTTAAGAAAATAAAAAAACCGCACATCAAACTCAGGTGAACAAGAATTCTCACGCCTCTCATTTATAATTTGGGTGATATAGACACCGATGGTCTCCTAATTAATTATTCTCCCTATTACCCTTCTTACCCTTTCCAACTGTCAAAGCAAATTTTCTTAAGCACATGTCACTCAATAAATTCCTGAGACTCCCTTTGGCCCCAAAATAAAAGTACATAGGATAGATAGATATTAAAATTTATGGCAACTAAGTGGTGCAGTAAAGAGAGCGCTGAGCCTAAAGTCAGGAAGACTTATCTTTTTGAGTTCAAATATGGCCTCAGATGCTCACTAGCTGCATGACCCTGGGTAAGTCATTCATCCCTGTTTAACTCAGTCTCCTCATCTGTAAAATGAACTGGGGAAGAAAATGGCAAGCCTCTCTCTAATATCTTTGTCATGAAAACCTCAAGTGGGGTCATGGACATGACTAAAAATGAGTGAATAACAAAATAAAGACAGCTAAGTAACCTAATGGATCTATCTCAAGCTTCCATTATAGTAGGGCTAAGGCACATCAAAAAATCCCAAGAGAGCAAGAAACAGAGATACAAGGATCCCACTCTCCTACTTCAGCAGAACATGACACTTGTCTTTTCCTCTGTGTAAAATACTGCCCTAATGATTTCCACCTATTCCCTGCCTCACCTTCCAACTTGGAGGAAGAAAACACTTTCAGAAAGTCCCTTCAAGAATCTTTTGGCTTATCTCCAGAAAAAAAAAAATTGGCTTCACTTTCAATTGACTTGAAAGTTCCTACTTCACCTAATTATTTACTTTGGTGATATCTGATCTCTATAGAGAACCTGCAGTTCTTCAGAGAGATCCTTTGCACCCCTTCTGTCCCATCCTATTTCCTTCTTATACCATTCTTTAAAAGCAGCTCATCCTTTCTCAGAGAGCTTATGGAGAGAAGTAAGGCAGGGATAGTTAAGCCTGGGGTGGGAAGAGAAAGCCAAACAATTTTGCCTCTGACTGACTCTTCTGTTGGAGCTTCAGAGCTCACCTCAATCATTGTCTCAATTCCCATCAAATACCCCCAGCCAAAGGTAAATACAAAAGCTTATTTCAAAGCTAAATAGAAATATTTTTTCACCATTTGGGATTACCCATGACTCTGCTTCTCTCCATTAGTGCAGAAAATTGAGAGTTGACATGCAGTATTTTGAATTTGTTCCTCTATAACAATTCCATTCAGTTCAACAAATAAGACTGGGGGAAAAGAGGAGGATACAAAGATGGATAAAATTGCAGTCCATTGCAATTCAAGAACAAAATGATAGCTAAGTTGTATGATGCTAAAGATTTGCAAAGCATTTTAAAAATATATTATCATATTTGATCCATACAACAACCTTGGGAGGCAGGTGCTATTATTATCCTTAATTTATGGATGAGGAAATTAAAGTAAAGAGAGATTAAATGACTTGTCCAAGGTCATATAGCCAATAAGTATCTGAAGTTGTATTTGAACTCAGGTTTTGATGACCTCAAGTCCATTGCTCTATCCACTTGCTATTCTAGCTGTCCCTGTAAAATTGATCATTGTAATGACCGCGTATTTAAAGTCAGCCAGAGTCAGGAATTCAGGTTAAGGGAAAAATCTTCAATATTTATTGAAGTGAAGAGGTGAATAAAGATTGCTATAGCAAATATAGGCAAGAAAGATTGCGATAGCAAATATAGGCAGTTGCGACAGGAAGCCAGCTAAGAGAGAGCGACGCGAGCCGAGCCAACAGTGGAGCCAACCGTGGAGGCAACCGTGGCAATGGCCGTCCCAAAAATCTCTCCTCCCCTTCCTTTTCCACTCCCCTGCCTCCACCCACCAAAATCGTCATTTCCTATACAACACATCAGGACTTGCACAAAGAGGGGGTGGGGGCCATTCTCTCTCCAAGCTTATCTATTAATAGAGTATGGTCCAATTACTATTTAGCCTCATGTGCTTGGGACCTCAGTGCATCAACTCAAGCCTCAGCCCATTACAGATCATTTTGTTGTTGTTCAGTTCTTTCAGTTGCTTGATTCTTTGTGACTCCATCTGGACTTTTCTTAGCAAAGATACTGCCATTTCCTCCTCTGACTTATTTTATAAAGAAAGAAACTGAGGCAAACAGAGTGAAGTGAACTTGCCCAGGGTCACATAGCTAGTAAATATCTGAGGGCAGATTTGAACTCAGGCGGACAAGGTTTCCTCACTCCAGGCCCAGAACCCTATCCCCTGGGCCTACTAGCTGCCCCAGAAATAATAATTCATATACAGAACTAACCAAAATACAAAGGAGAAAGACAAATAAAAGACTGGGGTGACATGAAAAGGTAAAGATCACAGTAAGCTTTATAAAGAAGGTAACATTGGCCTTGGACATTGGAGGATAACTAGGATTTTACCAATAAGAGACTGGGTGGGTGGCTGGGGAGGTATTCTAAGAATAAGGAACTGCATGAGCAAATACACAGAGGTGGGCAAGGGTAGGTTGTCAGGGGAACAAGAAATAGTCTGGCTTGGCAGGTTCACAAAGTATGTGAGGGGAAAGTTGTGAGAAAAAAAATAAACTGGAACCCGATTTCAGAAGGCCTTCAATGCCAGACTAAAGAATCTGCCATTATTTGGGAGATAAAAGGGAGCTATTGAAGGGTGTTGAGCAGAGTAATGACATAGAACAACAGTCTGTTTATTTCATATCTCTAGAATAAGCACTCCTATGGGATGGGAGACTATGTTAAGCATTAGATCATCTCTCTAAAGCTCTCTTTAGCTATTTCATATGTTAGATTGAATTTCATCACACACATGTAACCATGGATTAGAATCCTTAGAATGCATCTGGTTCTAAGACTCTCCTCAGCTATAAGACAAAACTCTGTTTGTGTACACAATATCTTCCATACAATCATTCAAAAATGTACACAGAATCAAAGTGATGCTGGATCATAGGATTATATATTTAAAGCTTTGAGGCAATCTAGTCTTCATTTGATTGAAGATGAAGAAACTAAGTCCCAGGAAGGGACTTGCCCAACAATTATCCAAGTAGCAAGTGGAGGAGTCAGGATTTGAATATGGGTTCTGTGAATCCAAGTCTGGATCTCCTTTTCACTATTCCATGTTCTCAGTGTGCCTAACACTGTGCTAGACACAATGTGGTAATTCCACAAGAAGCATATGACCTATCTTCAAAGAACAGTTTAATTGGGAAACCATATGTGGGGCAAGTAGAAAAAGGGACAGTGAGGAGATGTCATTTGCTTTCCTACAGGCCTTTCAGGAACCTGCACAGAAATTGCACAGACAAGGGAACTGGCTATAGTAACGTCTTTGGGGGACCTAAAGGATTTGCCAGCCTTGTGCCCCATAGAGCTGGGCTGACGACATCCCACTGCTCGGACATTTCTCGAGTACTACTGCGTTTCAAGCTTTATCTTGCTGTTTCATGTATATCATCTGTGAAAGGAAGGAGCAAGTTTCCCGAGCAAAGGCGGGACACAGAACATGGCTGGGTTTAGGAAGACACACATTTAGAAGTTTGGTTATTTTAGTCCTGCCATGTTCCTATCGCAAGCACATCAAAGGTCTCATGAAGTGCCATTAGATTTTGTTCCCCATCAAAAGGTTGTTTCTTTACAAAGGACAGTATCTCAAGAGATGGTGGTCCCCAAAATAGCAAAGGATATCAGCGGCTCTCAGGGGCAAGCTGCTGAAGTTGGACAACCGGTACTTGCCGGGCGGGCTGTCTATCAGGTTAGCTGTCCTTCCTGAGAGTGACAGTCAGACCCTACTGAAGTGCGGCTTTGGCCAGGCCCCATCTAGCAGTCACTGTGCGTGCGTCCTTCTGATTACAAGCCATGAGCATGCAATCATCGGTGCACAAAAAGATCTTGAATAATTGGCACCGGCACTTCTCTTGTGCTATCAAAGACTTCAAACACGCTCTCTCCTGACCTCATCCTCAATACTAATGACTGACTCGCAATTTTAGAAGGCGACCTTCAGTCCTGCTGACAAGAAAAGAATAAAGAATAACAGGAGCTAGAATGCAGCCTCCTTGGGTGTCATGGTCCCTCCTCTGGAGACATGCATTAAATGTCCATGATTAGCACTTAATTAAGACTGATTGGACTGGTTAAGGTTGGACATGGTGGATGGAAGGCAGGAGATTGTGCATTTTGGGGGCAGAACAGGAACCCCACAGCTGGCTTAGCAGCTAATGGTTTGAATTCAACAGATGTCAATCAGTTAACTTATCAAGCACCTACTATGTGTCTCACTTGAGTATCAGGGTAGATTAATGGGGAGAGAGCTTGGCTTGGAAGTTAAGAAAACCTGATCTAAATTCTAGACTTACTGACTATATGACTATAGGTAAGTCACTTACTCTCTCAGACATGTAGGCAATTTTCTAAGATTATAAAGGGCAGAGCAAGTGCTAACTTGCCTAACTAGTAGGAGTTTCTTCATCAGGGATTTCCATATATCGATGAAATCATGGATCTGTTAAAAAAAATTCTCTTTGGGATAGAAAATGCAATCCACAGCCAGAGAAAAAACTATGAAGACTGAATGAAGATCAAAGTCTAGTATTTTTACCCTTTATTTGTTTGCTTGCTTTTTTTCTTGTGTTTTTCTTCCCCTTTTGGTCTGATTTTTCTTGTACAACATGATAGGTATGAAAATATGTTTAAAAGGATTGTTAACCCATATCAAATTGATTGCTATCTTGGGGAAGGAGGTGATAAGGGAGGAAGAGAGAAAAATTTAGGTCTCAGAATCTTACAAAAATGAATACTGACAACTATCTTTAAGTGTATTTGGAAAAATAAAATACTATTGAGAAAAAAGCCTCAGGAAATGAAGTGGAGAAGGTAAAGAAGACTAGTATGCAGATGCATTAGCTCTCATTCTCAAGGACCTCATTTTATAATGAAGAGTAAGTTCTATCTGTCATATTGGTAACAAGTGGTAGATCTAGAAGGGGTCTATTCCTTATCTTTTGTGCCAATTGTGCTAAATCAGCACCTACCATATGCCAGGTACTGTGCTAAGTGCAGGGGATGAAAAGCAGGAACTGATCCAAAGGGAAAGTAAGCATGGAAAATTTGAGCACAAATTTACTCAATAGAAAAGACATATGTACCATGCTAACTCTTGATAAGACCCAGTTGGTGTGGCTGGAGGGAACCATTAAGACATAAATTATGTTGGACATTAGGGATAAAATGATAGAAAATATACAAAAAAGCATATGTAATTTATCCTCCTTATTTTGTTGATGAGAAAATTGAGGGCCAGAGAAAGGAAACTAACTTGTTCAACATCATCCACCTTGTTAGAGACTAAGTTAAGACTAGGTTCTAGTCTTAAAAGAAGCACTGAGAAGTGATTCAGGTCAATTCTAAAAGACTTGTGAAAGAAAGAGCCATGCACATCCAGAGAAAGAATTATGGAGACTGAATGTGGATCAAAGCATAGTATTTTCACCTTTTTGTTGTTTATTTGCTTGTTTTGTTTTTTTGGGGTTTTTTGGTTTCTAGTTTTTTTCCTTTTGATAAAATTTGCTTTTAAAAAATTAGAGCTTTTTATTTTAGAAACATATGGTAATTTTTAACATTCATCATTGCAAAATCATGTATTCCAGTTTTTTTCTTCCTCCTTCCCTTTCACCCCCTCCGTTGGATGGCAAGTAATCCAATATATGTTAAATATGTACAATTCTCCTATGTATATTTTCACAATTATCATGCTGCATAAGAAAAACCAGATCAAAAAGAAAAAAATTAGAAAGAAAACAAAAAGCAAGCAAACTACAACAAAAAAAAGTGAAAATACTTTGTTGTGATGAACACTCAATCCCCACAGTCCTCCCTCTGGGTGTACATGGTTCTCTCCATCATAAGACCATTGGAACTGATCTGAATTATCTCACTGTTGAAAAGAGCCATGTCCAAACAGTCAATAACTATAGCAACCTAGTGTGTGACAAACCCAAAGACCCCAGCTTTTGGGATAAGAATTTACTGTTGGACAAAAATTGCTGGGAAAATTGAAAACTAGTATGGCAGAAACTAGGCATCGACCCACACTTAACACCATACACCAAGATAAAATCAAAATGGGTTCATGACCTAAACATAAAGAATGAGATTACAAATAAATTAGAGGAACATATGATAGTTTACCTCTCAGACCTGTGGAAGAGGAAGGAATTTACGACCAGAGAAGAACTAGAGATCATTACTGATCACAAAATAGAAAGTTTTGATTATATCAAACTGAAAAGTTTTTGTACAAACAAAACTAATGCAGACAAGATTAGAAGGGAAGCAATAAACTGGGAAAATATTTTTACAGTCAAAGGTTCTGATAAAGGCCTCATTTCTAAAATATATAGAGAATTGACTCTAATTTATAAGAAATCAAGCCATTCTCCAGTTGATAAATGGTCAAAGGATATGAACAGACAATTCTCAGACGAAGAAATTGAAACTATTTATAGCCATATGAAAAAATGCTCCAAGTCATTATCAATCAGAGAAATGCCAATTAAGACAACTCTGAGATACCACTACACACCTGTCAGACTGGCTAGAATGACAGGGAAAGATAATGCAGAATATTGGAGGGGATGTGGGAAAACAGGGACACTGATACATTGTTGGTGGAATCGTGAATACATCCAATCATTCTGGAGAAAAATTTGGAATTATGCTCAAAAAGTTATCAAACTGTGCATACGCTTTGATGCAGCAGTGTTTCTACTGGGCTTATATCCCAAAGAGATCTTAAAGAAGGGAAAGGGACCTGTATGTGCAAGAATGTTTGTGGCAGCCCTCTTTGTAGTGGCCAGAAACTGGAAACTGAATGGATGCCCATCAATTGGAGAATGGCTGAATAAATTGTAGTATATGAATATTATGGAATATTATTGTTCGGTAAGAAATGACCAGCAGGATGATTTCAGAAAGGCCTGGAGAGACCTACACAAACTGATGCTGAGTGAAATGAGCAGGGCCATGAGATCATTATTTACTTCAACAATAATACTATATGATGACCAATTCTGATGGACCTGGCCATCCTCAGCAATGAGATGAACCAAACCAATTCCAATGGAGCAATAATGAACTGAACCAGCTACACCCAGCGAAAGAACTCTGCAAGTTGACTAAGAACCATTACATTGAATTCCCAATCCCTATATTTTTGCCTGCCAGCATTTTGGATTTCCTTCACAGTCTAATTTTACAATATTTCAGAGTCCAATTCTTTTTGTGCAGCAAAATAATGGTTTGATCATATATATTTATTGTGTATCTAATTTATACTTTAATATATTTAACATCTACTAGTCATCCTGCTATCTAGGGGAGGGGGTGAGGGGAAGTAGGGGAAAAATTGGAACAAAAGGTTTGGCAATTGTCAATGCTGTAAAATTACCCATACATATAACTTGTAAATAAAAGGCTATTAAAAATAAATAAATGTGTGTGTGTGTGTGTGTGTGTGTGTAGTTACCTTTACTTAATATACTTTGTGTTTACTTACTTGTGTGTTTTATCTCTTCCCACTCCTTTTTAGAATGCAAGTTCCTTGAGAGCAAAAACTTTTTTGTAATTGTATTTCCAGTGCCTATCAGTTACTTGACTAATAAATATTCAGTTAATTTGGTTAAAAAAAAAAAGAAAAGAAAAAGAAAAGAGCCATATCCATCAGAATTGATCATCATATAATCTTATTGTTGCTGTGTACAATGTTCTCCTGGTTCCACTCACTTCACTCAGCATCAGTTCATGTAAATCTGTCCAGGCCTCTTTGAAATCATCCTGTTGTTGATCAGATTTTTCTCATGCAACATGACAAATATGGAAATATGTTTAGAAGAACTGCACATGTTTAACTTATCCAATTGTTTACTGTCTTGGGGAGGTGGGAAGAGGAGAAAAATTTGCAAAGGTTATGCAAAAGTGAAAGAAAAGTATCCCTGTGTGTATTTGGAAAAATAAAATAATATTTAAAAAAGAAGAAGCATTGATGTACAGTAGATAGATAGCTACATTTGGAGTTAAGAAAACCTGGGTTCAAATCCAGTCCCTGAAGCTTCTTAGCTCTGTGATCCTAAGCAGGAAATGTCACTTTGTCTTGTCTTTCTCAGTTTCCTCATCTGTAAAATGAGAGAATTGGACCACATGGCCTTTAAGGTTTCTTAGCCCAATCCCTGCTTACCCTTTCCCTCTCCTACATTTCTATATCTGGTGTGTGTCTCTCATGCCTAGAATGGACCTTTCCTTATTTCTGATTGCTGAAACCATTCCTTTCCTTCAAGGACCAGTTCAGGTGCCACTTCCAATGGTTACTCTGGAAAGGCTGCTGGATTTTTAAGTCTAGACAACCTGGATGCAAAACTCAGTTCTGTCACTTTGTGCCTTTAGGAAGGTTATTTAACCTCCATTTCCTCATCTATGAAATGTCTAAGATTAAGTGATCTCTCAGGTCCCTTCTAGGTCTTTACAGATTTATGTTTCTAAGATTTCTCTCCATGAAGTTTTTCCTGATTCCTTCTCCAGCTAAAAGTAATTGCTTCTTTCTTGAATTTCTCATCCCTTGGCTTGACTTCTTCCATGTCATAGATGTAGGACCAAAAGTGATGACTTCTTCTGTTGGTTATAGTCTTTCAATTAGTTACATTCACTGGCCTTCTGGCTGTTCCATAAACAAGACTCTCCATCTCTGCTCCAGGTATTTTTTCTGGCTGTCTCCCACACCTAGAATATTCTCCCCTTTCTTCTCTGTCAACTGACTTCCCTGGCTTCCTTTAAATTCCCATCTAAAAATCCTATCTTCTACAATTTCTCTTCCAAACCTTAATTCTAATTGCTTCTCTCTTTTAATTATGTCTTATTTATCCAGCAAATAACTTGCTTTGTGCATATTTGTTTGCATGTTGTCTCCTGCATTAGTATGTAATCTTCTTGAGGGTAGAAACTGTCATTTGCCTCTTTTTGTATCCCCAGTGCTTAACATAGTTCTGTGCAGGATATCTGAAATCAGGAATATTCCTCTTCTTGGATTCAAATCTGGCCTCAGACACTTCCTACCTCTGTGAGCCTGGTTAAGTCAGTTCACTCAATTTCCTCATCTATAAAATGAGCTGGAGATCAGGAATTAGCAAACTGTTCCAATACCTTTGCTAAGTAAACTCCACAAAAAATAGGATAATGAACAGTTGGATATGACTGAAATGACCAAAAAAATAACAAAGACACATAATAGGAATTTAATAAATGTCTATTGACTGATTGATTTATGTGTATTTACTTACCTGTGTTACCTTTCATTATCCTACTCCCAGTCCATTGTAAGCTCTCTGAGGGTAAGGACTGTGTCATCTTTTCCTATTTATATTCCTAAATTCCAGGACAGTCTCTTGCATATATGTATATCACATATCCATATATATCTGTGCATACATGTATGTATTAACATGCTCTATGATTTTATCAACGTAGAGCGCTCCAGTGAAGAATCTCCTCACCTATTCTATTAGACATATAGTCTAAAAGAATTGCCTGAAAGGTTAAGTGATTTGTCTGGGGTCAGTACATAATCTGGAGACCAATTCCCTATCCATGATACTTTGCATATAGTAGCTAGGTATTAAACGTTTGGTGAGTTCAGTTTATGCTATAAACCTATGAAACCTCTTTCCTGACCCTATCCCTGCCTACCTTCTTCAGGGTCTTATCCTTTTCCAAGGCAGGGTCTCTGGGCACAATGTCCATGCGACAGCATTTAGAAATGCCCATCTTGGAGCCACAGAATTCTGGAGCTGGGAGAAAATATTCAGCTCTAGGCAGGTCAGGCGCCTGCCCTTTTCCACTCAAGACAGATGGTTGTCCATCTATTTTCAAAGATCCTCAGGGATGCAAATTATAGCCTGTACTACACAATTTAGCACTTAATTATATCCTGTCTTGTATTGTCCGCTGTTGTTTTCACTTGTGTTAGTTTTGTCTCCCCAACGAGATTAGAATCATAGAGCACCAGAGCTGGAAGGAAGGGGGGAAATAGATCATTTAGTCCAGCATTCACATTTTGCAGATGAAGAAAACTCAGATTTGCATAAAGTCACATGGTCTTGCTAGGTGATAGGAAAGCCAGGAGTAGAATCCAGGTCTCTTGGGAGCTGACACATTACTCCTTTCGTTATACCAAAATGCTTTGCAAATAAATTTGTTAAGTCTTAGGTCCTTTCTCCCCATGGTGCTAAGCACATAGTAGGGGTTATTCTATACTTCCATGGATGTATGCATCTCACCAATGTGGGTAGTTCCTTCACTGTTGCAGATCACAACCCATCCACACATAGATTTTCACAAACTGAGAGACACTGTGGCATAGCCAAAAAGGTTGTGGAATTGGAATGAAGCTGACCTGGTTTGGAAACTTTCATTGGGGGAATGCTTACTCTTGGCAAATTCACTTAGAGTCTCAGTTTCTTCATCTACAGAATGGAGTTTTAAAACATCCCCTACCTCAGTGGGTTTTTGTGAAGATTAAATGAGATAATATGTTAAGCATTTTGCAAACCTTAAAGTAATAACACAATAATAAGAATAGGTAGCATTTATATAGCTTCCACGATGTGTCAGGCACTATATTAAAGCACTTTACATATATTTTCCCCTTTGATTATCACAAAAAAATCACTTAGTAGATGGGTTCTATTATTATTCCCATTTTTTAGTAGAGGAAAGTAAGGCAAACAGGTTAAATGACTTTCCCAAAGGCCACACAGTTAATAAGTGTTTGAGGTCACATTTGAACTCCTCTCTTCCTAATTCCATACCCAATGCTGTCTCTATCCTTTGCATTTCCATAAAGTGTTATATAACTGGTGGCCATTAAGTAGTATTTTTATCCTGTGTGATCTTTGTCTAGATCTTCTCCTAAATCTTTCATTAGCAGTCCATCCAATGTGCTTGGCTCCCCTCTGAAATTAAGGAAATGTATAACAATTGATTGATTAAGATTCTACTTTTTTTATAGTGGCAAGAAACTGGAAACTGAGTGGATGCCCAACAGTTGGAGAATGGCTGAATAAGTTATGGTGTATGAATTATTCTATAAGAATTATTCTATAAGAAACAATCAACAGGATGATTTCAGAGAGACCTGGAGAGACTTACATGAACTGATGCTAAGTGAAGTAAGCAGACCTAGGAGATCACTGTACACGGCAATAGCAAGATTATACATTGATCAATTCTGATGGACATGGCTCTCTTCAACAATAAGATGATTCAGGCCATTTCCAATTGTTCAGTGAAGAGAATCATCTGCACCCAAAGAGAGGACTATGGGAACTGAGTGTGGATCACAACACAGCATTGTTTTACTTGCTGCCTAGGGGAGGGGAATGGAGGAAAAGGAAGGAAAAAATTTGGAACATTTAGTTTTGAAAGGATGAATATTTTTTATTAGTAGTTGTGTTCGGTTACTTTGGACCAGGAAAGTTGCCCTCAGTTACAAGAGAATTGTCTTTGTCAATGGAAGCCATTCTTTTTGTTTTGGCTGATTGAACAATGGCAGAAGCTCTGGGTTTGGAATCATATAAATTTGGTTCAGAATCTAGTTCTGTCACTTAATGCTCTGTGTGAGCTTGGACAAGACTTCTATGGGCCATAGTTTAGGTGATATCTGAGGTTCCTTCCAACTTCCCATCCTATGAATGCAATTCTTTTGAACTCTAAATGCACTCAATTGCAACTCCAGATCCAATCTTTCTTCTACTATACTATATTGCCAATCACACACACACACACACACACACACACACACACACACACACACACACATACACACACACACACCAGTACTAGATATTTTTCTATTTGCCACATTATAATATATTTTGAAATTTGATGGGGTAAATCATAGAATCAAAGAATAAGCCTCATTTAATCTTCTTCAATCTCCTCATTTTATAGATGAGGATACTGAGATTCATAAAAGTAAAGAATGGTCTCCAAGGTGGGAATTTGATGCAGGTTTTCTGACTCCACAGTATTGTCCTAATTCCCATGGGTTTTTAGGTCATCTCAGTTCCTCCATTTCTCCTCTCTTTCCTTTCCCTTCTTCCTCCTCTCCCCCTCACAACAAATTCTCTACTTGTCTTTAAGTCCCATGATGCCATTGGCGCCACCAGGCTTGGCAGACAAGAAGGGGGTTGATAGGTGAGAAGCCTAGGGAATGGGCAAAAGGGATAGTCTTTCCTATGTGAGGCTATTTAACTGTATAATCCTATCCCCTCTCTGCTGCTTCATTCTTTGAATGGACTGCTCCATTCATCCTAGATTTCCCTTTTTCTTCCTTACCCCACTTTTTCTCTAAACCAGGGGCTTTTGCTCCATTAGAGACTTATGGATCTTTCTGAACTGTCTTGTCACTCCCTCTTACACCTACTCCCCCCAGCAGCCCCTAGATTCTCTGTCATTTCTGCTATTCATCGTCTCCCCTTCCCTGCAGTCAATGTTGTGGGAGGCCTGCAATTCCACCAAGGGTGAAGCATGTATGATTTTTTTAAAAACCAAAATTCATTTTCATGCCAGGCTGCATTCGCTAGCTCCTTCTACCCTCCCCTTCCCAAAACTCGCCCCCATCCCAACCCTGCAACTCAAATGTGAGTGAAATGCCACCAGACCCAATTCCTAAATGAAAATTGAAACTCCCTAGCACATCACCCCTAATGGTACTTATTCTTCTTATATCTATATTTCTCCCTGCTGCCATTATTATCCAGGGTTTTCATTAACTCTGGGACTGCTATGCAGATAACAACTCATTAAAAACATTTCCCATGCTGTCTCTACATTCTGGCTTGGGAAAAGTTGGTCATAACTTAACAGAATACATTTATTCCTTGGTAATGTGCTAATTCTTTTCATTAAGGGATGCTCTCTGAGCAAGGATTTTAGAGAGAATCTCTGAGAAGCAGAAGCATAGGACAATGGAAAGTGTCAGCTTCTGGGTTCAGATCTTGAATTATTGCCTGTGTGATTAAAATAAGGAAATTTATTTCAGTCTCCTCTTCTTTAAAATGAGGAACTTGAACCAGATAGCCTGGAACATGCTTTTCCAATTTACAACACGATCCCCTCACTTTACAGATGGGGAAACTGATAACTGAAGAGAGAAAGTTATTTGCCCTGAGCCACACAATTAATAAGTGGTTAAGTCTGGGCTCAAACCCAGATTTTCTGATGATAGGTTCAGGGCTCTTTCTACTATGACACCTTGGAGCAAATGATTCTGTCTTTTTCTCTCATTTCCTCCCATATTTAAATATGGGGGATAATTCGTAATCCTTATACATCCCTACTAACAGGGATAAATTGATGAGAAAATTAAAGAATGTGATTTTAAACATTAGAACTGGAAAAGACTTTAAAAGTCTTCAAGTCCATTCTCTCATTCTGCCATAGAGAAAATCTGAAAGACAGAAAGGAGAAGAGAGAAAAAGAGAGAAGAAGAGAGGAGAAGAGAGAAGAAGAGAAGAAAAAGGAAGAGGAGGAGGAGGAAGAAGAAGAGGAGGAGGAGGAGGAGGAGGAGGAGGAGGAGGAGGAGGAGGAAGAGGAGGAGGAGGAAGAGGAGGAGGAGGAAAAAGAAAAGGGCAGGGGAAAGGGAGGGAGAAGAGAAGGAAGAAAAGGAGAGAAGAAGGAAGGAAGAAAGAAAGGAAGGGAAGGAGGAAGAAAGGAAGAAAAGTAGCAATTTAATCAAATCCTTCCTCAGTCAATTTTAGACTCAGGGTATTTTTTCTTTCATTTTCTTTTAAACAGCAGCACAAATTTTTCCAAAGGTGAAATCCAAAAGGCAGGCTTTTTCTTTTATAAATATTGGCAAAGAGACAAATGTAAAACCCTATGTTTTCTCTCCTTTGGGAGCTTTCCAGATCTGGTGAATACAGAATGGGCATCCTTCTCTTCTTTCCTCCCCTCTTCCTCCTCCTCTGTTTAATAAGGAAGCAAAATTATTCCTTCTTCCTTCTCCCCCACAAACCTTTCCTAGGAGAGCATTTTCACAGGTATGTTAAATAGCAGCTTCTAATAGAGCACTGGCAAGATCCTCCTAGAAAAAGCAAGCTCT
Organism: Antechinus flavipes; assembly: GCF_016432865.1. Classification (NCBI taxonomy): domain Eukaryota; kingdom Metazoa; phylum Chordata; class Mammalia; order Dasyuromorphia; family Dasyuridae; genus Antechinus; species Antechinus flavipes. The sequence continues at coordinate 196,304,226 of NC_067401.1, forward strand.
TTCTCCAAGATCTACTAAGTGGTGAAGTTAAATTATCTATGATCCAATAAACATATTGATGAGGCTCTCTTAGGCTCTTTCCCTCTCTTCTATTAGGATTCAGCAAATCTGAGAAACACAGAGAACCAGCAAATGGAACAGGAAGCTGCCTTTGCACTCTTTTGGGCAATGCATGGTTCTGAGTCATAAGGGCAATGAACAAAGGCTTCCTTCCCTTCAGCTTTACTACTATCAATCAATTAGTCAAAGCATTCATTCATTCATTAGGTATTTACTACATTGCCAGGGTAGGGCAGCTAAGTGGTGCGGTAGATAGAGCAATACTTGAACCAAGATCTCAACTCTAAATTCAGTAGAAGGATGCCTCTCCATGCTAGGTAGGAATCCAGGTTTCAAGAGGCTCTGGATAGTTTGATAACTTTGAGCTCCTATACAACTCAGAGATAAGATGGAGAATACAAGTTAGAGGAGTAAAGTTTTTTCAGGGTAAAGAAAAAAAAGATGAGCTGAGCTACCTTGTTCATGCTATTTCCAAGATGTTTGGGTTCCCCTTGACCAAAATATAGGATACCCTTGTTTTACATAACTTCATATGTGCCTTTCTCAATGGGCAGAAAAGAAGAGAATATGGAACTCAGAGTTTTAAAAACAGGTGTTAAAAAATGTTTTTGTAATGCAATTGGAAAAACTAAAACATTAATAATTAAAGTATGGGACACCTTAAACTATCCCTTACTTAATATAACCTGTTTCTTTTCTTAAGAGAAAATGTCCTCTTGGCATGGTTTCATAAGCATCAATGAAATACAGATAAAGAACTAGAGGATAAGTTAAATAGTAAGTGCTACCATTGTATAGTAAGCTCCTGGAGAACAGATACTCCCTTTTGCCTCTTTTTGCATACCCATACGTTAGTGCCTATAAGAGTTTAATAAACGTTTACTGATTTATTGGTTGAATGGTTGTTGTACTTTGTTCTGGAAGAGGACCAAAGTGACATCACTATGCACTGTGTCCAATGTGCCTGATTAGACCGCTACAAGCTCAAGAAATGTTCTGCCACTAATTGGATACCAATGTGAACATTTGGGATGGATTCTCTAACTTTGCATATCTCAAGTTTCTTCTGAACTACTTCAATTCTGCTTTGCTCATAGAGCACCACACCTTCTCCGAGGAGGGCACATCATGGTCCTATATTAGTTTCTCCCATCTCATATAAACAGTTCTAGAGTTCTTAAGAGAGATCTTGAGGGTGTCCTTGTATCACTTTTTTTCTGACCACCACATGATTACTGTCCTTTGTGAATTCTCCATAAAAGCCTTTTGGAAAGCATACATTTAGCATTCAAACAATGTGGTCAGACCAACAGAGTTGTACTCTGCAATGGAGTTGGAATGCTTGGCAGTTTAGTTTGAGAAAGGACCTCAGTGTCTGGTATCTTATCCTGCTAGGTGATCTTCAGAATCTTCCTAATGGAAACGATTACATTTCCTGGCATGACGCTGGTAAACTGTCCATGTTTCACAGACATACAATAATGGCTCTGTAGACCTTCAATTTGGTGTCAGTCTGTCACTCTAATTCTCTTTCCTCCCACACTTTCCTTCAACACCTCCCAAACACTGAGCTAACTCTGGCAATGCATACTTCAACCTCCTGATCAACCTCCAGGACATCCCTGGAAAACACTCTGCCAAAGTAAGCGAACTTATCCATGGCATTTAAAACTCTATTTGCTGTAACTGATGGTTCCACATATGGATGATATGATACTAATCCATGAAGTACATGTGTTTTCTTGTTGTTAATTGTTAGGCCAAAATTAACACAAACAGCAGAAAATCATTCTATACTTTGATGAATCTCAGCTTCAGAAGCTGCATTGAGTGCACAATCACCTGCAAAGAATCAATTATCAGCACTCTCTCCACTTTAGCTTTGGCTTATAACCTTTTCAAATTGAAGAATTTGCTATCAGTGCAGTAGCTGACCTTCATGCCATGTTCATCCTCATTGAAGGCATTTGACAACATGACTGAAAACATCATGCTAAAAAGCATGGGAGCAAGGACATAGTCTGAACTATTGTGAAATTAACATACAATACTGATGAACTTTTCTGGGGAACCAAATTTTGACAATTTTCCATAAGCCCATGCAACTGATAGCATTAAAGGCTTTGGTTAGATCTACAAATATTGTGTGCAGTCCTTTGTTCTGCACCTGGCATTTCCCTGAAGTTGTTGGGCAGCAAACACCACATCAGCTATTCCTTAGGCCCTTATGAAGTCACATTGTCTCTCAGGTAGATGACCTTTTTCCAGGTGTAGGACTCTGGCAAGAATTTTGTCATCAATGACTAAGAAAGAGATCTCCCTGTGATTGTCACAGAAAAATCTATTCCCTTTCCTTTATAGAGACAGACAATGGCCTATAAAGCATCCTTGAACTCCTGGGGTACAATCTTTTCTTGCCATATTATCTGGAAAATTTCAGTAAGCTTTTGTATGAACAATGGACCCCTCCCCTTATAAATTTCGGCTGGAATAGAATCAGCACCAGATCTTTGGCACGGAAAGAACCTCTTTTTCAGTTGGAAGGGATTGATTTCAACCTGGGGTAAATGGTCAATGGCTTCAGCATTGATTGATGACAGTCTATTAAGAACACTGGAAATATTCAGCCCATCTCTCTAGGAACATGTCCTTATCGCTAATCAACGTGGCTCTACCAGCAATACTGAATAGCTTAGATGCATCATTGGTCTTTAGCCCATAAATAGCATTCAGTGCCTTATAAAAACACTTTGGATTATTACTATCAGCACAAAACTGAATTTCATCTGCTTTCTGAGCCAAGAATCCTATATCTCTCTAAGTTTTGTTTGTACTTTACTTTTGATTGAAATGAATACTACATTTTAGAGATGGATGAACTATCCTGCTGATACACCCTGGAAAGTTCTCATTTTCTTCATTTAGCAGCTTCTGAGTTTCTCCATCATTTTTATCAAACCAGTCCTGATGTTTTCAAGTGTTCTGACCCAGATGAGCAAATGCAGTGTGTACACCAAATCTCTGAAAGCTTTTCACTCCTTTTCTGTTCTATTGTTGTTAACTGTGTGTTGGCTCAATTTCCTCTCCAAGATAGCAACAAATTGTTCCTTCTCAGAAAAGTGCTGTAATCTGTTGACATTGATATTTCTGGTAGTCTTTTTGCCTTGTATCCAACACTTTTATTAAATATAAATATTTAGCTTGGAGAGAATAAGTCTATGATCAGTCCAGCACTCTGAACCATACATTGTCTTCACAATTTTAAGAGCATCTTTTCTAGCTCCTTTCTCATGTCCAAAGATGAGCAGTCTAATCCTCAAAAAGCTACTTAGATACCTAGGGAATTATCAAATCCCAGTACTATTTCTAGTGAGAAGATGACCCTATGGCCTAGAGCGTCAGAGTGTCTTGGTGTGGGTTGTGACTACATCTCCCATTGTATCTGCACCTACTGCTTTGTCACTTGCCCATCACCACGGGACTTTGAGATGAATAAAATAGCAAAATGGTATGGATGATGTCTTTTGATTTGTGCATAAATTGGATTTAAGTAAGGCAGAGTTGCACAAAGTTGTCAGCCTTACTTTCTCCTCCAGAATCACCACTATCCAGTGGTGGGACAGATTCAAGACAACTGGTGATGGCTCAAGATGCATTAGATGTCCTTCAATGTCTAATCAATCTCTACAACTCCTGTTTCAGTTGCCTTCATGGCCATTGGAACAGATTGTTCTTATGTATCCAATTTACTTAGGAGAAGTTTTCACATGTTTGGGGTAGACACCATCCCTAACTCACTGGAGATTTTGAGACCCCTTTTTTGTCCTCAATCTGGTTTAGCCCATCTGCTAAAATGGTTTAGTGGCGTGTGGCTGCTTTGAATGCTGCACCTTCTTGGAGCTATAGGTGAAAGTTAAGTAGATCAGGTGAACACCACAGATGGAAAGCAGGCCTGAAAAGGGTTTGGCAGCCCTCATCCTAGAGGTATTAGTCTTCCCTGAAAACAACCTACCTCTGCCCCCTCCACTCCCATGTATTGATTGTACATCAAAAGATGAATTGAGATTCTGTACTATACTGATACAAATTATTTTATTTTGAATAAATTTCTCTATTTTTCCATGTTTAAATTTCCCCAGTCTACAAAATGATGATCTCTAAAGTGTAAATGATGATGATCTAACACTACATGGTTCTATGATATCATTTTCTGGATGATTATTACTCAAAGTCACTAAGCTTTGAACTAATGCTATGCACTGAATAGAGCAGCTAAGTGGCTCAGTGGATAGCATGGTGAGCAAAGTCAGGATGATTCATCTTTCTGTGTTCAAATCAGGTCTCAGAAACTTATTATTTGTGTGAACTAGGGCAAGTCACTTAACCTTGTCTGTCTCAGTTTCTTCATCTGTAAAATAAGCTGAAGAAAGGGATGTAAACCACTCGAATTCTTTATCAAGAAATTTCCAAATGCAATCACAAATCATTAGACACAACTTGAAAAAGACTTGAAGCACTATGTCCCTAAGAGATATTCAGCAAATATTTATTAAATAAGTTAATTCTACTAGATTGTAAATTTCTTTATCAAATGAGATAATGTTTGGGAAGGAACAAAGGAAGGAAGAGAGGGAAGAAGGAAAAAAGGAAGGGAGGAAGGAAAGAAATATGGAAGGAGAGAGGGAGGAAGGAAAAAAGGAAGAAAAGCACTTAGCACAGTGCCAGAAAAAAGCTTATTCTCCTATAAGGAGAAACACGTCCATAACCAGTGCCCCCAAAGGCAAAAATAGTTGGATGGGGAAGCCAGAAGCAAGTGAAGCCTCAAGGAACAGCAAAACAAAATATGCAAGTTATCCTGGGAGAAGCAACAATCTGACCCACACTCCTTCAGGGACTGGAGAAAAAGGCAGATTTAGATAGAGGAGCAGTGATGGCACCATTGTGGGGATGGAGGCATAGACCAGTGAAGTCCCATGATGTGCAGAATAGGGATATAAGTGATCCAGAGACTAAGTGTGTACTTCTCCCATGCAAGCCTTTGGGGTATAGCCTCATTCACCCCGTGCTAGTTAGTTATAGCTCTGAATGAAGAGAGGGATCATAATCTTATTGATTTTAGTACTCCAGGAGGATCTGGTACACTGCTTTGCAGAGAATAAAGACTTTTAAAATGTTTGTTGACTGTATAAAATCAATTCTAAACCACATCATGTGCAGCCATGGCTCATTTCCAAATAGAACCTTACAATTACTTTTTTGGAGGGAGGAAATGTAAAAATCATTATCCTCATTTGAAAGATGAAGGAACTGAAGCTGAGACAAACTGACGTATCCAGTCATAAGAGGGTAAGTCACAGATCCAGGATCTGGACCAGCCCAGAACTCCCGAATCTAAATTCTACCCTCTTTCTATCACCCTATAATGTAGAGCTTCTCACATTAATGTATTATATATAAACTAAGATCTTGTCAGGACCAGCCACACTCAAGTGCTTCAGAATGATCATATCTTAATGCAGAGCCAAAAAAAAAAAAAGTGTTCTCTACATTTGTATGTTGGTATTTTAGTTTTCTGTTATTGAGGCAGTTGGGTTTAAGTGATTTGCTCAGGGTCACACAGCTAAGAATATTAAATGTCTGAAGCCAGATTTGAACTCTTGACTTCAGGGCAGGCACTCTATCCACTGCATCATCTAGCTGCCCCTGTAAGGTTTTCTTGGCAGAGATACTGGAAGGGTTTGCCACTTCCTTCTCTAGCTCATGTTACAGATGAGGAAATTGAGGCAAATAGGGTGAAGTGATTTATCTAGAATCACACCATATAGCTATTAAGTGGCAAGGGTCCTCAAACTTTTTAAACAGGGGGCCAATTCACTGTCCCTCAGACTGTTGGAGGGCCGGACTATAGTAAAAACAAAAACTTTATTTTGTGGGCCTTTAAATAAAGAAACTTCATAGCCCTGGGTGAGGGGGATAATCATCCTCAGCTGCCGCATCTGGCTCGCAGGCTATAGTTTCAGGACCCCTGGAAGGCTACATTTGAATTCAGATTTTCCTGATTCCAAGCCCGTGCTCTATTCACTGCACCCCGTCTGCCCACTAAACTGGATTCTGGATTCCTATTCACTGAACAGCTGTTGCCTTTCTCCATCCATAAGGGCTGGTAGGCACCATTTTACTAAAATCCAGTTGGCTGGTGGAAGACTTCTGGATCTCAGTACACAAATCTTTCTCAAGGACAGAACCTCAGGTGTGTCCTCGCAGTGGCCCCTAGTGGAAAGATTCCACATAGCACATCAACTGGAAATGAATTAGCAAATAAAGAAACCTTTTCTGTAATTGTCCACATTCATAGAATCATAAGTGTGGAAGATATCTTAGAGATTATTTGCTCCAAGCCATACATAAGCTGGACTTTATACTTCCTACAACAACCCCAGAAAATGCCTCAAGATATGGGAAATCTTTCCATTGTTGGAGGATTCAAAGTGATCTGCCAATTAGTTATTAAATATTTATTAGGGTGCAAAAAGAGGCAAAAAACAGTCCCTTTTTTGGAGGAGCTCACAGTTTAATGGGAGAGACAACTAGGTTCAGGCAAGATATGTACAAATTGAAGATAATCAACAGAGGAAGATTTGAGCATTAAAGGGAATAAGGAAAGGTATGCTGTAGAAGGTGGGAGATAGTAGTAGGGAAGCCAAAAGGTGGGAATGAGGAATAGTCCAAGCATGAAGGACAAGTGAAAACATGGAGTGTCATGTGCTAGGAACTACAAAGCATGGAATAAGGTCAGGGCTGAGTTGGAACCAACTCTAATTTTCAGCTTTTGCACCACAAATATCAGCAATTGCTGCAAATCAGAACTTGATTTTTTTATTATCTAGACTAATGTAGTCTAATGTCTAAGTCTAATGTAGATTAAACTTAAATGTATGTATATACATTTCCTTCCTTTCACCACTATCCCCACCCTATTGTTAAGCATACATCAACACACCTCTATAAACATTTTGCTCTGTAAAAACTGCTTGAGCTCAGTAGGAGTGCACAGAAGACACATCGAATGAAATTATCACCAGACCAGACACCTGGATAGTGGTAATAATAATAATAATTAATATTTACATAATGCCTTAAGGTTTGCAAACTTATTCGAGTTTCACAATTTCCTGAATAAAGTGTAAGGAAAGGGAAAGAGTAAAAGGATGAATAATTGACAGCAGTAGTTTGGATATAGGCTTCACTCTGTCCCCCACACTCAGTTTGTATAAAACCTAAAAACAGTGTATTTTTATGTGAATACCTTTTGATTCTTTCTTAGGAGAGAAGTCTATGTTGGAAAAATTAAATATCTACAAAGATTAATTCTTAATAGTATTTGGTTCCTCAGGCAACTTCTCCCTTTCAATTCTAAGAGGAACCTAACACCAATTCCAACACTCAAAGAAAACCACAGTTGATTCAGCTGGACCCAAAGGGCCCTGATACTAACATTTACTTCTATCTCCCAAGTGCAGGTACAAGTTTAGCCCCAAGGTTCCCATCAGTCTATCCCCATCAGACTCAGAATTCTATATCTGACCTGTCCTTTTCATGAGGGGAGAAAGGGATGCTTTGGGAAACAATAAGCCATGGAGATAAATCCTGTTGTGTGCTCTATATGGGGGGAAGTGTCTGAATCCATCTCATATAGTCTGATACTCTCCTCATGCTGGCCACAAGAAAACATTGACCCAGAAGAAACATATGGTAATAAATAAGCTAATGGGGAAAATGCAATTTGAAGGTTTGTACAAGGAGATAGGAAATCTGGGTTAATGTCTTCTCTCCTCCAGGACCAAACACCACTTATGAGCTATATCACATTAGGAAGGAAGGAGATAAACATTTAATAAATATCCTACTATATTCCAGGTGCTTTGCAAATATTATTTTATTTATTTATTAAATTGTATAAATATGTATGAATATATTGGATTTAACATATATTTTTATCAAGTTAAACATATATTGTATTACTTGCCATCTAGGGGAGAGGGTGGGGAGAATGGGGGGAAATTGAAAAACAAGGTTTTGCAAGGGTCAATGTTGAAAAATTATCCATGTTTTAAAAATAAAAAGCTTTAATAAAAATAAATGAAAGATTCTTACAAGGAAATTGGTACAATCAGAGAAACTCAAGGTCATGTAGTTTCCACTTCTTTGCAGGGGCAATGAAAAGCCAAACATCAAATCTAGTGGTAAAATCTAATACCCTGAAGGGGGCAAAGGCTCCTTCCCCTTACAACTTCTTCAGGGTAAGAGTGGGGGGAAAAAGTACCACTTAAGTTAAGGGGTCCTCAAACTATGGCCCGTGGGCCAGATGTGGCAGCTGAGGACGTTTAACCCCCTCATACAGGGCTATGAAGTTTCTTTATTTAAAGGCCCACAAAACAAAGTTTTTGTTTTTACTCTAGTCCAGCCCTCCAACAGTCTGAGGGACAGGCCCTCTATTTAAAAAGTTTGAGGACCCCTGTAACTTAGGTCTAGCCATCCTGGGCAATGAGGCCAGAAAATCAAGTTCTTCCCTCTCCCTCCTTAAAAACCAGTGAGAACATGAGATCCTTTTATTCCAGAATAAGTAGATTCCAGAAAAATAGATCCAGCTCTCAGAGCAAGAGGTTTTCACCAAAGCTGGGAGAGACTGTGTTCCTGTGCTAGAGAATCAGAGTCCTAAAAACCCTCCCTGTAAAAAGGACATCCACACGTAAGTGAGAGTACTAAGAAAAGGGGATGGTTCCTTCACTTTTTTAGATCTCTAATGCTAGCAGTTGCCCAAACTAGCCTCTTTTCCCCATCAGTCCCCAGTTCTACCTCACCTGAGATTCCTGACCTTATACAAAATCAAGTTCAGGTATTTATTGAAAGCCTTGAGGGTCATTAATTAATGATAATTGATTCATAGAATTTTTAAAAGGTTTTCATTTCTATTTTTTGTTTTTATATTGCCTAAATTTCCCCACCCTCACTCCCATTGCTGCTTCTCAAAAACCAATTCTTTATAGCAAGAGTTACTAATTTAGATTTCAGGATATCCAAAAACTTGGGAGGGGGGGCAGAATTACACTTTTATTGACACTAACCTTTACCTGAAACTTAGCATTTACTTCAATTATGAATTTTTTAAAAATTATTCTGAAGACTATACATTTAATTAGATGGCCAAAATGGTCCATGACACAGAGAACATTAAGAATCCCTGCAAAGAATTTAAAGAAAAAGGAAAATAAATTTTGCAAAATGAATCAATAAACTACATGCAATGTTCTCTACCTGGTGGACAACTCCCCACCCATCTACAAAGGAGCTGGGAGAAGGAAAGGAGATATCTCTTCTTTGAACCAAGCTTGTTCTTTGCTATTTTGCAACATTTATTTTCAATTGTTTGGTGGTGATTGTTTTCCATTTACATTGTTGCAGTTACTGAGTCTCATTTTCTTAGCTCCACTTACTTCTACTGTACATCCATTCATGAAATTCTTCCTATGCTTCTCTGTATCCATCTCTTACAGCAGTTTTACCGTATGTATACAGATACTGTATCTGCTGTATAAATACAATATTCTATTACATTCATGTACCACAAGGTTTAACCATTGCCCAATGTGACCCATAGCATTTGTACTTTACATACTATATGAACTTAGGATATAGAGACTCTTAGGTATTTGCCGTCTCTTACAGTTAAAGAACCTGAAATGCAGAAAAAGAATTTATTTTATCCATAGTAACACAGCTAGTGATGGATTACAGTGAAGATTTGACCATCTTGAAGGTCCTACATCCTGGAGTGCTAGAGTTTCTGGTTGTTTTTGCCCCACCTCATAGTTCTATCCAAAGTATGACTTGGTGGGAAAGGAGGGGGCAGAGGAAAATACATATTTACATATCACCTACTATCAGGTACTATCAGGCACTGGTCAAGCAATTTACAAATATCTCACTTGATCCTCACAAGCTTTTGAGGAAGGTGCTGCTATCCCCATTTCACAGTTGAGGAACCTTGAGTAAATAGAGATTAACAGATTTGCCCAAAGTCAGACAGCTAACAAATGTCAGATGATCCGAAGCCTTTCTTCAGGCCCAGAACTCTATCCACTACCTAATAATCAAATGCAACTCAGAAGACCTAAATTCTAGACTTCTTTACTCTGCATGACTTTTGGTAAGCCACTTTCCTCTCAGGGTCTGTTTTCTCACCTGTAAAAGAGGACAATTAGAACAGATGATCTCTCTAACATGAACTGATGCTAAGTGAAATGAGCAGATCCAGGAGATACATTATACAGCAAGATTATATGATGATCAATTCTGATGAACATGGCTCTACTCAACAATGAGGTGATTCAGACTAGTTCCAATGGTCTTGTGATGAAGAGAGCCATCTACACCCAGAGAGAGGACAGTGGAACTGAATGTGGATCACAACATAGTATTTCCACTCTTTTCGTTGTTGTTTAGTTGCAGTTTATTTTCTTTCTCCTTTTTCCCCCCTTTTGATCAGATTTTTCTGGAGCAGCATGATAATGGAAATATGTATAGAAAAATTAAACATGTTCAACATATGTTGAATCACTTGCCAACTGGGGGAGGGGGTAAGGGAAGAGAGGGGAAAAAATTAGAACACAGGGTCTTGTAGAGGTGAATGTCTAAATTATCCATGTATATATTTTGAAAATAAAAAGCTATAATTATTTAAAAAAACAAAAACTAAATTAAACAAATAAATAGAACAGATGATCTCTGAGATACTTTTCAGGTCTAAAATTATGAGTCCTTTGAATCCATACTTGTAAAAACATAACTTCACCAAAAACTGTATTATCTGTGAAGTCTTTTTTTTTTTTTTGGCTGAGGCAATTGGGGTGAAGTGACTTGCCTAAGGTCATACAGCTAGGAAGTGTTAAGTTTCTGAGATCAAATTTGAATTCAGGTCCTTCTGAATTCAGGATTGGTGCTCTATCCACTGCACCACCTAGCTGCCCCTATCTGTGAATTCTTATACATGCTTCAGTACTGAGCTATGAATTTAGGCAGAAGAGGACAAAAAGTATAATTTACCATTTACAGAGCTAATTCAAATTTTGCCAAGACATTTGGCCCTACCAATTCATTTTCCTTTCTTAACCTTGTTCTCTCTTGTGTGAAAACAAAAACCATTCTAGCTTTGACTCTCTAACAGTGACTTGTTGAAAGAGTTGTGGGAGGACATGAATCCCAATATATCAATGGAGTCATGATTGGTCTAACTATTCTGGAAGGGAGTTTGGCACAAAACAACTGTGATGACATTACTAGGCCATATTCCTAAACAGGTCAAAGAAAGAGGAAAAGGATCCATGGAAACAAAAATATTTAAAGCAACTGGTGAAAGAATGGATGACTCTCAATTAGAAAATGGTTGAACAAGTTATGGTATGAAAATATAGGCAGAATTCATTTCTCCAGGGAAAAAATTTCCTCCACAAATGCTTCTTTTCTTCAATTTGTAATCTCAGAGTTGCCTGGAGAGATTAAAAGGTTTTCTCAGGGTCACAGAGTCAGTGTCACAGGTGGGATTTGAACTCATATCTTATTGGTTTGGATTTTGGTTCTCTATTACTACCCAGCCACAACCATGTGAATGTAATGGAGTATTACTGTGCTCTAAGAAATGATGAAAAGTATGGATGTATAGAAACCTGGGGAGCTTTATATGAGCTAACAAAGAGGGAATCTGAGACCCCCCCCAAAAATTTTATATGATAACTTAAAATTATAATTATTTGCAATAATGTAAAGAAAAATCAATTTTTAAAAACTCAGTAACTGCTTAAGTGTAATATCCTGGCAACATTGGCAAATGACTGCCAATAGAAGATTGATGACACTTGGCAGAGAAGTGATGGATCAGAGGTACAAGAATGAGACAATTTCAGAAACAGCTAATCTGCTAATTTGTTTTACTTGATGCTATTTGTTACAAGGGAGGATTTTTATTTTTGATGAGAAGATCTGGGGATGGAAGGTAATAGGGATGCCAAGAAAAACATGGAGTCAACCTAATTTTAAAAAAATACACAGGAAGTACAGAAAGAAATTCAGAAACAGCCAGGCAGGGTAAATTTGGTACTATCATGTTAGAATGAATATGCACTTTTGAATAATTGTACCTAATAGTTCAATTTCATATGCTATCTTTTTCAGATCTTTACACATGTTGGGGTTTGTTGCTTGTTACATTAATAATAAAAACAAATAAAAATTGACAAACCCATCATCTTAGATGTGTTTTTGAGGAAAAAACTGACCCTTAATTGGAAGGTGCTGGGTTTACAAGTGCTTTGGAAGTTGTTGCTTAAACATGTTTTTCAACGTTCTCTTTTCTCTAGATGGTAGTGGAAGTGAGTCCCAGACCCTTTGGGGAAAGAAGCTAAACCACCTGTGGTGCATGAATGCAATGGAATATTGCTGCATCCTAAGTAATTATGAATAATACAGAGAAGTATGGAGAAACACATAAAGTGATTAAAAAGTGAAGCAGGCCTGGGGAAACAATGTACACAAAGACCACAATGAAATGGAAAAGAATAACAAAATACCCAAATTGAACTCTAGTGAATAGAGCTCTGTCAGGAGTTAGGAACCTTGAGTTCAAAGCCAGCCTCAGATATTTAGGCTGTGTGACCTGCGGAAAGTCATTGAACCTGTTTGCCTCAGTTTCCACATCTGTAAAACAGAGATGCTAATAACTACCCATCTCCAAGGGTTCTTATGACAACCAGATGAAACAATAATTGTGAAAAGCTCTTAGCACAGTGCCTGGCATAGAAGTGCTACATATGTACTAAATATTTTTATGATTCATTATATTTAACATTAATTATAATAATCAAACTTTGTCCTAAAAAAAATGATAGTATGTGCTTCCTTCCTTTTCTGCAAAGGTTCTCTGCTATGAGTAGGGAACAGGTTTTGCTAAAAAGTTCCCTCTTTCTTTTCTGTTATAGGAGATGGCTCTATGGGTGTGGGAGAAGAAAGATATGGAAATAAAGGTAATGTTAAAACAAAAGATATAAATGAAAAATTTTCCAAAGTGGAGCTAAGAGAATGGGCCAAAACTTTGGATGAAAGGATCATTTTATCTGTGAAAACATATCTGAGCACATACTTCAGATTTGCCTGGGAAAGCAGTATTATTTATTCCCCCTTACAGATGAGGAAACTAATACTCAGGAAAGGGAAGTGCCTTGACCAGTTATAGAATTTGGATCAGGACTGGGATGAAAACGTAACACCAGACAATCTGGGTTCTAATTACAGCTCTGCTACTAACACTCTGCCTGTGAATAAGGCAATTCTCTGGAGGCCTCAATTTCTTCAACTGCAAAATGAGATAACCTTTAAATTTACTTCTTATGCTAAAAAGTCTATTGATAGACTTGAGATGGGAATTGCCATCTGCATTCAGAGAGAGAAAACTATGGGGACTGAATGTGAAACAAAGCATAGTATTTTTACCATTTTTTGTTTGTTTTCTTCTTTCTCATGGTTTTTCCCTTTTGGTCTGGTTTTTCTCATACAATTTGATAAACATGAAATTTGTTTAAAAGAATTGCACATATTTAACTTACATTGTCGTCTTGGGAAGGAGAGAGGCAAGGGAGAAAAATCTGGAACTCAAAGTTTTACAAAAATGAAAGCTGAAAACTAAATTTACATGTATTTGGAAAAAATAAACTACTACTGATAGAAAACAAAGTCTATTAATATCATAATATAAAAACAAAACATGTTAAGCACATTGGAGTTTAGATGACCAAGGACTGTTTGCTAATCTAAACCCAAGATAGGAGCTTAGGGCTCAACTGTGCCTTAAAATGATTTGACAGAGAACAGGGATCCTTAGCCTTTTCCTTATCAAGGAATCTCTTAATTTTTGCAAAGTTTTATGATCTTCACTGAGGGCTAGATGTGAAATGCAACACAATTCAGTGGAAAAGTCCTGCTTCTGATGGTCAGAAAACCCAGTTTCACAGCATTTTCACAAGATGTGAAAGTAACCAGAGGCCATCCAGTTCAAGCTCTCTAATTTCACAGATGAAGAAAACTTGAGGTTCAGGAAGGTTTTGATTTACCCAAGATCATGCAGGATTCAATGATACTTGGTAGGTATCTTTGGGGTCAAATCATTTCCTCTCTCCAGACCTCAACACTCATTTTTGTAAAATGAGGAGGTAAGACTAATAAGCCCTAAGGTCAATCCCAGGTTCGATATTATTTTGATTCTCAGCTACTGAAGATAAGGACTTAGATAGAGCACAGAAAGAATACAGCTTTTAGATGTGGATACTTTTCCTTACCCCTCAGAATCATGAGAAAGAATATATCACATGGCAACAACTGCCTTAAAGAACCCTCAAAGGCTGAGATCTACTGGTAGATCATAATCCATTATATGGGGTACCCCATAGGGATGGGAGAAGAGCAAAACTGAGATGAAGAAGTGCAGGTGACTTCTGAACCCTACCCATACGCCATAACAGATGGCAATCCTCCGGCCTTTGCTTTCTTTTTTGGAGGCAATCAGGGTTAAGTGATTTGTGCAGGGTCACACAATTAATTTAATGGTCAAGTATCAGAGGCCAAATTTGACCTTGGGTCCACGTGACTGCCCCCTCCCATGACTTTTCTACAATTTCTACTGGTTCCATATACTCAACAACACAACACAAATGTAAGAACAGAGCTGGGAGAAGCCAACATGACGGGAACAAAGGGATATTTTAAAAATTATAGCAGCTGTTCCTTGTACATTCTAAAAGCTAAGTATACAAAGATTATTGTTTAAAGTAGTCAAGGCGATGATGCCTTCTACCTCTATACAACTGCTTTTAGAAAAGAATTTATAATTCAGACAAATGTGAGAAGATTCATTTGAATTGTGAAGTCAGTAGATCTAACTCTGTGTCCTGGACACCTTGAATGCCCTTGTCTCATTTAACAACAATATGAGATGGCAGAAAGAACAGCAGATGAAAAGTCAGGAGTCTTGAATTACTACAGCCTATTTTAGCACAGGCTTTCTTTAAAAAGTCATTTTCATTCTCTAGATCTATTTTATCACCTATTAAAAGGAAGAGGGGTATATGGTAGGTAAGAACGAGAGGGAAAAAGGGTCTGACTGTACTAAGATCACGCTAGCTCTCACATTTTTTTTCTTAAAATGTACTGATCTATTTTGTTTTTTCTATCAGTCATTTCTGGATATATGTTCCTCCACCCCCAAATCCCTAATCTTGTAACAAAGAAAAGCAGTTTAAAAGTACAAAACCACCAATACAGTCAGTGACTGAATTTGACAGTGTGGGCTCCCAGGAATTCATTATGCTTTATTATCTATTCTCCACGATGATTAATTTTGGTTTGGTTTTTTAATTACTAAGAGTTTGGCTTCCTTTTTTTAGCTCTTTTAACACTCTTCGGAGGGAAGAAGCACAGAATAGTGGGAAGAGCTCAGGAAATGGCAGTCAGAGAAGCCAGCTCTATCAGGTACTGGTTCTAATGCAACTTCTGTGAACAAAAGTAAATAACAGCTCCTCTCTTAGCCTGTCCCTTCATCTGCAAAATGGAAATAATAATATAGCACCTTTCTCAAAAGATTGGGGTGGAGGGAAAGGGAATTGGGGGGAGATGACAAAGTACGCTTTCAATCTTAAAGTGCTATAGAAATTCGAGTTCAGCCTGATCCTTACTCATCTCAAACACACCTACTCAAATCTCTCCATTGCTCATCCTGCTCCTACATTTAAGCCTCCAAATTAGCCCATTCACAGTTCAGCACTTCAAAGTTTTTTTTTAAATGTTATTTGGAAAGCAAAGAATCTACTGGGAATAGCAAAAAATTAAAAGATGAGGAGCTTAAGGGGGGAAGGGGAAAATTTTACAAGCACACTAGCAGTCTCATCAACACAACACAAGGTGAAAATGTGCAGTAGCAGATTGCCTGCAAGCTAAATGAATAGCTCAGGTCCCTCAGCCAATTCTATCTCACCCAATCTGAATTTAATTCCCCCTCACAGACAAATACCAGAAGATATTACATTCTCTATTCTCAGGTCTGCCCCCTGTTCTAAATCTGAGCCATTCTTGAACAGAACAGCTCAGGAATACTTTTATTATTATTATTAAGGAAGCTCTGAACCTCTGTATTTCCGCTATTGCTCACTAGAGATCTGTAAACCTCAAACAATGCAAAATCTCAAAGATATGAACTTTTACAGTAATTTGAGAAGCTTGCTAATGTTAAGATGATGAACAATATACTACTTTAGGATATTACAAAAGAAAATGCACAGAGCAACATCTCTATTTTTTTGTGATGTTTTCCATGAAATATTTTATTAACTCTGCCCTACCTCCTATCATAAAACAAAAAGTACATCCTCAAAGCTAAGTATACAAAAATTATGGTTTAAAGTAGTCAAGGTATATTTCTAAGTCCTATTTTTCTTGTGCAGCAAAATAACTGTATGGATATGTGTACATATATTGTATTTAACATATACTTTAACATATTTAACATGTATTAGTCTACCTGCCATATGGGGGAGGGGATGGGGGGAAGGAGGGGAAAAGTTGAAACAGAAGGTTTTGCAAGGGTCAATGCTGAAAAATTACCCATGCATATATCTTGTAAATAAAAAGCTATAATAAAAATTTTTTTAAATGAAGTAATCAAGGTAATGATGCCTTCCACCTCTATACAACTACTTTTAGAAAAGAATTTATAATTCAGACAAACGTGAGAAGACTCATTTGAATTGTGACATCAGTAGATCCGAGAAAACAACATGTTCAATGACTATAATGATGTCAATGGAAAGAATACAGGCCAACTGAGTGCTGTATAATTGTTATAACCAAACCTAGACTCAAGGAGATGAGAAATGCAGCTCTCTTCCTTTCAGAGATGAAGGCACTCAACAGTGTGAAACACCAACTATCCCATCATGATTGATAGTTTGGTTAAATTTGATGAATTTTTTTTTTTTTTTTTTGCTTTTTGCTTTTTTACTCTTAGTTACAAAGAATTGCTGTCAGGAGTGAGGAAAAAAACATCCAGAAATAAAGGTGACATTTAAAAAAAAAAAAAAGAGAAGAGAATCTACAGTTTGCCATTATCATTACTGAAGATCTTATTTCCTTGTTGGAAAATGGGGAAATGTTTTTTTTCCCTGAATGAAATCCTTTTCAAAATTAATCACATTTAAATCTTCCCACCTAACACCCTCAGAGAAATTTGTTTGTTTTCTCTACTGGAAGTATTTTTCCACTTGACAAAAATTCAGTATGATTTCACTAGGAGTGTCTGAATATCTGAAACAATACTGTTTATGCCCAGGATTTCAAAATATGTGTGTGTGTGTAGAAAGGGCTTAAACACAAATATGCATATGTGTTGAGATATATAATAAACATAGATTCCTCTACACACACACACACACACACACACACTCTCACACACACTCTCTCTCTCTCTCTCTCTCTCTCTCTCTCCAAATTCTGTTGCCATTAGTCACCAAAGTTGAGGAGTAGGACTCCTTGGAAAGAAATGTTTAGAATGAACAAGTCCATATGTACCAACATCTCCTGATTCTATTTAATTTTTTTCCCAAATGAATCAGAAGAAACAAAAACAGGAAAGAACAGTTCTGATCAACTGAAGTTACAAGTGTATGTTCAATGTTTTGACATTTATCCTAGGAAAAGAAGTGTCTTGCTAATTAAAACGCACTTTCATCTATAGTCTGTCTGAGACACTGGGCTTATTCTTCAGGAAAAAACTGAAACTACATGTCCAAGTCCAACTCAAGACAAACAGATGAAATGTAGAGATCATTTTGTCCTGATGGACACAGGATACCGAAGAACTGCACAGCTTAGAAGTCTCCAATGAAACTTGCTGGGGCTTGGCATGAATATATCTGCCTAGACTCCACTTTTATCCAGATGGGTAAGCCTTGATAATCTTCACATCATCAACAGGACGGTCCTGGGCATTTGTCTCTACCATGCCCACTCGATTCACCATCCCTATGCCCTGACATACACGGCCAAAAATAGTATGTTTCCCATCAAGCCACTGAGTAGGGGCCAAGGTCACAAAAAATTGGCTGCCATTGGTGTCTGGCCCTGCATTGGCCATTGCAAGAATTCCAGCTCCTAAAAGAGAGAAAAAAGGATAGGAAAGGCATCAATGAATCTCAAAACTGCACAATGGAATTTTTAAAAATCCTAGAAGTCATAGTTTTAATTCTGGTCTTCATTACATTTTGCCTTGTGTTTCAATTTTCCCCTTCCCCTTCCCCCACACCCTTGCAGGGAGATATTAAACTACCTTTCTTCTTTTTTCTTCTGGGGCTCCAGCTCATCCTCATTTTCAGAAGAGTAAGTACTTATCAGGCAAATACATTCAAATTTGCTTTCGTGGCACCTTTTGCCTTTTCTCAAGATGATTAACATATTATCCAGCTTTCATTCCCCACTATCTTACTTCAGCAAATTTGAGCAGTTCCTAAATTTTGACTAATAGCATTATTCAGCAAGTAGAGACCAAAACACCCCATAACAGCTCTTTATATTACTTAGCAGGCCATGAGGAAATGCCTTTTCTCACATCTGCCAATTTTCCTTTAGTGGCATCAGGGCTGAGCAACTGCCAGGCAGACTGGGAGTAATCTTCCAGTCACCTAAAATGGCTGTCTAAAATGACAGCCAAAGGAAGAGCTTTTTAAAATTTAAAATCCACTTCCTAATCCAGGCTCTCTGGTCAGATTATACACACCTGTGAATTTTAACTCAGGGTGAAGTTCATCTTCAAATTGTTTGCCATAGATAGATGCACCACCTCTGCCTGCCCAGGAAGAGAACAAATGAATTAACTATACAGCCTCACAACAGGAAAGGGAGGATCCAAGGTCAAAAGACCTTCACTCAAAAGGAAAGAAAAAAATTAATGACCTATCCAGTCCAAGCTTCTCCTTATAACTCCCCAAGACTTATTTAAAATTATACAGTCCAGCAGAGAAAAGAACCAAATAGCTTTATAACACAAATAAATCAGAGAAACCACAGTGGATTCACTGAATACCACTTCTTGTTATTGAACATCATTATTAACAGCCTGGATAGTAGAATAAAAAAGAGCTTCATCAGAGGGCTCAAGGCAAAGAAGGAATAGGCATAGAAGTAAGCAACAACAAAGAAGATAAGAATAAGCATGTCCTTTGAGTTAAAGTGGTAAAAATCAAATAAAATGTAGTTAATACAAAATAGCTTACAACATCAGCTAACATGATCAATGAAAAACTTTTGCCAAATGGTTGCTGAACACAATGGAATGACTGATGTACAAATTTACATGGTGTTTATCCTTCAAGAGCTTATAATAACTTATAGAAACCTCAGTAAATATAAAAATAATAATAAAGCATCTAAGGGTCCCAGAGGACTATGAGCCATGGCTGCTTTTAATCAGAATGCTACTGTAGCATGAAGATATATGATATAAAAGAACCACAAGGATGTTGTGTGTACCACATGATATATACTTGGTATGGTTTTACTCTTATTATATCTAGCTTTGACCTTCAAAGACACCATTCCATTCCATTATAAAAGCTATTTTACTTTTTAAAACAAGCAGGATTTACAACAGCAAAGACAACTTTGAGAGACTTTCTGAACAATATTCCCCAAGACTTATGTTGAAACATGCTACCCAACTTCTGACAGAGAGAGAGAGAGAGAGAGAGAGAGAGAGAGAGAGAGAGAGAGAGAGAGAGAGAGTAGATGGGGGTACCAAATGAGACATTTAAAATTAATTTTTAAAAAGAAAGTACAAAACACTAAAACAAGCAGGATTTGTAGCAACACGTCAGAAAAATAAATGATCCCAACAATATTCTTACTACTCCCATTGAGGGGTGAGGAAAATCAAATGTAGGGGGCAAGATTGAAAAGATTGAAATTGAAAAGTAAATTCTAAAAGTTCATTGCAAAAAAAAAAAGTTTGTACAAAAATCAATAGTATCAAAAATCAAGTCAACAGGAAGATTTAACTTGATATATCTTTTTTTTTTTTCCTGAGGCAATTGGGGTTAAGTGATTTGCCTAAGGACACATAGCTAGGAAATGTTAAGTGTATGGCGATAAATTTGAACTCAGGTCCTCCTTACTCCAGGGCTGATGCTCTATCCATTGCACCACCTAGCTGCCCCTGTATAACGCTATCTTAACATGGTTAAATAGAAATAAATTATTTAGCAAGTCAATCAGTCAAAAACATTTATTGTGTGCTTATTGTTTCACTGTTGTTCAAACATTTCAGTCATGCCCAACTTTGTGACTGTATTTGAAGTTTTTTTTTCCTTCTCCAGCTCATTTTACAGATAAGGAAACTGAAGCAAACAGGGTTAAATGACTTGTCCAGGATCACACAACTAGTAAATGTCTGAGGCTACATTTGAACTCAGGAAGAGAGTCCTCCTGACTTCAAAACTGGCATTCTATCCAGTGTGCCACCTAGCTTGCCCATATAGCCTTATACAAGGTCCTTTGAGAGGAAACACAATCTAATGGTACTATGCTTTCCCTAAAAAAATTTTTTTGTTAAAGAATTAAATGGAAAGGGGAAGGATCTTCTTTCTCCCTGGCCCCAGGTCACTCACAATTCATTTAAGCTTCTAAGAATCTTCTGGAGAAATAAGCATCTCGAGCGCTCTTCTCTCTTAACCCTCCTGCAAAAATCCCTTCCACTCTTCTGGCTATTAACTGACTGACCTCCATCCTAACCCCACTTTTGTGAACGAACCCTAAATACTCTCTTCTCTTCCCAAGAAGAGCCCATCCAAAGCCTTACGCCTCAAGTGGTTAAGCAACCACTTGGATAAGCAGGAAATCATCTTTCTAGTAAAACAGTAGATTTCCACTTATTTGCCTGTAAATTCAATGCATCCTAAGTTCCTCTAGGTCACATCATTTGTCATCCCACTACACATATCCTCCAGACATCTGACCTGCCCCTGGCCTTTTCTATCTGCCTTGCTATAGTTCCCTCAGGATTTCTAGGTCTTTTCTTCTAGCCTAAAACTAAACTAACTTTTTTTTTTTTTGGAGAATTTGAACTTTCTTATAAATGATATCTTCTCCAATTAGAGCACATATTCTTGAGAACAGGGGCTGATCCATTTTTTTGTTTTTTGGAGAGGGGAGGGTTAATTTTTTTTAAGCATTCTTTTATTTTTACATTATGAGTTCCAAATTCTCTCCTTCCCTCCCATCCCTATACCACCCACTAAGAAGACAAGCAAAATGGCATAATCATATATGTAAAATCATACAAAAATTTCTTTATTAGCCATATCATAAGTATGTATGTGTATGGGAGAGAGACAGACAGACAAGGGGAGGGGCAGAAATAGGACCAAAAAAAATTATATGCAAATTTGTATTCGGTTCATCAATTTCTCTCTTACGACAGCATTTTTAAAATTCTCGTCTGGAATTGTCTGATCACCATATTGATCAGATCAGAGTAGTCAAGTTTTTCAATGTTGATCATCATTACATTGCTATCAGTGTGTACAATCATATCCCATTTCTCACTTCACTTTGTATCAGGTTTTTCAATGTTTTCTTCTGAAACCACCCCCTCATCATTTCTTACAGCATAATAGTATTCAATCATATGCCACAACTTCTTTAAACCTTCCCAAAATGATGAGCATCCCCTCAATTTCCAATTATTTATTACTACAAAAGAATATCAGTGTTTTTATAATATAGGTCCTTTTCCTTTTATCTCTCTGGGTTACAGATCCAGGAGCAGTATTGCTGAATCAAAGGATATACCTAGTTTTATAGTCCTTTTGGCATAGTTTCAAATTGTTCTCTAAAATGACCAAATAAGTTAACAGTTTATTAGGGTACTTAGTTTCCTTCATCATTATTGAAAGGTTTTAGGTGTTTTTTGTTTACTCATTTTCCAGCCTATTTCTTCCCTTCAAACTTTATGTTAAAATTGGACTCTGGAGGCAGCTGGATGGCACAGTAGATAAAGCACCAACCCTGAAGTTTATTCATGCTGTTGTTTTCAGAGCTAGTTTTGGGGGTTTTCAATTTTTGGTATTTCTGAGGTGGTGTAATATAAGACAAGGTATGGTCCCTGCTCTCCTGGTCTGCACTCAGATCTTTAACCAGGAAGGATTTCTGCTTTCTGTAGCCACAAGCAGTGGCACTCCTCTCTGCCTCAGAACTGCAACTAGGGTCCCTACTCTCTTAGAATGACTACAGGCATTCCTCCCTGCCCTGGAACTGCTTATGGGCAATAGTATTGCCAATCAAAACCAGCGTGTACTCAGGGCCAGCATAGAGTCCCCTGTGATCTCTTTTTGACCAGTTATCTGATCCTCAGTCTCAAAGAGCTCCCAAAGCTGCTGTTGCCCCCTTCAAGAAACACAGCAGTACTCCCCACATCCATACAATGCAGACAGGCTTTTATCCCAATGTCACAGACCTCTCCTGATGTCTTTTAGATCAAAATTCGGAAGCATTATTTTAAAGCTATTTGGAAGGGAATACTGGGAGAGTTCAGTTGGGTCGCTGCTTCTATCCTGCCATCTTGGCTTTACCTGAATCACTTTTCTACTTAAACCCTAGCACTTAACATAGACCTTGATATATAATAAGTGTTTAATAAAGGCTTTTTCATTCATTCATTCATTCATTGACCAGTCAGCTTCTAAGTGTGAATCTATTCCTACTCTTGATGCCCTATCTAAGCACAGTGATTTTAGTCCAATGACTCTTTTACCTTGCATTAGTCATTAACAAAAACAAAGAATCCTTCCAATTTTCCAGGTCACATAAGCAGTTTCCATCCTGACAAAGAAGTGTTACATTTGAATCCTAGTTATCTGTTTTCCTACCTCTACTACAGCCACCATTTCCAGAGGTCCTTCCTTTGTGTTCATTTCTCTTTCCTTTCCTCACTTTCCCCACATACTCAAGATGTCTTAACAGTCTATTCCTAGGATTTATTTATGTGGAAAAAGAAGTATATACACAAATTCAGATATAATGCAGAAAGGAAAAAAATTTTGCATAAAAGAAAAGATCCAGACTAGGTATCCAGAACCAAAGTTCTCTCAGACTGGCACTCATTATTTCCTTCTGAAGTAGGAATGGCACGAGTTTTTAAATCTATTTAGCCTATTCTTCCAGGATCTCAGGAAGCCACCTGATGAGTTTGGATGGCAGATTTTGAACACTCCATCCATAATACTATGATACCAACTTAGATGATTGTCTATCCTTGACCATGACACTAAAGGACAAAAAATAAAAACTGGTATTTCAAATAAGATGCCCTCAACGTTCAAAGAAATTGACCCATTCTTAACACAGCTCATTCACTTCCAAAGTTTCAGCTATTATCTCTCTAATGACAAATTTGAAGTTTGTATCTACAGGCTACTTTGAAGGTATCAGCTTCCCACAGTACAGCTCCCCTTAAAGTGCTAAGTTTGGTAGAGCAGCAATACAATAACTAAAATTAGCCTCACTATCTTTAAACCAGCTCCACGACCCCATCTCCATATTTTCCTATATCAATCCCTCAGATTTAAAACTTCATTTAGCTCCTACACTCTTTCCTATACGTATCATACACAACCAGTCACTAGTCCATTCTATCCTTTTTTTCACAAGCCAACTTGAATCTTCCTCTCTATTCTCACTGCTCCCACTCTTCCTTGCCTCTAGTTTCTTCTTATTCCCCATCACCAATTCACTGCACACAACATTGCTGAATTAATATTCTTAAAACATTTCTTTTATCATACTACTTCCTGGTCCAGAAACCAAAATAACCTCCCAGCTCAAATCCAAAATTCTTAGTCTGAAAGTCAAAGACTTCCATTAACTGCTTCAATCTTATCTCCCAAATATAACATCAATTGCTCTAGTTGAATTGACCTTATCATTCCTTATGCATATCATGGTCTCTTCTGCTTCTCCAGCCCTTATCTTGGCCTCCAGTTAATCCAAATTTTATCATTTCTTCAGTTCACAGCTCATTGACTCCATGAAGCCTTTATAAGCTAACCCCCTAGTACAATCTATCCCTTACTAAAAATTCGTTGAAATGGCATAAGTTTAACCTATATTGGATTGCTTATTGTCTGGGGAGAAAGGGGGAGGAAAAGAGGAAGAAAAATTTGGAACACAAAGTTTTGCAAAGGTGAATGTTGAAAACTATCTTTGCATGTATTTGGAAAAATTAAATACTATTTAAAAAAAAAACAACTACAAACTTCTTCAACTCTCTTCTTAATAGAGTCTATGAAATCATATTAGATTTTTTTTAGTATGTCTCAGCTCTTCAACTAGATTAAACCCTAAAGGAAGGAACCATGGCATCCATTTCTTCTTAGAGAAGTGGACATGACTCACTCTGTTACAGCATTTTAAGGTTTAGAAACATTTTTTAACTTAACAACCTTGTGAGGCTGGCTGTTGGTTGTTATACAAGTATTTTAATGTCCATTTTACAGATAAAGAAGCTGGGGCCCAGAAGTAAAGTGACTTGCCTTTGGTCAAACAATTACTAGGTGTCAGTGCTAGTCCAAATTTCTTGATTTCAAGTCTCATGCCCTTTTTATTACAAAATGATGTTTCTGTACTTAATTATATTCATTCAACAAACAAATTTAAGGATGAATAATTTGTAAAAAGATAAGACTGGGTGGAAGTTTTTTGAAACATTAAAAGTGACATTTTAAAAGTTAACCGTCTACAAGTGGCTAATTGAAATTGTTTAACTAGCTATATTCCATAAAAGAATAAACATAGAGAAAGGAATAAAGATTCCAGGACTAGCTTTAAAGAATGGAAATGAATAATGGTCAGAATGAGTTGGAGATAAATCAACAGAAACAAATAAGCATTCAGAAAGATAGGAAAAGATTTCTAGTTTATTGCCATTAAATGCTTTTTGATGGTTTTAGACAGTATTAGTAAGATCAAATGTGAAACAAAGATGCCCACTGTCATCAATAGTACTCAATATCATATTGAAAATCCTAGCCATAGCAACAAGAAAAGAAAAAGAAATAAAATGAATCATAAGGTAATAAAATTATCTCTTTTTACAGATGGTATGATGATATTCTTGGAAAATCTCAAAAATTCAACTAAAATATCATTTGAAACAATTTTAGCAAAGTAGCAAGATATAAAGTAAATCCAAAATAATTCCAGACAGTATAAAATACTAGGGAGTACACCTGCCAAAACAACCCAGGACCTATATAAACAAAATTATTTTTTTTAAAAACCCACCTTTTTATACAAGAAAAATCAATTTAAATAATTAGAGAAATAGTCATTGTTCATGGGTAGGCCGGGCCAATGTGATCAAAATGACAATTTTACCCAAATGAATTAATATGTTCAACACCATCCCAATTGAATTACCAATTTTTTATAAATTATAGTATATGTTATGGAATATTATTGTTCTGTAAGAAACGACCAGTAGGATGATTTCAGAGAGGATTAGAAAGACATACATGAACTAATGCTAAGTGAAATGAGCAGAACCAGGAATCATTATACACAGCAACAACAAGACTATACAACGATCAATTCTGATGGACATGGCTGTCTTCAATAATGAGATGAGATTCAAACCAATTTCACTTGTTCAGTGATGAAGAGAGCCATCTACACCCAGGGAGAAAACTGTGGAAACAGAGTGTGGACCTATATCCTTTGATCCAGCAATACCACAACTAGGTCTATTTTTATAGATGATTAGGGGAAAAAATCTGTATGTTCTAAAATATTTAAGCAACTCTCTTTGTGGCAGCAAAGAATTGGAAATTGTACAGAAGTCCATCAATTGAGGAATGACTGAATAAGTTGTGGAATGATTATGACAGAATACTACTGTGCTATTAAAAATAGTGGGTTTTTTTTTCCCTTTTGGTCTGATTTTTCTTGAATAACATGATAACTATGGATATATGTTTAAAAGAACTGTACATATTTAACCTAAAAAAAAAGTGGTGATCATAAAGAGGGATAAAAATAAAATATTTACCTGTATGAAAAAGAAGAGATTATTTATCATAACTGACACAGAAACCTTATAAATCATTAATGTTTGTTTTTTCAAGAAGAGAGTTGGGAGGCAATAGATATGGCAAGTACCAAATGATATTATAAAAATTAAATACTATTTAAAAAAAAAACAACTACAAACTTCTTCAACTCTCTTCTTAATAGAGTCTATGAAATCATATTAGATTTTTTTTAGTATGTCTCAGCTCTTCAACTAGATTAAACCCTAAAGGAAGGAACCATGGCATCCATTTCTTCTTAGAGAAGTGGACATGACTCACTCTGTTACAGCATTTTAAGGTTTACAAACATTTTTTAACTTAACAACCTTGTGAGGCTGGCTGTTGGTTGTTATACAAGTATTTTAATGTCCATTTTACAGATAAAGAAGCTGGGGCCCAGAAGTAAAGCCTTTGGTCAAACAATTACTAGGTGTCAGTGCTAGTCCAAATTTCTTGATTTCAAGTCTCATGCCCTTTTTATTACAAAATGATGTTTCTGTACTTAATTATATTCATTCAACAAACAAATTTAAGGATGAATAATTTGTAAAAAGATAAGACTGGGTGGAAGTTTTTTGAAACATTAAAAGTGACATTTTAAAAGTTAACCGTCTACAAGTGGCTAATTGAAATTGTTTAACTAGCTATATTCCATAAAAGAATAAACATAGAGAAAGGAATAAAGATTCCAGGACTAGCTTTAAAGAATGGAAATGAATAATGGTCAGAATGAGTTGGAGATAAATCAACAGAAACAAATAAGCATTCAGAAAGATAGGAAAAGATTTCTAGTTTATTGCCATTAAATGCTTTTTGATGGTTTTAGACAGTATTAGTAAGATCAAATGTGAAACAAAGATGCCCACTGTCATCAATAGTACTCAATATCATATTGAAAATCCTAGCCATAGCAACAAGAAAAGAAAAAGAAATAAAATGAATCATAAGGTAATAAAATTATCTCTTTTTACAGATGGTATGATGATATTCTTGGAAAATCTCAAAAATTCAACTAAAATATCATTTGAAACAATTTTAGCAAAGTAGCAAGATATAAAGTAAATCCAAAATAATTCCAGACAGTATAAAATACTAGGGAGTACACCTGCCAAAACAACCCAGGAACTATATAAACAAAATTATTTTTTTTAAAAACCCACCTTTTTATACAAGAAAAATCAATTTAAATAATTAGAGAAATAGTCATTGTTCATGGGTAGGCTGGGACAATGTGATCAAAATGACAATTTTACCCAAATGAATTAATATGTTCAACACCATCCCAATTGAATTACCAATTTTTTATAAATTATAGTATATGTTATGGAATATTATTGTTCTGTAAGAAACGACCAGTAGGATGATTTCAGAGAGGATTAGAAAGACATACATGAACTAATGCTAAGTGAAATGAGCAGAACCAGGAATCATTATACACAGCAACAACAAGACTATACAACGATCAATTCTGATGGACATGGCTGTCTTCAATAATGAGATGAGATTCAAACCAATTTCACTTGTTCAGTGATGAAGAGAGCCATCTACACCCAGGGAGAAAACTGTGGAAACAGAGTGTGGACCTATATCCTTTGATCCAGCAATACCACAACTAGGTCTATTTTTATAGATTAGGGGAAAAAATCTGTATGTTCTAAAATATTTAAGCAACTCTCTTTGTGGCAGCAAAGAATTGGAAATTGTACAGAAGTCCATCAATTGAGGAATGACTGAATAAGTTGTGGAATGATTATGACAGAATACTACTGTGCTATTAAAAATAGTGGGTTTTTTTCCCTTTTGGTCTGATTTTTCTTGAATAACATGATAACTATGGATATATGTTTAAAAGAACTGTACATATTTAACCTAAAAAAAAAGTGGTGATCATAAAGAGGGATAAAAATAAAATATTTACCTGTATGAAAAAGAAGAGATTATTTATCATAACTGACAAAGAAACCTTATAAATCATTAATGTTTGTTTTTTCAAGAAGAGAGTTGGGAGGCAATAGATATGGCAAGTACCAAATGATATTATAAAAATAAAATTGATATTTCAGCATTGAGAAAATAACAAAAAAAAAAAGAAATGATGAGCTCAATTATTTGAGAAAAACATGTAAAGATATGCATGAAATAATGAAGAGCAAAATGAGCAGAACTAAGAAAATATTGTATACAGTAACATCAATACCATTTTAAGAATGACTTTGAACGATTAAGGCATCTGACTATTGTAAATATCCAAATGAATTATAAAGGGCATATGAAGGCATTATCTACCTTTAGCGAAATAACTGATAAATAGAAAATAATCATCTTTTTTATTGTACCATGTTATGGAAATGCATGTTTTATTCCATAAATTAAAAATAAAAAGAAATTTTAGAAAGGATAAAGAGATAGATTTGAAAAAGACTAGCCAAGGGGTATCTAGATGGCACAGTGGATAGAACACCAGCCCTAAAGTCAGGAGGACCTGAGTTCATATTGGTCTCAGACACTCAATACTTCCTAGCTGTGTGACCCTGGACAAGTCACTTAACCCCAATTGCCTCAGCAAAAAAAAAAAAAAAAAAGCAACCAACCAAATGAAAAAGACTAGCTAAGAATCTTAAGAGAGAAGAGAATTTAAAGGAAGAAGGGTAGGGCAATAAAGAGAAATGAAAAGGTATAAAAGCTGAGAAAAGATGACTTGGTGTTGGCTAAAGAAAGTCACTGGCCTCTGAGAAAAATGTTCTGGTAGAACTGTGAACAAACTTGTCAGGAAGAGAGTAACAATAGAACAGATTAAGGTAAATAAAAAATGAGATAGGTAAAGATTTTTTTTAAAGTCTCCTACAAAGGGATAACAAATATATTTTAAAACTGAAGAGTAAGAACAAGGAGGGGAAAAGTAAAGATACTCAAGAGGGAAGGGATGAAGAGAGAACCAAGGCTTTCACGTCAAGCTGACTTGGACTAGAATCAAAATTGCTCACCAGTGCCATCAACAAAGGTCTACATACATTTCCAAACCTTTCCAAAAATTTAATAGACCATGCTGAACAGAACTAAGAGTAAGCCAAATAGGTAGTCATCTAAGTCAAAACAAAGAAGAGCACAATGAGGAACATTTCAATTTTCTTTTTATTAATGCATATATTTTTAGTGCCAGAAAATTCTATTTCCCACAGCACTTAAGGTATTTATTTTATGATAATTACATGTGTTACAGTGAATACAAAAAGCTTCTAATAGCCAGCAGCACAAGGCAACTTATCTAGAGTATTCAAATACTTGTCTTGACTCTGGTCACAAAAATATTTTTGGTTTTGGTTGGGTGGAATATCTCAAATGAGTCTTCTGTAATATTTTAAGTCTTTTCAGAGGACATACGACTACTTTTAATCATAGCATCTTATTTGTCTGAGGACTACATCGAGAAACTGATGTCAGTTCTGGTTCTAAAGTGATTTTTTTTTTTTTTTTGGCTGAGGCAATTGGGATAAGTGACTTGCCCAGGGTCACACAGCCAGGAAGTGTTAAGTGTCTGAGGTCACATTGGAACTCTGGTCCTCCTGACTTCAGGGCTGGTGCTCTATCCACTGCGCCACCTAGCTGCTCCTAAAGTAATTCTAAGGCATAGGGGAATATAAGTCATAGAAACAACAAAATCACTAAAGAAATGGAATAAAAACCCATTGCCTCCATGTGACAAGATTAGTTTTGGCCATACCTGTTCCTGTAGGATCACCACCTTGGACCATGAAGTCTTTGATGATCCTATGAAACTTGGTGCCATTGTAGTAACCACGTCGAGCCAACTCTGCAAAGTTCTTACACGTCTTAGGAGCGTGTTTCCAATACAATTCCAGCACAACGGTCCCCATGCTACAAGATGGAAGGACAGCAAGAGTCAAGACTATGACTACTGCAGTTCTAATTCATACCTAGCATACTGACAATGCCTGGGAAGAAATTACTAGTGGATTTCATACTTGGCAAAAGAATGGTTTTAATTTCTACTAACACAAAAAAGCACACTTTATTTTGGCAAAGCAAACAGCTAAAACATCAAACAAGAGGTGATTCACAATTCTGATATATACACATATAACAACATATGATTTCTTCTCTAAAGATTCAAAAGCATGTATATACATGCTTACTTTTAGGCACAAATGTATGATCATAATCCAAGGATTTAAACTATTCAATTAACTACATCTTCTTCTGGTACTCAAATCATAAGAGTGATCAGTAAAGGTTTCATGGAGAATTGGATTTGTACTGGATTTTGAAAGATGAGTAGGATTCAGGTAAGAGAGTGACTCAGAAGAGACGGTCATGGATTTTCAAAGGTCAAACCAGTTGAATCCAAGCTTTAGCAGGTTCAATCAAACTCAAAATTTTTCAAGTATGGTTCTAGTGGCAAACTGAAGACTCAACCCCATTATATAAGAGCATCACTACTAGGCTGGTCACAAGATATTGAATTCCTTGGTCATGGTGGCTCATTAAAAAGAGAAGAATACAGAATAGTCTCCATCACTTTATTGACTGTCCTGTCTCTATAAGAATGACAACAGAGTGATAGAAAATGGGTCAAAAGTACTAAGAACCAGTTTCTAAGACCAGCTATAAACATCAAATTAACTGCTGACACTTTAAATGTAAAATGCTTGTCCACTAATCAAATGTCCTTATTATTATAGCAACTGAACAACATAAGATATCAAAATTTCTACTAGATGAAAAAGCAGAATAAAAGTGCAGATAAATAAAAGGTTAGTCTAAGAGCCCCTAGGAGAGGCAAATTAAAGGATAGATTTGGTTTTATCATACTCTGAATTTCCAAGACTGATTCAGACAAGCTATTGATACTAAAAAATAAAAATGGATATTTCATAGAATCATAGATTTAGAGCTAGAAGGGTCTTCCTGATCTAATCTTGTCCAATTGGACTAAAGCCTAGAGAAGAAAAGAAATCAACTGCTCTATTAAAAAAACAAAAAGTTTAATTGTAAAGCAATAAGCACAGTGAGGAGGGGGGAAAAGCACAGAAACTATTTCAGTTGGCAAATATTTAATCTTTTGTACAAAGTGAAGATATAACAATAAACAAGGGCAACTACAAATTCACTTGCAAAACTTGTCAGAGGAGTATAATGTTAAATTACAAGCAGCATTACCTCACGAAATATGAAGAGTAGCAGAAGGGAAAATGAATCTACAAGAAACTTGATGTTTCCACAAGAAACCAAGTACATTTCTAGATGAAAGTGGTTACAACATGCAAAAAAAGTTTCTATAAATAATTTAAATGATCATTAATGATAGAACTATCACATTTGGACTCATACATTCAGTTCTAAATGAAAGGAAGTCCACACAGATAGCTTCTCTCCATCATCACAGATCCCTAGAAGATAGAGGCCCCAAACAATATTTATGGTAGCAAAATTTCACTTTCAGATCCCCGAATTCCAGTGATTGAGTTATCATCTCCTGGAGCAAAAATTTCCCCTTTTCTTAATATCTCTTCCCATTCTCTCATCCCCATTCCTTCAGTGTCTTCTGTATCTTTCATCCACTGCCTTCTTTTTAACAAACTCCATTTTTTTGTGCTTACAGAATCTAGCTCTCTCCAGAAGACACTGAATACCCGCCACATTCTCCAAGGATGTTGCTCAAAGAGTTGGCATACTCCTTATTCCCCAATGTCACTTCCAGACTAATATCATTATCCAGGATCTTTTCCTCCTTTGGGATTCACTCCATTCTTCTCTATCATCTAGTCAAAATCCTCGCTATTGTGATCTATTGAACTTCTTTCAACTCTCCCTTCTTTCTAACTTAATTCAGAATCTATCAAATGAAAAAAAAAAAAAAAAAAAAAAAAAAAAAACCACGCTGGTTTCCAAATCCATTAACTTCAACATTTATAATCTAAAGCTTTACTCTTCCTCAGTCACCAAAAGGGATGATCATGTCTATGACTTCATCATTATCCATCACTATTCTTCTATGATTCTGAACTTGAGAAATTACCATCTCTGAAGATCATCTCCTGTCCTTCATTCTCACCACATACTTCCATACTCTCATTCCTGTTCACCTACTGCCTATTCACCTATTCACAAAAAAACAGGCTATCCACAGTGAAATTCTTCTTCCTTACTCCATACTTCAAAATCTTTCTATCATTACTTCTCCTCTCCCTCCTTTATACCTCTTTTTAAGATGTCCTTCTACCTATGCCCTGAAGCCCAGAAACCCCCCAAAACTGAATCTTCTTCATCTTCAATCTCTAGCTACTGTATTCCCCTCCCATTTCCATTGAGATCTATAACTGATTCACATATAAAGATGCTCTTTTTCACTGCCAGGCTCCTTAAAAAAAAAAAAATCTAGATTTGATGTCCCTTCCCCCTACTTCCTCCTTTCCCAATAATTTCTCAACCCTTTGCAATCTGGGTTTTGACTTCACCACTAGACAGAAATGAGTCTCCACAAGAATATCCTCACAACAATGTCCTCCCAACAGTCTCTTTACTGCTAAATCTAATAGCATTTTTGAAGTCCCCATGGTCTTTGACCTCTCTAGCTATCCCTTGCTCTTTTACATTATTGTATTCCTTAAATTTCATAATACTGCTCTCTTATGGTTCTTCTTTCCTGTAAAACTACTAATTCTCAGTTTCCTTTGTTAATAATTACCATTCACTTCTTGGGCTTTTAGTGTAAATATTCAGCACTCAGTCTTGGGTCTCCTTATTTCAACACACAGGTGTGAAGGATAACCAGTTCCCAGGAAGTGAATTATCATATCTCTACAGATAATAACTAAATCTACAGATTAGTGGCTAATCTCATTCTCTCTCAAACTATTACTAGAAATCTCTATTTAGATATCCAGTTATTACAGTTGTTCGGTTGCATTTCAGTGATGTCCAACCCCCATTTGAGGTTTTCTACACAGATACTGAAGTGGCTTGTCATTTTCTTCTTCAGCTCATTTTACAGATGAGAAAACTGAGATAAACAAGGTTAAATGACTCACTACGGTCACACAGCTAAGAAGTGTCTAAGGACAAATTCTGAATTCAGCTTGGCTTTTAATGTCCTTCATATTATGGTGTCTAGCCTACCTTCCTGAACTTATTTCAAATTACTCCCTCTCACACATTCTAAATGCCCAAAAAAAAAAAAAAAAAAAAAAAAGCTTGACTTACTTGCTGTTTCCCAAGCTTAATGCATTACTCTCATTTCCATGCATACATACAAACCATCCCCCCTACCTGGAACACCCTCCCTCTTCATCTCTACCTTTCAAAATCCCACTCCTATATGAAACATTTCCTTATCCTCCTAGCATTAGTGCTTCCTCTTCCTCAATTTTTCTCGTATTTTTTGGTGTATATGTTGTATCTTCCAACAGAATGCTCCTCCATGGTAGAAACCATCACAATGTCTTTTGCGCACAGTGACTTAATAAATATGCATGGTACACTGAATTGGCCATTTAATAAAGAGGAAGACAAGGATGGGCAGCTGGACTAGTCCAAGTAAACATAAAGAAATACAGATGGGAAACAATAAAATTTTGAAAGCAATAAAGAAGAAATTTAAGATACTTGGATATTTGAAATTCAATATACAGATATTTTCAAAAGAAGGAAATATAATGAATTGTGGAAATTGCAATATTACAGAAAAAAGACATTGGAAAAAGCATCAATAACTATTAACCCATATACCTACTTCACTATCTCTCTAAGTGTCATACAAATGGCTAAAAAAAAGTATTCTTGATTAAAATAATGAGCTAGAAACCACTAGACTTCAACAAACTATTTTCTTTTCTTTTTTAAAAAGACAAAATTCACCCAGATTATAAGTGCAGAAGCAATTCATGGGCTCAGTCTCACTCTGTTCATCTTGGAAACTTTGATCTGCTCTATTTCCAACCTGTGTGGCTTCATCCTACTTTGGTAATCTGGTCCACAGAAGCTCAATATATTAATGCTGAACTTAGTTTGGACACCCCATTGCCTTAGTACACTGCAACTCATAACTCCTGGGATTCAAATGATCTTAAATAAGTCTTAAGACTCCT
The DNA here is from genome assembly GCF_016432865.1 of Antechinus flavipes. Classification (NCBI taxonomy): domain Eukaryota; kingdom Metazoa; phylum Chordata; class Mammalia; order Dasyuromorphia; family Dasyuridae; genus Antechinus; species Antechinus flavipes. The sequence continues at coordinate 196,338,601 of NC_067401.1, forward strand.
TAATAACAGAAATTACATTTTCTACATTAGATTTTCACAGCTACATAACTAAAAAGTAGAGAGAAGACAAGTATCTACAGTATTTAGCTATTTAGCTCTTGATTTTTTTAAAACAAGTTTACTGCAGTAGAGCACAAAATGCTGTTTTTAAGGCTCTCTTCCAATGAGAAGTTTCTCATTCATCACCTGAGATTAAAAAAAGAGGTTGTTATACAATGAAAAAGGTAGTGAATTTGTAGTCAAGAGAACATGAATTCAAATCACAGTTCTGTCATGCCCTATCAGTGTTACTTAACCACTATGGGCACCTCATCTGTAAAATAGTTAAACTAGAAATTATCTAATATTTTTTCCAATTCCAAATATATATGATTATCTGATAAAATTCCTATAAATATAACCACAGATCAATAATCTTTTGACTTTTTATAGAAAATAGTATAAAATTAGCAAAACATTTGCATAAAGGGTCTGTCACTGCTGTGAGGGATGTCCTAGGCAATCCAAATGAAAGATTTCTTTCAGATGGCAAGGTCTTCCACAACTCCATGTTAAAAGTGACATTACGTTCAAAGTTCCATACTAGAGATTCCTCAAACAGACTAAACATTTCAAAGCAATCTAATAATAAACAAAGGAAAAAGACTGCCTATTGTCTAAACCAGATGTCAAACTCAAAATGTTAATTTTTGGTTTTCTAAGTCAATATGCAACTAGATCTTGATTTGAATTTGAAACTACCAGTCTAAAATGTGTCATAAAGTTGGATATGTAGTCTATAGAGTTAGTACACCATCACATTTATCTTAGACAGCCATTGCAAATGGACATTAAGCCAAGTCCAAAACCAATCAGGAAGGAAAAAAATGAGATAACTTTGTTTGGGCAAATTGTGCAGCGTTTCCAAGGATAATATCTACTCTCTAAGGCAAAAATCCATCTATTTAACACTAGCATTCTTTTTTTGGTCTGTTTGTTTATTTTTTAATATACATTGCTTTATGAATCATGTTGGGAAAGAACAAAAGGGAAAAACCATGGGAGATGGGAAACAATAAAATTTTGAAAGCAATAAAGAAGAAATTTAAGATACTTGGATATTTGAAATTCAATATACAGATATTTTCAAAAGAAGGAAATATAATGAATTGTGGAAATTGCAATATTACAGAAAAAAGACATTGGAAAAAGCATCAATAACTATTAACCCATATACCTACTTCACTATCTCTCTAAGTGTCATACAAATGGCTAAAAAAAAGTATTCTTGATTAAAATAATGAGCTAGAAACCACTAGACTTCAACAAACTATTTTCTTTTCTTTTTTAAAAAGACAAAATTCACCCAGATTATAAGTGCAGAAGCAATTCATGGGCTCAGTCTCACTCTGTTCATCTTGGAAACTTTGATCTGCTCTATTTCCAACCTGTGTGGCTTCATCCTACTTTGGCAATCTGGTCCACAGAAGCTCAATATATTAATGCTGAACTTTGTTTGGACACCCCATTGCCTTAGTACACTGCAGCTCATAACTCCTGGGATTCAAATGATCTTAAATAAGTCTTAAGACTCCTTAATAACAGAAATTACATTTTCTACATTAGACTTTCACAGCTACGTAACTAAAAAGTAGAGAGAAGACAAGTATCTACAGTATTTAGCTATTTAGCTCTTGATTTTTTTAAAACAAGTTTACTGCAGTAGAGCACAAAATGCTGTTTTTTAAGGCTCTCTTCCAATGAGAAGTTTCTCATTCATCACCTGAGATTAAAAAAAGAGGTGTTATACAATGAAAAAGGTAGTGAATTTGTAGTCAAGAGAACATGAATTCAAATCACAGTTCTGTCATGCCCTATCAGTGTTACTTAACCACTATGGGCACCTCATCTGTAAAATAAAGAGTCAAACTAGAAATTATCTAATATTTTTTCCAATTCCAAATGTATATGATTATCTGATAAAATTCCTATAAATATAACCACAGATCAATAATCTTTTGACTTTGTATACAAAATAGTATAAAATTAGCAAAACATTTGCATAAAGGGTCTGTCACTGCTGTGAGGGATGTCCTAGGCAATCCAAATGAAAGATTTCTTTCAGATGGCAAGGTCTTCCACAACTCCAAGTTAAAAGTGACATTACGTTCAAAGTTCCATACTAGAGATTCCTCAAACAGACTAAACATTTCAAAGCAATCTAATAATCAACAAAAGAAAAAGACTGCCTATTGTCTAAACCAGATGTCAAACTCAAAATGTTAATTTTTGGTTTTCTAAGTCAATATGCAACTAGATCTTGATTTGAATTTGAAACTACCAGTCTAAAATGTGTCATAAAGTTGGATATGTAGTCTATAGAGTTAGTACACCATCACATTTATCTTAGACAGCCATTGCAAATGGACATTAAGCCAAGTCCAAAACCAATCAGGAAGGAAAAAAATGAGATAGCTTTGTTTGGGCAAATTGTGCAGTGTTTCCAAGGATAATATCTACTCTCTAAGGCAAAAATCCATCTATTTAACACTAGCATTCTTTTTTTGGTCTGTTTGTTTATTTTTTAATATACATTGCTTTATGAATCATGTTGGGAAAGAACAAAAGGGAAAAACCATGGGAGAGGGGAAAAAAAAGAACCAGAAAAAAGAACTGAACAAAGCATGTGTTGATTTACATTCAAACTCCATAGTTTTTTTCTGGATGCAGATGGCATTTTCTATCCAAAATCTATTGGTATTGCCTTGGAAACACTAGCATTCTTCTGGTGATACAATACAGCAGCTGATGATGGAACACCACAATCTACAAAGAATGAAACTGTGGGGGACCTAAAGGATATTATAAAAACACATGATACAAACAGGCTGCAGCATATTACCAATAAAGATGTAAAAGACATCAGGAAGAAACTGTGTAACTGAAAAAGGAGATAGGCCAGTAACACTGGGGAGCAAGGTGTCACAGAAGGTCAGACCATGTGATACACTGGTACCCACAAAATGTCAAAAGACTTAGAGGGAAGTCTCCCGTATACTAGAAATAATCATCTTTCTAAGATTTACAGAACACAAACAAGAATCATACATGAAGTGCGGATTGCAGATAGATTGCAATTCCCGCTCTTCCTGTCTCCCCCTCCCCAGTACCACAAAGATGACAGTAGATGCTTTTGTTGAATATGTGCCTTATTTACAATACTAATGTGGCTTCCACTCTGAGATCATAAACTAGCGCTGACAGTAAAGATTTTATAAAGGAATCAATTTCTTTATAATCAAAGTTCCATGCACAATCCATCTGGTCCATTCAAAGCAAAAAACTAGTCTAATTTGTCTTGTTCTTTCCACGTATATGAAAATCCATGTTCGGGGTGTTATGCTTTCCATTAAATGGCTGTTATAGTGAGGCGGAAAACTCCTGCTCCCCTAAATCGCTCACCTCTCGAAGTGAGCACCAACGCAGGGCGGAGGCCCTCGGAAGTGTTCTTGCACTGCCATCCTTAAGATGGAGCCTTGCTATAGAGGGTCTCGAATGCCACCTTAGGAGGTCTGTTACTTTGGGGGAAGTGGGTGAGTCACTGAAGATTTTTAAGACAGGGAACGATTCAGTTCCCCGGACATGGGTGGAAGCTGCGGGGAATGCAGAAGCCAGCGAGCTGGGGAGAGACTCGTCCGGCCTCGTCCAGTTCTCGTGGTCCACTCCATGCGCGCGCGCGCATACGGAGACAGACAGACAGACAGACACACACACACACACACACACACACACACACACACACACACACACACACACACACACACGCCCTCACCTGGTCTCCAGAAACACGTTGGGGGGCTGCCAAGAATCTGGCGGCACTGCGGCCATAGTAAAGCCCGGTTAGCCTCTACTTCCGGCAGAAAGTCTATGGGGGACTCGCCGCCAAAGAGCACACTTCCGGCTTCCACAGTTATAGGACCGGGTACCGGAGAGGAAGAGGCGTAACCCTGTATAAATTACGCTTGTTACCAAGGCCCAGAATTGCTTCCCTGCTCTTTTAGTGCTCTGATTGGTTCAAGTGGGCGTGGGAGGTGGGAAGCTTTTAAGAAATATGTGTGTCTAATGGTTACTCTTCCTTATCAATCAATCAGTCTGTCCAACGACTCATCAGCTTTCCTTTCTCTTCCCCTTCCCACCTCCTCCTTCCTTAAAGTCCTCCTGCCCCACACCCAGGGAGAGGCAGCTGACCCAGAAATGCCGTCGGGGGTCTTTATCTTACATTTTCATTTCCTGCTTTCTATTCTGCTTATTCTTTCGTTCAGTAAATTTCTCCTACGCAGCTGTTTTTAATCTTCATATCCCCAGAGCCTCGCACAGTGCCTGTAGGTAGTAAATGCTCAACCAGTGTTTATTTCATTAAACCGAATTTAAGCCAGAAGAAAGAAAAAGGGAAGGGAACAGAAAGGAAGGGGGAAAAAAAAAACAAAAAGGGGAAAAGAAGAAGAGACTAAGGAAAGGACAGGAGTCAAGAAAGAGAGGAGAGAGAAAATAAATAAGATGACGAGAGGGAAAAGATGCGCCCAGGGAAGAGAATGAGAAGTGGGAAGAGCAAGAGAAATAAGGGGGTGAGGTAGAGGGAAAAGGAGAGTAAAGCAGAAAAGAAGCTAAGGACAGAGAAAAGGGAAAGTGTCGAGGTATTGGAGTGAAAAGAGATGTGGAAAAGGCCAAAAAGAGGACTGAAGAAATAAAGAACAAAGAAAAGAGGCGGGGGCGGGGCATCAGCATCCAGACTCGGAGGGAAGGCTTCTGAAAGGGTTGAGCTAGCAAGAAAAATAAAGAGAAGCTGATTGTGGGATGAATGGAACAAAGAGAAAGGCTAACCTCTCGTCATCTGCGGCCAGTTAAAGGCAGGGATTTTGTGGAGAGAGATTTCACGAACATATTCCAGGACTACGCCGTTAGGTATATAACTGCTAGTGCCCACTTCCTCCCTATCTTATCCAAATGCTCTGAGCAGATATGCATTAGACAATGTAAAAAGGGAAGGACAAAAATAGAAACTGCTCTGCAAAGTGGAGGATGTGGAAATCACTGGAGATATAAGAACAGCTTTTCTGGATCAGACCTGCAGATAGATCATCCAGCCCAGTGCTGTCCAATGGACACTGCGGCAATGACAGAAAAGCAATTCTCAATCTCAAAAATCAGAAGCAGCTAGGTGGTGCAATGCAAAAACAGTCTCTTTTCTCGAGCAGCTAGCCCACATTCTCATGGTGGAGACATGTAAATAACTATATATAATGCATATAGATAATGTCAGTTTATAAATCAAGGAACCTATGTCAAGATCTTGATTTTCTGTTTGTAGCAAATATTTTCTAGCCTCACTCTCCTAGAGCAAAGGGTTACATCTACCCCTCAAGATTCTAGTGATACCCTCATAGGACGAGACATGTGTTCTTCAAAGCTATTAGCTGAAGACATTCGGTATAAGTTCCACTTTCTGTTAGCTACCAATGACTAGCACCCCATTCCATTTAACCAATTAACATGAAATAGTTTTCACAAAAGGATATTTACTTCAAAGACATGCACAGAAGTATAAACATTTACTACCAACAATTTCTCATTTATTACCTGTGGCTCTAGGAAAGGGAGGTTCAAACTTAACTGTTTTTACATAGCATCGATCCCATCAACCTTATATATAAATGTCTGTATCCCAAGAAAATCATAAAGGAGGGAAAGGGACCCACATGTGCAAAAATGTTTGGAGCAACTGTTTTTGTGGTGGCAAAGAATTGGAAAATGAGTAGATGCCCACTAATAGGGAAATGGCTGAATAAGTTATGGTATATGCAAGTAATGGAATATTACTGTTCTTTACAAAATGATGGACAAGCTGATTTTAGAAAGTCCTGGAAAAAATTTACTCAAACTGATGCTGAATAAAACACGTAGAACCAGGAATACAGTGTACACAATAAAGGCAAGACTGTGCAATGATCAATTATGAAAGATTTGGTTCTTCTCATAGTTCAGTGATCCAAGCCAATCCCAACAATCTATGGATAGAAAACGCCATCTGCAGCCAGAAAGAGAACTATGGAGAATGAGTGTAAATTGACACATGCTATGTTCACTTTTTAAAATTTTTTTTTCTTCTCAGGGTTTTCCCTTTTGTTCTGATTTTTCTCTCCTAACATGATTCATAAAGAAATGTGTATTTTTTAAACTGTATAACCAGAAAATAAAACAAAAAATTATATCCAAATTCATCATTAATATCATGAATCCTAGTTTCAGCTTCCACTGACCTGGGTCCCAAAGGTTTATCTTCAATCTTTGGAACAACATTAGCTAACTACAAAACCAGCACAAATTAAATTCCAGGATTCCCAGACCCAGAGTTCAAGTAGCTCACCCTCATCCCATATAATAAAAGAATATTTTTTTAAAGAAAAAAAGAGGAGGGAAATTTTTTTTTAGCAAAACTAATCAATACAATGACCTGAACAGCCAGTCCCTTTGCAGAAATGTATGGTCCAAAAATATGGAACATTTTCAGATTTCTACAGATATTTTTAGATTTTTGTCAATATATTGATCAGTTTTGCTGTTGTTTTTTTTCTTTAAATATTTTTTTTGTGAAATGCATATATTTAACCTTTATTAGATTGTTTGTAATTGCTTGCAAGGACAGAGGAGAGAAGAGAGAGAAAGATTTGGAACACAAGGTTTTGCATAGGTGAATGTTGAAAACAATCTTTGTATATATTTGGAAAAATAAAATACTATTTAAAAAATTAAAAAATATATGTTCTTTGTTATATAGGATGGCTCTACTGAGGAGAGAGGAATCCTGAGGAAAATTTAAGCAATGTAAAAAGCAAAAAATAAGAGAAATGATTATTAAGCAAACAAGATATTGCTGATAACTTTCTCAATCTTTTTCAGACTCTACCTAATAGAAGTTCATTGTGTTCTTACTCAGATTTGTGTGGTTTGGAAGTAAGTTTGTATGACTGAATATATGGTATTGCTATCAACAAACACAGATTAAATAGAGTAAGGAGATTTGGTGAAAAATATGGTGAGTTTAGTTTTGGACAACTTGATTTTTTTTTAATAAAAATATTTTGATTTTTTTTTCCATTACCAGAATTTCTCCATTATCTTTCCCTTTTCTAGAGAGTCTTCCCCTATGACAAAAATATTCTTTAAAGGAAAAAATTAGCAAAACCAACATACAGAAAAAATCTTTTAAATGATGCAGTATACCACAACTATAGACTTCCTACTTCTGCAAAGGAAATAATGTAGTTGGCTTCTTACGTCTCTTCTTTGTAGCCATTTCTTCTTTGTCTTGTGGTGGTTCTTTCCATTTAAATGGTTCTTATCATGATTATAGTTACTTTTTTCTTGGATTCACTTGTGTGATACACTCCTGATCTGTTAAGGGGTTTTGGTTCACAACTATCCCCTCTGCTAGATACTCCTTTCATACCTAATTTCAATTTTTATTTAAAGTACCGAATTTGAGGTTTAGATGCATTTTTATTATGATGTTTACTATGTTTCTTCTTTGCAATCTGGGCAATTGGTTCCATTAGTGGTCATGTCCAGCCCAGATTTGTGTGTTATTTGGGTTGATGCTCATGCTGACATCCCTTTACCATTTTTCTGAAAATCTGCATGACAGTCAGTTTCCTTCCTTCTCAGAGAACTGCAGGGCAAGAACAGTCAGTCCAACTGGTTACCAATGTTCAATGTTGATTCCACAAGACACTAATTATCCAAGTTTGGGAGGTAGTTGTGGAGGATGGGATGAATATGATATGTTAGATTTGTTTCTCACCCTAAGTAGGAAGAGAAAGATCATTTCTCTCACAGTCACAAGCCTTTCTGTTATTTACTGAAGAATCATTTTCCTTAAGGATACAGCTTTGTGAATAGTGAAGTCAGAACCTAGCATTTATTTCTTCTGGTAATGTAGACAGCAAAGCTTACCCTCATTCTAGTTTGGATGTACACTGCCTTCTAAACTACAATGTGTAAAGGAAAAACATTATCATTTCTCCAGCCCCTCCCCATGACCACCTCTGCCTTTACCCTCCTTTGGTACAGGAATATCTGCATTAAGGTCATATTAAATGGGGCAGTATTAAAATCATTAAAACTCTGGCTCATCCTTGTTCTTAGAAGAGCCAAATTAGGAGAAGAGGCAGAACTATATTGTTCTGTTCCCCAAGTGAGGGAAGATATTACTCTCTTTTGTAAAACTATACAGCTGTTTTTTGCAACTATTTACACAAGTGGCTGCCCTTGGAAGTATTTTTTCCAGGTTAGCATGCGCATTTATCATGTCACTGTGCAAAAGACATTGTGATGGTTTCTACCATCAAGGAGCATTCTATTGGGGATACAACATCTATACCAAAAAATATGAGAAAAATTGAGGAAGGGAAGTATTAATGCTAAGAGGATAAGGAAATGTTTCATCTAGGAGTGGGATTTTGAAAGGTAGAGGTGAAGAGGGAGGGTGTTCCAGGCAGAGGGGGATGGTTTGTATGTATGCATGGAAATGAGAGTAATGCATTAAGCTTGGGAAACAACAACTAGGTCAGTTTTTTGTTTGTTTTTTTTTTTTTGGCATTTAGAAAGTGTGAGAGGGAGTAATTTGAAATAAGTTCAGGAAGGTAGGCTGGAAACCATAATATGAAGGACATTAAAAGTGAAGCTGAGTTCAAATTTGTCCTTAGACAATTCTTAGCTGTATGACCCTAGTGAGTCACTTCACCTTATTCAGTGAATGTGTGAAAAACAGATTGGGACATGCTAATCATTGAATGATTGCAAAATTTTCCCATGAATGCAATAGAAATGGAATTATTTACTTTTTGGAAACCATATATTTTAAACAACGTTTTGGGATGTTGGAATCTTTACAAACTGCTAACTCATTAGAGTTGATAGATTATTGATCTGATCTTACAAGAAGATGTTTTGGGCCAGAACCTGAAACAAGGTACTAAGTAGAACTAATTGATACAATGCTTGTGTTCACACCTTTACTCATTGGAATTCATAAGTATGGGAGAGTCACAAAGTTAACTGTGTAACTTTGTGAATTCACACCTCCCTTGAAGCTCTTAGGGCCAGAGAACACTATGGGAGAAAACCAATAATCCCTCTCTCAGATCCCACAATTCCTCTTCCTATAAAAGAAACAGACAGAGGCTCTCGGACAGATTTTCAGCGGAATTACATGAAGAGTGGAGCTGGCTGGTGGCCGAAGAAAGCAGAGGCAGAAGCAAAGGACAATCTGCAAGAGCTCTTGGAACCAAGCCTCAACTAACCAGGCTATTTTGGAAGGAGAAAATAAAGGTTTGCATTTTTACCAGCTGGCTGCATTTGGGGTAATTATTGATCTGAACTGATACTAAGGCTGCCTCCAAGAAAACCTCCCCGAGAAACCTGCACTCGCTCCCAGAGAGAACCATCTTGTATATATTATATATTTTAAAGAAGAAAAAGAATCACCACATTGGGTGAACATGTTCAAAGTAAATGTCCATCTCCAAATTCTCTTCAATATGAGAAATTTCCTGACTTTCAGTGGGAGTGACAAAGGATATGCAAACTGCCACAAAAATAAAAGTAAGAATTTTGTTTAACAGCTTATCCCATTAAAAAATTCTTAGTTATTGCACTGGGTGTGCCCTCCTCCCCGATCTAGCTTTTTCCCTTGTGGATTATTAAAGGTAGAGCTATATCATTAAGCATGTAACAGGGACCTAGTCACATTTTGTACAACTACTTGACTGACAGCTCTATTCTGAAACAGAAAGATCATGGAGAAAAAAAATAATATGTTTACCATTAGAAGGATTCTCATAGTAAACAATTTAAGCTTTTTTTTTTTTTTTTTTTTACTTAGGTACCATCACTCCCAGGATTCTCTTGGATCAAGCCCTGTCTCTCATCTCCAGATATTGGATATATTTGCATATGGGATAGGGCGGAAGAGTAAGATTTGTAAATGATTGTCATAGCCATTAGACCTTATTTGACCTTCTCACAGCGTCCCAGATGCCAGTTCTTCCTTTTGGAGATGATCCAGCAGGACTATGCCTCATGCTCTTGAGTTTCTGGGCCTTCTGGACTTTACTTGTTTTAAATTTTGTTTTTTTAAGTTCAGGGATCTCACCTAAAACCTAATCTACCTACTACTGCCAAAATGTTGCCATTCTTGTGCCTGATTTAGAATTTACTCCATTCTTCCCCTAGTATTGACTTAGGTAATATTAATAGTACCTATGTTGCACTATATTCTAATTTATTTTCTTAAAAATTTCCTAATTTTTATCTGGTATTCTCAGAGTTTTGCAACTTAAATTTGATACTTTTGCTCTAGAATATGTGTGTATTTTCTAAGGCTCTTTGTAAAGGAAAAAAGCATATGCAAAAGTAAAAATAATATAATTCCAGAGTGGTATAATTAGGGCATTTTCTTTTCTTTTCTGTTTTTAAATTATCCCAACTGGACTAAGCTGCATCTAAACTTCCATCTGGGTTCTTAATGAAAGCTTCCTCCTCCTACTTACTTCTGGGACAGAATCTCATGGTCTCTTCACTACAAGTACAAGATATTTAACTGTCCTATCTGGGGATTCTGGAACAAACTCATTCACCTCACCCTACAAACCTAGACTCTCTAAGCTAACCAGAGACTCTTCCTGGCTGACAGATTTTTGAGTGCTCTACTATTACTAGAAATTTTAATTCATGTTTATCTCTTAAATGTTTATATGTATAAATAATTTTCTTTACAACAACTCTATGAAATGGGCAATCCAAAAATTATTCCCATTTTGAGTGGGGAATTCAAGCACCCTGGTTACAAAAACCATTGCCAAGAATAGATCTATTTAAATACTGCAAACAAGGATGTACAAAATAGACAAATCAAAATCATCCAACCTGACATGGGTCTTCCTCAAAACTTGCAGTAAAAGGCCTCAACTTTTATTAATGGTTGTTTTCCTTTGAGAACTAATTCTGGTATGTTTTGATAGGTAGGGAATCATCTTTAAATGTGAACTATATTTGGGAATGAATAATTACTTTAGAACTCTTCATATACATAAGTGTTATGCTGAAGAAACTGAGGCAAGATAGAGAGTATTTAATAATTTATTTAAAAGGGAGAGATTTACTGGGACCTTATCATTTGATTCCCTACTAAAGGGAACCCCAAAACCTAAACCTCATCACATTTTTGGTTCCCATAACGGGAGCCCCAAAACTAGACTTTACCTCATCAACTCCCACATTCTGATAGAAAAGGGGATTAGCCTTTGGTTAACTTCCTTTCTGTAGATGGGAAAATTGAGCCTTTTGAAAAATCTTATAATCTTATGAATACTTATTCTTCTAAATAATCTGCTTTTTTTAACTAAAGCTTTTTGTTTTCAAAACATATGCATGGATAATTTTTCAACATTGATCCTTGCATACTCTTGTATTCCAAATTTTCCTCTCCTTCCCCCATCCCCTCCCTTAGATGGCAAGCAATCCAATATATGTTATACATGTTAAAATAGATGTTAAATCCAATATATGTGTGTGGAATGGCGACCCCTAACTCAAAATTATTACTCAAGAGATTTTCAAATTGAAGAACAGAAACTTTATTAGAGTCTCACTAGAAGCGGGCATTCCATTTTGTTCACTGGAGTCTCAGAGAGGGGAGAGCCGATTTTACAAAAAACACAGAAACCCATGACCTCTTCTCATCTGGATAATTTTCACTGCCTGCTTAGATGGAAGTAGCAAAGGTTTGCTAAATTCTAGTCAAGCCAATATAATTAACTTATTGCAGGTGTGTTTGCCTAAGTTTATGGTAGTCAGTTTGTTATATTTGCAAATGCTTGCAGGTGTGTTTGAGCTGGTATGAACACTGTATTATAAGGTTTGCAAAAAGAATTTCATTTTCCCCAAACCTATCAGACCTTCATAAAACTAAAATTTAGATTATAGGTTCAATCTACCTTAGTTAATGATTTTTATGAGAAACCACATAATCCCTCACAATAAGGAGATTTATTTAGAGTTAAGTAATTGATTAAGCCATTACAAGGTTTCTAGAATAACCAAGAAGAATTAGTTATCTCAGGCTTCCTCAATCAACAAATAGAGATAGCTAGTTTGGAGACTTCTTGAATATCTTCAGGCCATTAAACAATTAGGTTCTTCTCTAAGCAGTTAAGTCAAGGTCGAGGAGGGTATTTCTGCTAGAAGAGCAAGTCCTTTGCTCTTCTTCTTGGAGCCTTAATGATTAACAGAACCTTGGTGCTGAGTCTTGAATTACTCACAGTTATTATTATAAATCCTCAGTTTCCCCATTTCACTCATATGTAAACATATTTATACAATTATCTTACTGAATAAGAAAAACCAGATCCAAAAGGAAAGAAAATAATAAAAAAAAAAAATGCAAGTGAACAACAATAAAGAAAGTGAAAATACCATGTTGTGATCCACACTCAATTTCCACAGTCCTCTCTCTGGATATAGATGGCTCTCTTCATCACAAGGTCATTGGAACCGGCCTCAATCATCATTGAAAATGATGAGCATTGAAAAGAGCCAAATGTTTATCAGAATTGATTGTTGTATAATATTGTTGTCGCCGTGTATGATGATCTCCTGGTTCTGCTCATTTCACTTAGTATCAATTCATGTAAGTCTCTCCAAGCCTCTCTGAAATCATCCTGCTAGCCGTTTCTTACAGAACAATAATATTCCATAACATTCATATCTCATAATTTATTCAGCCATTCTCTAACTGATGGGCATCCATTCAATTTCTAGTTTCTAGCCATTACAAAAAGGGCTGCCACAAACATTTTTTGCACATGTGAGTTCCTTTCCCTCCTTTAAGATCTCTTTGGGATATAGGCCCAGTAAAAACACTGCTGGATCAAAGAGTATGCACAATTTGATTATCTGCTATTTCAATCTATTCACTTGTTTTTTGTCCTTCATTCTCGAAGAGGACCATGACATCAGGAAAATGATGCCATAATTTGCAAGTCAATGGATTTAAGTGAAGGAGGGCTGTGCAAGATTACCTAATTCACACTCCCCTCCAGAGTCATCTCGGTCCAGCAAAGTAAAGATCAAAACAACTGGAGATAGCCCTGGATGAATGGAAGACCTTGGCCTTTTTAAGTTAAGGTCTTCAACAGGTCTAGTTTGAAAAGGCTGTGCCCATTCAGTGATTAAGGCTAAGTAGTAATTTTAGCAAAGAATCTCCTTTTTCACTTAGTCCAAAAAAATTTAAATAAAAAAATGAATGAATGAATCTGGGAGGAGAAGACCCTCTGGGTTTCTAGCCAAAGAAAAATGACTTCTATTTACATTCAATCTCAGTCACTCAGCATCCAACCAATGACCAAATGGGGCTTGGCCTAGGACCTCTTTGATGGCCAGAATCAGATTGGTTTTGGTTTAAAGCCTGGTTCTTAAGAAAGAAATCTAGCCAGTTAGCCCCAAGATATCTTGGAAGGGTTTAAGCGAATATATTAGTTTGGTTTAGTTTAGGGCTAGCTCTTCCTTAGAAGAGAATCTAATCCTATCATCAAACTAAAAATAAATCAAAGTAATGAAAAAATTTGTTATTGGTGACTTTCTATTAAGGAATAGCTTTAAAATATATGGGATGGGATGTATGTAATATGTATATGTTAGAATATTATTACATTCTGATAAATGATGAAATGGAATATTTCAAAGTAACTTAAAGAAAATTTGTATGAATGATTCAGAGCAAAGTGAGCAGGACCCAGAAGAACAATTTATACAATAAAAACAACATTATAAAGAAAAACAACTGAAAAGGTTCTGATCAATGCAAAGATCAACCATAATTCCCAAGGGCTAATGAGAAGCCATGCTACCTACCTCTTGGCAGAAAGGTAATAGAGCCAAGATCTAGAATGAGACATACAATTTTGTACACAGTCAATCAACTAGCATTTATTTAGTGCCAATTACATGCTGGCCAATGGATAAAGCAACAAGGATACAGAAAATGTAAAAAAAAAAAAAATCTATTCTCAAGGAGATCATAGTTTAATCGAGGAGGCAACATATAAATTATATACAAATTATATCTACAATAAAAATTGAGAATAATATTGAGGGGAATACATTAAGATTGAGGAGAATTGAGAATGATTTCTTGCAGCAGATGGAATTTTGGCTAAGGCTTGAAGGAAGCCAGAGAAATTAGAATTCCAGGCATGAGGGATGGGGAGGAAGGGAGATAGCCAGTGAAAGTGCTGAGTCAGAATTTGGAGTGTCTTGTGGAAGGAACAGCAAGAAAGCCATTGTCAGGTGTGATTAGGGTTTGCTTGATTATGTATATTTGTAATGCTTTATTTTCTTTTTTTCTGATGGGATGGAGTAGGATAGAAATGGGAGAGGAAAGAGCGGGGAGAAGACAGAAAGACAGAGACAGATAGACGACCATAAACACATATTTTTAGGAAATGCAGAAAAGAGGGCAGTTTGAAAGCTACATGTTGAACTTATATATCTAAAAACAAAGGTACACATAATAGAGAATATATATATATATATATATATAAAATGAGACAAACTGAGTGAAGACCTCTCATAAGGATGTGGCTCCCACCTATGCCTAATCGTGACTTGAGACTTTACAATAACAAGTTGAGCTATAGCCAAAAACTGCAGGTGTTTGTTTGTCTTGGATGAACATTTCCCCTCCTGTTCCCCTCAACTTTTAATTAGCATTTAAGTACTTAATGGGTAAAGAGTTTGTTATTTATTAGTATTCTTTTGTTTCTGGGAAAGATTTCTATGTTTAGAGTATTGAGTTTTCTGTGTTTAGACTCTCCCAGACAATGGGAGAAAAGATGGGGTGGAGGCTTCTGCATTTAGGGTTATATAATCTTGTGTTTTGCAGTTGTGCTTTGCACTCCTTTACTGATGACACCTTGTCTATTGGGAGTTACCCTTTCTCACTATTTAATAAATCCTTTTTTGCTTTTTATCTTGAGACTCTCTGATTTTAATTTGGGTAAAGGTCGCTGTCACATATATATATGGAAGTGTCCATTTTATTTTGGGTTTTGTGAAGCTTGAATAAAAATTAGTGGGAAAAATTTTAAAGGAAGCCCTTTAAAGAGGGACAATTAAATTACCTTTATGGAACAGACTATCTCCATAACTTTGTCCATAGTAAGACTCCAGCATGAATCTGAGAAATGTGACTGGCAGATCATAAGAAAAGTGGGATTACCTCATTGAAGAAAGCCACCTCAGAACCAGGAAAAATTTTCTAGCAGGAGAGACTGAAATGCTTTGTTAATTACTGTTCTTGCTATACCAGTTTTTTCTAAAAATTGAGTTTACTGGCTGATTGTTCAAGAGAAATATATAAATGGTGGGATTATAAACTACTTTTTCCCTTGAGACTTTTGAGAGGAGTAGCAGCTATCATTTCTGGTTATTCAAACCAGCTGTATGCTAGAGCCAGCTTAAACTAGATCAAGAAAGCCAATTGTTAAATTTTCAGTGAGCACTGACAATGGGGAAATCAGCCAATGCTATAAAATAGAGCTTAATTTGTTTTGTTGATAGTTTAAATTTAAGAAGTGTTAATATATTAACCATTAAGATTAAACTTTATAAGTGTCAAACCTACATTAATTTTCTGGAGAGACACCTGTTAAACATTTACTAACACCTTCCTGAATTGAATTGCCAGTACTAGTATGAGTTATGACAATGAATCCATAAGGGGAACTAAACATATTTGGTTTTGTCTTTATTTTCTTTTTTTAATCTATTTTATTTAATTTTGACATAAATATCTTTTTATCTTATATTCTACAGTCATACTCCAAAAATAAATATTTCCATATTCACAGAATAGAAAAAAAAAAAAGGATTGCATATGATGCCATAAATAGTTTGCTTTTTAAGCATAGGTCAGTTTTAGCATGGGAGTATCAATACTATCCTAGATCCTAGTATGTATGCTATTCTGAACTTCCTTCTGCTTTCATCAGTGTTTTTAATGCATTATATTGACACTCTTTTCCTTTCTTTAGCATCACTATCACTATCTTCATCCACCAAAAAATCCCTCTGTTGTAACAAAGTTACAGTCAAGCAAAACAAATTTATTTTGTACTAAAATGTTTTGTGAAACTACATCCTATTCTGTATTTAACAGTCCTACACCTGTCTTCCAAGAAATAGGTAGTACTTTCACTCTTCTACTAGAGTCTTCATTCATTATTACATAGATCAGTGTTTTTAAGTCTTTCAAAGTTGTTACACTATTATAATCAGTGGATAAATTGTATAATTTGTTATCTTAATTGATAATCAAGGCTATAAGAATAGAAACAATGAACAATAAAGAGAATGTAGAGAGAAAAAAGGTTCCAGGACAGAGTTTTGGGCCCTACTATTAAAGAATAAGGACAGCTGGCTAGTACAAATAGAGCACTGGACTCTGAATCAGGAAGTCTCATTTCCAGCTTTCAGACACTTACTAGTTGGGTAACTCTAGGGAAGGCACTTCACCCTGTTTGCCTCAGTTTCCCATCAATAAATGAGTTAGAGAAGGAAAGACAAACCATACCAGTATTTTTGCCAAGAAAACCCCAAATGAGATCATGAAGAGTTGGACATGACAAGATAACAACAAAAACTTTTAAAAAGCAAGAAGAAAATTATAATCCAGACAAGGAGAGATTAGACAAGTCAAAGAAAACTAGGAAGAAGCAGTACTACAAAAGCTAAAAGAGGAGAGATTATACAGAAAGCAGGATGGTCAACACTATAAGATACTGCAGAAAGGTCAAGGAAGATCAAGACTTTGAAAAGACACTGTATTTGGCAATCCCATCATTGACTTTGTAAAGAGAAGTTTCAGTTGGCCAAAGACGACAGAAGCTAAATGCAAATGAAGGCAGTATTCTATTAACTACTATTTTTAGAATTTTGGCAGTGAACAGTTGGAGAGAGACAATCCATTTTAGTGCATAATAGGAACTTTTATTTTAAGATCTCAGGTACCAGAACATGTTTGCAAGGCTATATCACTGCAAGGACCAAGAACTCCTACTGGATCTCTAGGGCAAAGGGGTAAAAAGGGAAAAAAAAGACTGAAGATATAAAGACTCACTTTTACAGCTCTAGCACAGGTGGATGGCCTTTCTACTTACATCAAAGATAAACAGTCCTCTGAACCATCCAATTCATTCACAATTAATTAGACTAAATTACTCATTCTTAATGAAGTAGGACTTGATTTCCATGTACCACTGGGGACATCCATACCCTCCTTAGGAAATTCCAAATACTAACTTCTAAACTCATTCTAATTAACTTCTTTTATGAGGTTGAGGAACTATCAGGCCATTGTATTTGAGGGGATATCAAATATGAAGGCCAGGGTTGATGAAGACAAGATTTTAAGTCAGATATAAACTTGAGAAAGGAAGTATAGATTAGTAACTATGAAAATAAAAAAAGGCATTTGAATAGAAGGATAAATGTGAAGGGAATTAATTTTATTTTTTTCAACTTTAGTTTTCCAAATATATGTAAAGATAGCTTTGGACATTTGTTTTTGTAAGACTTTGTGTTTTAAATATTTTCCCCTCCTTCCTTTACCTCCCACTTCCCCAAGACAGCATGCAATCTGATATGGGTAAAATATGTGCAATCCTTTTAAACATATTTCCACATTTTTCATATGCAAAAAAAAAAAATCAGACAAAAAGGGAAAAAAAAAACACCAGAAAGGAAAAAAAAAAAAAAAAAGACTTAACTTAACTATACTTTGATCTACATTAGGTCTCCATAGTTCTATCATCTAGTTGGTTTTTTTTTTTTTTTTTTTGCTGAGGCAATTGGAGTCAAGTGAGTTGCCCAGGGCCACAGGGTTAGGAAGTATTAAGTGTCTGAGGCCTGATTTGAACTCAAGTCTTCCTGAGTTCAGGGCTGGTGCTCTACCCATTGCACCACCTACCTGCCCCTGAATTGCTCATTGTTAAGAAGAGTCAAGTCTATTATAGTTGATCATCACATAATCTTATTGTGTACAATGTTCCTTTGGTTCTGCTCTCTTCACTCAGCATCAATTCATGTAAGTCTTTGCAGTTTTTTTTTTTTTTTCTGAAATCAGCCTGCTCATCATATCTTATAGATCCAATAATAGGGAATGAATTTTAAATAAAGAGACATCACTGGATATCTTCTGGTGAAATCTAAACGGGCTTTTTGTCATGGATTTTGTCGAGATGATTTCTTTCAGATATATTGTGGACTCGATAACTTCTGAGATTCCTTCCAAATCTGAGGTTCCAGGATTCTAATACAGGGTTTTTAACACCTAAATTATAACAGTAACTTCCTTGTAGGTCTTCCTGCATCTATATTCTTCCCTTTCTATCCCATTTTCCATACAATTGTCCCCAAAAATCTTTCTTATGCATAGTTACATTATTCTTCTGCTCAGAAATGTTCAGAAGCTCCGTGTTGTTGTCTACCAAGTTCAAACTTCTTTGCTTAGCATTCAAGGCTCACCACAGTCTATTCTACCTTTCCAGCTTTACATTATACTATTTCCCTCTATACACTCCATGCTCTAAATTGTACATGTATTTATGCTCCAAATTGTATTCTCACTGTGTCTTTGCTAACAATGCTTTTTATCCTTGAAATGCCCTCCCTCTCCTTCTTGACCTGCTAGATTCCTACCCATTATTTAAAACCTGAATTCCAACTTTTCCAGGAACACTTTTTTTGTCCTTCCAATTGTTTTACAATTCTCTAGTGTATTTTACATTTTGTCTTATACCTATATAGAGGAGGTAGGGATGTTGATTCAGGATACCTCTAACCAATTTACTTTCCTTACTAGCCTAGTTGATAAAATCACAAGAAGGGGCAGGTAACAGAAAATATGATTATTTGAAAAAGTTCTTTCTTAGTAGAATTAGAATAGCAGTTTGTCATTAGCTGGCCACATATTAGACTGGACTTAAAAAAAAAGATACCCTCCTTAAAAAGAGTAAATGGCAGCAGCTCCAAGAAGTATAACATCTATCAACAGAGATGAAAGCCAACTATGAAAGAAAAGAATTAACCTTGGCATTCAATAGTTGAACTACAGGAAGAATCAGGCTAGCTGAATGGCATTCTAGCCCAGGGAAAACAGCATGAAGTTACCATGAAAAAAGAAAGGACCTTGAAGCCCTAAAGTACTAGAGGGCGAGTTGCCTTGGTCATACATTCCCTATATTTGTTCCTCACAATGTATATATTTTATATATATTCCTATTCTTCCTTTAACATTATGAATAGTTACAGTAAAATATAGGTAAGTTTAAGGGGAAATGTTGTATCACCACTGTTCTTATGATACCATTTTAATAAATGTTTTTGTTTTGAGCTAGTGGTATTTACTGGTTCAGGGAACCAAATGAAGAGGTTTGGCTCCCCTAGACTCTCCTAGGATTCAGTGCAGGGCAGGGAGTTATGGGAACCCCTTCTGGTAGTGCAGAGGTCCTTTGTAAAAGAATTTACAAATTGAAAAGCTAAACTGGTAAAAGAAGTTTATTATTGACATTGGGAAGTCAGCCTTTGCTATGCATGAATAGAAAGATTGAATTCCTTGGTGGCAAGGTCCTAACAGAGAAGTAAAGTTTCTAGCAGAGAAATCCTGACAGATATAAAGTCTTATTAGGGAAATAGGTGAGAAAGATAGAGAGGGTAACGCTGAAAGAAAATATTTCAGTGGGCAGAGGGTTGTTGCTATGCCAGGAAGAGAGAGAGGTTCCTTGGCATGGCATATTAGGTCCTCTGCAAGCACTGAGCCCCAAATTGGCTCATTTTATAATTGAAACCTTGGCTATAAGCTGGGGGGTGCTCTTGGTGGGGGCTGGGTGCAGTTTGAGCTGGAATCAGAATAGGGAATTTTGGAATTGAATGAGTATCTCTGGACAAATCTCCCCCTCAATGGGAAGCTTAATCAGTAGTGTTATCAATGGGGGTGGTGCCTTCTCTCAGGATAACAGAATGAAGCTGTTTATCCTGTTTCCCTCTGGTGCCATCTTTTACAGGGGCCAAAATTCAAGGAGACTTTCTCCTTGAAGGAGTTTTAGAAAGAGAATTTCAGGGTCCCTCTTTTAGTTTCAGGCTCCCCTTGTCAGTAAGGCCTTGGACCTCAGATTATAAGCAAAATACAAGCTAGCAGTATGCTAGACTTTAGGAACAGAAGTACAAAGAATGAAATAATTCCTCCTTGCAAAGAGTTTACATTTTAATGAGGGAGTATATGTAAAAATATAAACATTTATAATTATATATTGAGTATTGTTGTGCCACAGTTCTCTTTTATTGTCCTGACTCAATTTCCCTAATTGTCCTGACTCAGTTTCCTTAAATTCTCTTGCCTCAGTTCCTAAATTGTTTTGGTCAATCCTGCAAAACCATTCCTCCCTCCTAATCATGATGATCCAAATAGGGAGAAAGACCTATTTTAGACATTTTCAGAATGTCCAGTGCCTCTCCCCATTCTGCAATCCCAATTTATCAGAATGCCTCCCCTACCCTGTCAGAACTGGATTGTTAGTCCCGAGTTCCTGCATTCAGCACTCTGACTCTACTCTGCCTCAGTCTATCCTGTAGCTGAGCCACAAAATTAAATGTAGTAAGTTTAAATTAATTAAATATTATATTAAATCTATTGCCAATTACATGTAAAATATATTATTTAATGTAAATATATACCAAATAATTGAAAACAAGAAGTTTGGAAAGGAGTAACCATTAGTTGTTGGGGAAATCAGTAAAGGTTTACTCAAACCTTTACTCAAAAAATCGGAAAAAAATTCCAAAACATAAGAGTAGCTAATACAAAGAAAAAGAAACCTGGGAGATTCTGCATCATGTATAATGAACAGAAAGAAGCAGTTTGACTCCATCATGGAATATAGGGAATGAGATTGATAAAGACTGATTGGAACCAGGATGTGAGGACTTTAAAAAATATACAAAGGCAGTTATATTTTTATCTTAGAGTTAATAGGAAATCACTGAAATTGACTTAATGGGGGAACCCACATAGTCAGGATGCATTTAAAGAAATTATTCTGATAGTATTGTGTGAAATGGTTTGGAATGGGGGATTAGAATTGAGGCAGAGAAAGCAACCAAGGGGTGTTAAATACAGGGAAGAGTTTGAACTAAGGTAGTTCTACTGTGTGTGCAGAGAAGAGGGTTCAGATTTGAGAAATGTAAAAAGAGCCAAACTGGGCGACTGCTTAGATACGTGGGGGTGAAGGAAAGTGAAAAGTCTAGAATAACACCAGATTATAAACCTGGAAGACAGGAAGAATCTTGGTGCTTTTCACAGAAATAGGAGAGAAGATAATGGTTTGATTTCTGACAAGTTGAGTTTAATATGCTTCTCAGATATCCCATATTTAAAATTTAAATATTTAATAGACAATAGGCATTACTGCATAGTGATGATAATTACACCTTTAGTAATTGATAAGATTATCTAGAGAAACGTTTAGAAGGAAAAGAAAAGAGAGCTTGGAACCTTGGAAATTCGCATAGTTGGAAAGCATGATATAAATGGTGATAAGAAAATAAAGGAAACCAAGATAAGAAGTAAACCAGGAGAAGGTAGTATCCCCAAAACCCAGGGACTTTAGAAAGTATTCAAGACAAGAGAGTGGCAAAGTGTCAAATGTATTTAGAGGTAGGGAATTTAGACTTCGAAAAGACCATAAGATTTGGCTCTCTGGAAGGGGACAAAAGGAGAGAAATATAAATGAGGTAAAAACAAAAGAAGATAATAAAAGTATGTTTAAAATTTTTTTCAATCATTGATTACTGTGGATAGAACAATTTTAGTTAAGTGATGAGCTTGGAAGATCTTTGCAAAGGGCTAAGGAATAAAGTACTTTACAAATAGTATCTCATTAGATCCTCAGAACAGCCTTAGGAAGTAGGTATTATTATTATCCTTACTTTACAAGTGAGGAAACTGAGGCAGATAGGTTAAGTAACTTTGCCCAGGGTCACACTGCTATATGAGGCTGAATTTGAATTCACTATCCCACATTTCCCATCTCCTATTACAAACAATATTTTTTAAAGTTAAATAAAAACAAACCAAAAAATTAATGAAAAGGAAGGAAAAAATCACCATAACTGATCAACCCAACAAACATAAATCTGAAAATAAGTGCAATGTACAATTCTTGTGGACTCTCCCCTTCTGTGGAAGGTGGGAAGTAGGTTTCTTTTCATATCTCTTCTTTCAATCAATACTTGTTCTTTATAATTTTGCAACATTCACATTTGATTTGTGGGTACAGTTCTGTTTATCTTACTATACTCATTGTATAAATTATCTTTTTCACTGTTATCAGTTCATGTAGCTCTTTCCATGTTTCCATGTGTTATCAAGATGATCACATTCATAATTTCTTAGTTTAGTAAATATTCCATATATATAAACCTCGTAATAGAATCTTTGGATGGAAGGTTATGAACATTCTAGCATAATTCCAAATTGCTTTTCAAAATGATTGTACTAATTCTTAGCTCCACTTACAACGTATCGGTGTATCTCTTCCCACAATCCCTCCAGCATTCCCTTAGTCACCGTTAGGTTGTCTTTGCCAATTTGCAGAGCTGGATGAGAAACCCCAGGATTGTGTTTAATTTGCATTTCTCTTATTATTGGAGGTTCTGGTCATTCTTTTATGTAGTTGTTAATACGCTAATTCTTCTTTTGAGAATTGTTTATATCCTCCGACTGGGGAATAGCTTTTGGTAGATTTTAATCTCATTATTAGAAATGCTTCTGTCCATATCTCCACAACTGTCACCCCCCCTGTTAAGGCCTCTACCTGAGGGGGAGGTGAGAAAAGGGGGAGGGTGGTCACTTGCGCACGCGCAGTTCTCCCCAAAACCCGCAGGGCGTGGCGTTAACGCAAGAAGCCATTTTGCGTTTCCGTGAATGTGCGGGCGGTTGGCGGCTGGGGACGGAGAGAGAGTTCGGAAGAAGGGAGGGTCGGGGGGGAATGGTGGCTGAATCCCGGTCGCGCGACCGGAAGCCTAAGGGAAGCCGGAAATTGCTGGGGGGGCGGGCCTCCCAGCCTAGAGGCCAGGGCGATCTCTCCAGGTTCCCGCCGTCCCCCGAGGCAGGAGGCAGCCCCGGGGGCGCGGGGTGAAGCGGGGCTCTGTATGTAAGTGAGACCGCCGGGGGCGGGGCCAGCGCTATGCAGGGGTTGGGGGTTGGGTGGGGGAGGAGAGGGCAGTAACGAGGGAGGGTGGGAAAGAGAGAAAAATGGGAGAGGGGGATGGGGGAAAAGAAACCGCCCCCACCCTCTACTGTCGTTTCCCCTTCTCCGAGGCCTCGTTCTGACCCTGCTCAGCCTGCCCCTCCCCCCTTTCCATCCAACGGCTCCCCCTCCCCCCGTCAGCCTTGCCTCCCCTCCCCCGTTTTCTAACAGCTTTGCTTCCCTTTTCCCCTGTTCCCTCCGACGACCTCCCTCCCCTTCTCTCTCTGCAGTCTTTTCCCTCCAGCCCAGGCCGCCCCTCCCCCTCCTTCTGACAGCTTTCCCCAATACCCTTGCCCTTCCCTCTTTTTTTCCTCCTCGCTGTCATTTGCTTCATCTAAAGGGGTTGTTATTCTACCATCCTTTTTTCCCTCTGCTGTGGAGAGCAAAAGTATAGGATCAGTGCTATTCTTGTGTTCCCTTTGGAGACTCCAGAGCCAGGACAAAGCAGATCCATGGGTGATTGTGTTGAAGTTTACATTTTATTGTGTTCTCAAGAACATCTGGGTGTTTTTTGGGTTTTTTTTTTCCCCATGGGGGGAGGGGGCTCGCAGTTCTTTAAATTCAATTCCCCATAATTATTAAAATGACAGTTCTGACCAATATGTTGGTCAGTGTGGATTTATGTATGTTATCTAGACAACGTATCTGATTTTATCTGGGTATAGAATGATTTATTTAGAAGATAAAACTTAAAATTTGCAAATATTTTACACCTGCCAAATATGTTGTATTTAAGACGCCTTCTTTGTGCCAGGAACTGGGCTTAGTGCTTGGGTTACCAAAAAAGGGTAATCCCTGCTCTCAAGGAGCTCACAGTCCATATTGGGGAAACAGCATGCAAACAACTATATGCCAACAAATACTATACAGCATAAATTAGAAATAATCAACAGAGGGAAAACGCTAAAATTAAGAGGAATTGGGAAAGATTTCCTGATGAAGGTGGGGTTTTAGTTGGAATTTGAAGCCAGGGAGGTAGAGATGAGAAAGGAGAGCATTGTGGCATAAATGATAGCCAGTGAAAATGTCTGCAGTCAGACCATGGAGTATCTTATATGGGAAGCTGCAAGGAAGCCTGTCACTGGATTCTGGATACTTTCGGGGTGGGAGGTGGGGAGGGGGAAGTGGTATGAAGTGTTAAGAAGATTGTAAAGCTTGGGAGGGAGGGTGCAGTTTAGAATTCCTTTGAGGTTTTGATGTTTTATCCTGCATATATGTGATACGGAGACACTGGAGCTTATTGAGCAGGAAGGTGACATCATCAGACCTGCGCATTAGGAAGATCACTTTGACAGCGTCTTGGAGTATTGATCAATGTGGATAGACTTTGTAGCAGGCAGATCCACTGCAGGTTATTTAAAATAGTGCAGGCTTGAGATAGGAGGACCTGAACCAGATTGGTGACAATGTCAGAGGAGAGGAGGGGGCATATGTGAGAGATGTGAAGGTAAAATCAACAGCTTTGGCAACAGTTTGGATATGGAGAATTGATAGAATTAGAGTAGTCTAGAATGACACCTAGGTTTTAAAGCTGTGATTGGGAGGATATGGTGCTTTAGCAGTAAGGAAATTTGGGGAAAAGGAGTGGTTTGGGGGAAGGATAAGTTTAGGATTGTACTAAATTAAAGATTAAAGGCTGTAATAAAGATCCATCCAATTCAAACTATCTAGTTCAAGATATGCAATAGACATTTAGAAATAAATCTTAAGACTAGAATTCAGCTTAAAAATTGAACTGGATAAGTAGTTTTGATAATCATCAGCTTAGAAATGATAATTGAATTCTTGGGAGCTGATTAGATCACTAAGTGAAATAATACAGAGGAAGAAGAGAAGGCGATAAGAAAGAGCCTTCTCACAATTAGTAGGTGATACATGGATCAAGATTCAGCTAAGGTTCCTGAGAAGTTACATTTAGTAGTTCCCAGATAAAAATTGAAAGAATACACTATTAGAGGCAAATGGTTAAAGAGAAAATCGCTTAAAATTAATTTGAGCATATCCTTTGAATATATCCCCTTTATAAACAGGCATCATTCTAGAATAGGCTACTAGAGTATACTCCGCATATGAATTTGAATGTTCATTATCAACTAATCTCCCTTTCTAAATCTGCAGAATTTGGGGGTCACTGGCACAGTTTCTTTAAAACCCAGTAAAATCTCAGAATAGCATTTCTCTGAGTATAAACAGTTTGATATTCTATTTCTCTTTAAGGGCAACACTGATGACTTAAAATTAGATTGGAAAAGAATTAGAACCAGTATTATACGATCCATAGCTGGATTGTGAATTATTGGGGAAGATTTCCATTTTTTTCATGCCTTATATGTTTTCAGTTAGGAGAGGGAAAGGGTCTGGATCTCTGCTTTCTTTGGTATAAGAAATTCCCGGAAGAAGAAAAAAATTTCCTTTGCAAGTCTGTACTTCTCCTTCCAATCCCAGTCCAGGGTTACATAGCCAGTATGTGTCAGAGGCAGAATGTGGATAAAGGTCTTCCTGGCCTTTAGGCCAGCTTTTTTGCTTAACCACATTATGCTATAATAAAAAGGAAACCAGTGAACTTAATTTGGAAATAGACAAATGAAAAACCACTATGGATGAAAGGTTAAAGTAGCTTGAATACTTAAAAAGTTTAGTCAAATTACTGAAATTTTGGACATGAGTCCTGAACTGTCAAAATGTAAGGCATTTTTATCTGAAATTAAAGATGTCTGTGAGCATATATCATAAAATTTAGAACAGCAACAGATCTTAGAGATAATCTAGGCCAGGAATTCTTAGCCTTTTTGGGGGGGTCATGGCCCTCCTATGGGTCCCTCAGAATAATGTTTTTAAATACATATAATAGATGAAATCACAAAGAAAAGCAATTATATTAAATACAATTATCAGAATAATTTTTAAAAAACCCAAATTGCTTGATTTGTTAGAATCCTTGTTCTAGTCCACCCTCATTTTACAGATAACCAAGGTCTAGTGAAGTTAAGCATCTTGTCATATTCTTAGGAGAATTAAGATTTGGGTGTTGGTCCTCTATCTCCAAATCTAGTTCTCTTTCTACTATATTTCCTTGCTTTTGATTGCATTATTTTTATTTTATGGAAAGATCACTGTGAAATATTGTGTCATTTTAAAGTCCTATTAGAGTTGTCTTTTAAGTGTGATATCACAGGATCATGGATTTCTAGATGTAGAGTGTTTTGGAAATCATCTATTCCGATCCCTTCATTTTTGCTAAGCAAACTAAACCAGAAAGGGGCCTTTCCTAAGGTCTCCTATTTATTAATAGAACCAGAATTTGAACCAATGTCTTCCGATTCTTAGTTTCAGTCTTTATAATTATAAACTGTACTTGCCTCTGAACACATTGAATATTGATATTGATGGTAGAATGGTAAAGCCTTCCTTCATTAAGTTAGGTAATGATTTTTTATTTTTTTATGAATCTGTGATTTCATCAATATTTGGAATTCTTATTATACAGAATTCTCTGTACCAAAGCAAAGCCTGTATCTGTTCTATAATGAAGGGTCTTGAGAGAATTAACTGGAGCACTGAAAATGTGATGCTACTTAAGCATCACACAGCCAATATGTGACAGAGGATTTGAACTCAGCTCTTCCTGATTCTTCAATAGAAGGATTAGAATTAAATTAGGATTAAAAATGCCATCTCAAGGTTATAAAAAAGGTTGTGAATAGCAGAAGGAAAACATATTTATTATATTCACAGAATAACAGTAGCTTATATTTCTAAGGGGCTTCAATATTTATAAAACACTTTCCTCACCACTTCCTTATGAAATAGGGAGAAAAAGTATAATCTCCATTTTACAGAGTAATGTAAGGTTAAGTCCCTTGTCCAGTGTTATTTTTCCAGATCAGAGATAAAATCTTTTCTGACTTCCAATGAGAGTACCCTTTCTTCTGAATCATAATGCCTCCTCAGTTCACACAAGGATTGAGAGAGATTTTAGAAGTTACTTAGTACAATTTTTCGTAACCAATAATCTTCATATCTCCCAACAAAGGACTACAGAGCTTCCATGAAGTAGAGTCCATTTGCACATCAGTAGAGAATTCACTATATTAAAAAAAAAAAAGCCATTATGATTCCATTTCTATTCAGTGTATTATCTTTATACTAAGCTAAAATCTGTCTTCCTTCAATTTATATCCTAGTTTTGCCTTCAGGCATCTCACGGAAGTCTAATTCTTTTTTCCCCATGTGATAATCTTTTAGATATTTAACAACATTGATTATATCTGCTCTTAGTCGTCTCTCTCATATCACAGAATTTTGAGTCTCTTTAATGTCTTGATTGCCCTTTTCTGAATCTAGTTCTGTGTCCCATTGTTGTTTAATCTGGTATCCAGAACTAAATATAATACTTTGTTATTCTGTGATGTGGCTGTTACAGAATACAGGACACTGACCTCCCTTGTTCTGGATACTGGGCACTGATTGAATATTACCAAGTACTTCAAGATTCAGTTCAATGCTGTCAGTAATGCCATCGGTATTTCTACAAAGTCATTGATAAAATTAGTGATCAGAATAGGTCTGAATAGAAACCACTTCCAGGTTAACTTGAATCCATAAATTACACAAAATATTTTTCTGTCATCCAGACAGTTCTAAATCTGCTTCCTGTCCTCGGACTTATCCTCTAATTCTGTGACCTTGGACAAATCAATCAGAGTTCTAGGCAAATCGCAAATATTTTAAATGAGGCAATGAGAGAGGTAGAAATTCCATAAAACCTGTTGGTATCCATGCAATATCAAGAAATCTAGGCAGAGCACCTAACATACTGGGTGGGACCCCCATAGTAGGTTTAAAGGACTTAGATCAC
Source organism: Antechinus flavipes (assembly GCF_016432865.1). Taxonomy (NCBI): domain Eukaryota; kingdom Metazoa; phylum Chordata; class Mammalia; order Dasyuromorphia; family Dasyuridae; genus Antechinus; species Antechinus flavipes. Next base: position 196,366,858 of record NC_067401.1, read on the forward strand.
AGTTTAATAGACCAATAGTTGTTTTTATGGCTTCAGCATTCTTGAAGTGTCTGACACTTTGCCATTCTCTTCTGGAAAACTTTTTTTTAAGAATAGATTTTTGTCCATATCTTTTGTTTTTATACCCATCTAATTTCTTCCTTTACCTTTCCTCTTCCTCTAACCCCATTCAGGAGGTGTCCCTTATAATGATTTTTTTTTTTTTTGAAGAAATTCAGCAAAGGTAATTTAATACATTTTTAAAATCTGATGTTATTGTAGTATCCTTGCTACTGATTGGCATCTCCCTCTTCTGCAAAGAATGAGGAAGAGGTATCTTCTCATTTCTCTTTAGGGTCAAGCTTGTCTTTTATAATTTTTACAACATTGATTTACATTTGGTAGTCATTATGTATAGTTTTCTTGGCTTTGCTTTCCTGACAGCAATCATTTGTGAAAGTCTTTTCTGTGAATCTAGATAATATAATAATTATATTATTTCTTATAGTCCCCATTACATTCATGTACTATAGTTTGATGTCCATTGACTTTGGAATGGTTTTTGATTTTGTTTCCTATTCTTTACTACCATAAAAAGTGCCATTATAAATATTTTATTGTATATGGAGCTTTTCTTGTTCTCAGTAACCAGTAAGGATGTGTGTTTAGCACTATAATCTCTTGAGTTCTATGATCTGGGCATATTAGCTTGCATAATTTGCATAATTCCATTTTGCTTTCCAGAGTAATTATACTAATTTATGGTTCCACCAACAATGGATGAATGGGACCTTCTTTCCACAAACTCCAGCATCAACTAATCCTGTATTTTGTAAACTCTGCCAATTTGCAAGGTTTGAGATGAAATTTCAAGATTAAAAAAAAACAAAAAACAAGACCACTTTATTAGTGATTAGAAACATCTTTTGATATGGTTGTTAATAGTTAATAGACTCTTTTTGAATCCTCCTGTGGTTCTCATGACCTTGTTTTCTCTGATTTGGTAATTTTTCCTAATCTATTCCTTTTGTGTTTATTATACTTTATCATCTTCTACATCCCATCTCTTTTATGTGTATCCCAAGGCTATGTCATAAGTCATCTTTCCTTATTTTAAGCATAAAATCTAGAGTTGGAAGAGACTTTGGGAAGGCCACTTAGATTAATTTAAACCATAAATAAACAAATACTGAGAGGTTAACTCTTTTAGCCTTGGTCACACAGTGTCTAGGATGTGAGTACAAGCCTTACTAACTCCAAATTCAGAGACTTAACTGCTCTCCTTGCTGCTTCCTAAGTATACTTCTCAACTCATTAGCTTCAACTGATTCAGTACTGATAAATCTCATATCTAACCAGCCCTTATATCTAACCAGCCCTCATCTCCCCTGAACTCTACACCTGCATTGTCAATTATGTACAATTAATCTCCACTTGTATTTCTTTAGATGCTTTACATTTAACATATTTAAAAGAGACTTTAGAGAGGGACAGCTAGGTGGCACCAGTGGATCGAGCACCAGCCCTGAAATCAGGAGGACCTTAGTTTAAATCTGGTCTTAGATATTTAATACTTCCTAGCTGTGTGACCCTGGGCAAGTCACTTAACCCAATTGCCTCAGCCCCCCAAAAATTTTTTTAAAAAGAGAGAATTTAGGATTATCTCCCCCTAAATCTTCTCTTTCTCTTGACTTCTATTCCTTTAGCATCATCCTCAATTTATCATTCTAGCCTATTTTTTCAGAATATTCCATATATATTTTTTCTAAACTTATTTCATATTCCATGATCTACCTCAGTTAGCATTTCTCCATCTGACATTCTCTTTATCCCCTGCATCTGTATAAAAGTACATTTCAGATATGGGAAGTTAAGAGACCAGTTATTCTCACACCTAAATTTCTATCCTTATAATGTGTACTTTTATCATTGCTTCTTTGAATCCCTGACCTCCTTCAAGGCTTAGTTGATATGCTCCCAAGTCCTAAACTATTTCCCACTCTCCACCCCCATTTATTAGTGCACTTTTTTTCTTTTTCTTTTTTTAATTTTTATTTTCCTCAGTTATATGTAAAAGGAATTTTTTTGTTATACATACACATTTTTTAATATATTTCTTTATGAATCATGTTATGAGAGAAAAATCAGAATAAAAGGGAAAAACCATGAGAGAAGGAAAAAAAAAAGGAAAAAGAAAAAAAGGTGAACATAGCATGTGTTGATTTACATTAAATTTTCATTGTTCTGTCTCTGCATGTGGATGGTGGTCTTTCCATCCAAAGTTTATTAGAATTGTCTTGGATCACTGAACTACTGAGAAAAGCCAAGTCTGTCATGTTGATTGTCACACAAACTTGCTGTTGCTATGGATAGTGTTTTCCTGATTCTACTTGTTTTGTTCAGTATCAGTTCTTGTAAATCTTTTCAGGCCTTTCTAAAATCAGCTTTTTCATCATTTTTTAAGAACAATAATATTCAATTATCTTCATATACCTCATTTACTCAGCCATTCCTCAATTGATGGGTGTCTAATCACTTTTTTGTTTCAAAAAAGGATATAGGATATAGGATATTCCAAAAGTCTTAGAACTGTGAATGCTTAAAACCGCACTGGGATTTTTGGAACAATATACATATATTAATCTGTTTACATATTGGATCTCTCCTATAGAATGCAAGCAGGGGATTGTTAACAATCCTTGTTGTGTTTGCATCTACAATTCTCTTGCAGGTTATTAATTTTTTTTTTCTAATCTTATGTTTCATTTCCTTGTTTTTAATTAGTAAAAAGAATTCTGACTGGTTGGCTATTGCCAAAAACACTTGGCTGTACTTTAAAAAATAATTTCTGTGTTAATATTAAATATTGTTATTAATTATAAAGTTAAGAAATGAAAACTTAGCTAGTACATTGCTACTTTTTACTTCACTTTTAATTTAATTTTTTTATTTTAAAATAATTTCTTGATATAATTTGTTTTGACAGAACTCTTCCCAAAAAACCCCTCTCCCACCCTCCCAACACACACACTCCCATGTGTTTTGCTTGTTTTCCCAACGTGGCAAAATTCCCTAAATTTCTAAATTGCATGTTACTTAGCTTATTACCCTCAAAAGCCAATATGCAGTTATTTGTGAACTCTCAGATTTCATAAAGCACATGGAAAAGGGAAGGTAAATAAATATCTCACCTATTAAGCCTCTTATTTGCTACTACCAAACTGGAAATAGTTTCTACCCTAATGGTTGTAACAGCTTGCTAATATGCTTATATAAATTTACTATTTCAAGCTGATATAAAGTATTTTTGGATGAAAATTATATAAATGTAAGACATTTTCTTGGTTAGTTTATTAAATAGTATCTCTTAGGAGATACTTATCCTAGTGTATGTCTTGGCATAAAACCAACAAAATGAAGAGTAACGGCCCTCTCCCAATTTCCTTCTCTTCTTCTCTTCAAAATAAGGGTTATTTCAATTGAACAGAAATATATATTCAGATAGAAAAACCAAAAGGTATTAAGGTATTAGAAATGATGTAACCCAAATTGTCTGTGGTTTGCAGATTGCTAAACAGAAAACAAAATACAAATATTTTACCTTTAACAAGATAGTAATGATCTGCTTGTTTCTGAAAATCCATCTTAATTTTTTGTGCATTTAATAAAAGTTTTGTGATTGTTACAGTTATCTTGATCTGTAAAGTTATTATACTTTATTCTTCTGGTTCTGTTTGTTTTTTTTTTTTCCCAGATCATTTTTGCCATATGACTGAATTCTTCATATTATTTTTATAAGATAATAGTTTCCTTTACATTCATATATTTTCAGCCATAACTTATGTAGCTGTTTTCTAAGTAGTATATAATAGTTTTGCATTCTGGATAGTGGTAAATGTGAAAACTTCTTTCATTTGAAAAAAGGAAATTTTCATTTTTAGACTTTTGTATTTCCAATATAAAAAGTGTTATATTAACTGTATTTATGTATGTACATATGTAAGTATCCTAACACTAGATTTTTTTGCTTCTTACTCTGCTATGAAATGATATTTTGAAATCGCTACTATGTAAAGGCAAGTGAAATCAGTTTACTAGAAATGTTAAATCTATGATCTTTAAGTGTTTTTTTTAAATGAACACACCAAATGAAATGAGCTTTTTCATTTATGTTGTAAGATGAGAGTGTATGTGAAACTGAGAACCTCTTATATAAATCTTGCTTTTCTTATGATAAATAGAATAATTTCAGCAAGTAGCTTTCAAAGCTATCGTGCTTGTTTGTGTGATGCCTCTGTTCTATTTTTTGGAGAAAAGGGACCCTATCCCAAAGCAACCCCTCCTTACTCCTTCCTATCTAATCTTCTTTACCTTAGAAAAGTACAAAGTGCCCTTTTATGTTTAGAAATCATGTTTGCGGAAAAGTCTGAAGAGTGTAACCGAAAGTACCACCTGCCAAAAGTTTGTGTAATATCCCTCTCTCATTGTGTGTCTGAATACAGTGTTTTAACCAGTTTTATCTTTAATATTAATCATCATTTTTTCTTCTATTATTGGGAGAAACATATGACAAGATTAAAAAGGAACTGCCCTGTGACTGTTCTTTACCCTGTAGGACTTGTTATCTTATAGAACTACCATGACTTCTCTTAGATGTTTCAATCTTATGGATCCTTCAGTATGGAGTTAAATAATCATTTTAGTTCATCAAAAGCACTCTCCACATTAATTAGTTTACTTTTGATCAGATTAATAGATTAGTAGAGCTGGAAGAAAACTTAGAAGTCATCTAGGTTTTTTTTTTTAGCTCATTTTTTTATACTAATAGCTTCTTATTTTTTAAAACATATGCAAAGATAGTTTTCAACATTCACCTTTGCAAAACCTTGTGTTCCAAATTCTTCTCCCTCTCTCCCCTCCTACATCCTCCAAAATAGCTTTATAGCAAGTAATCCAATATAGGTTAAACATGTGCAGTTCTTCTAAACATATTTCCACATTTATCATGCTGTACAAGAAAAATCAGATCAAAAGGGGAAAAATGAGAAAGAAAAAAACAAGCAAACAACAACAAAAAAGGTGAAAATACTATGTTGTGATCCACATTCAGTCCCCATGGTCCTCTTTCTGGTTGAAGATGGTTCTTTCCATCACAAATCTATTAGAATTGGCCTGTATCATCATCTCATTTGTTGAAAAGAATCCTGACCATCACAGTTGATGATCACATAATCTTGTTGCTATGTATAATATTCTCTTGGTTCTACTCACTTCACTTAGTATCAGTTCATGTAAGTCTCTCCAGGCCTTTCTGAAGTCGGCTGACTTCATTGTTTCTTACAGAACAATAATATTCTATAACATTCATATATCATAACTTATTCAGCCATTCCCCAACTGACCAGTTTCTACTCAGTTTACAGTTCCTTACCACTACAAAAAGGGCTGCTCCAAACATTTTTGCACATATGGTTCCTTTTCCCTTTTTTATGATCTCTAGTATACAGTCCCAGTAGAGAAACTGCTGGATCAAAGGATGTGCACAGTTTGAAATCATTTAGTTTTAATCATATGTGTTTATGTATGTGTAATAGTGTATACAGTATTTTACACATAATTTACAGTCCACTGATCCCTTTACATTTGTTCCTGGTGCAAAACATTCCTCTCTATTCTGGGTATTTCATTTCATTCTGCTCCATACCTGGAATCTTTTCACTCCTCATCTCCATCTCCTGGCCCCCCTGGCTTCAAGTCCCAGCTAAAATCTTATTTTCCATTACCTCTAAATGCTAGTGTCTTCCCTGTGCTGATTATCTTCAGTTTATCCATTTATATGTGGTATTTGTACATGTATGTTTACATATTATTTTCCATTAAACTGAGATTCCTTGAAAGCAGAGACTATTTTTGAAACTTTGAATTGGGTCAACTATAATGGTAAAAAAAAATTAGTGATCAGGCAAGAAAAGTTGCTAACTTGTTCATATCCTTTGATCCAGAGATCCCATCATTAAAAATATATATAATGGACAAACATGATATATAGTGTAGCAAAATATTATTGAGCTGATATGTTAACTGAGAATTCATAGAAACATGAGATTTGTATGAAGTGTTCGAGTGAAAACAGCCTCTCTCTCTCTCTCTCTATATGTGTGTGTGTGTGTGTGTGTGTGTGTGTATGTATGTATGTATGTGTGTGTGTGTATATATGTATATATATGTGTATATATATATATTCACACGTGTGTGTGTGTATGTGTGTGTGTGTATGTGTGTGTGTGTGTGTGTGTGTGTGTATGTAATAACTACCATCACTGTGAAAATAAAAGTTAAAATTAAGGGGCTACAAAAGTAAGATCAACTACCAAAGACAGTGTTGGTAGCACATTATCAAAATCCAATCATATCTTCCTTTCCCTTAGCAATTGAGATACACTTTCCACATATGTGGAAAGTGACATGGGTACTATCAGTTGCAATTATGCCGTTAACTGCAGAATGTACTTTATAGGGGAATTTGTCCATTGGGAAGTGTTTGTATTTAAGTAGCATTATTGAATTTTTAAAAAGACAGTCCAGCATAAACAACATCTAGAAAACTTTTTTTTTAAATTGGTTTTGTGTTGTAGGGATTTTATATTGGAAGACATGGATCTTGCTGCCAATGAGCTCAGCATCTATGATAAACTTTCAGAGACCATCGATTTAGTGAGGCAGACAGGACATCAGTGTGGAATGTCAGAGAAGGCAATTGAAAAGTTTATCAAACAGCTGCTAGAGAAGAATGAACCTCAGAGGGGACCACCCCGACATCCTCTGCTCATGGTTGCTTACAAGGTAAAGATGTGTTCATATTTGGAAGTATTATAGAAAGAGCATAAATTCTTCTCTTTAAATACTCTACCATACCATTGCTGATTGACTTTGAGTAACCTAGTATAGGTCACTTATTCAACCTCCTTGGATAAAGTGGAGCTTACTTTTGTTAGTAAGTCTAAATACTTTGTTTAGAGACATAGTTGAAAGCTTCGTATTTTTGATTATCTGGGGCTTCTTGCAAATAGTGATACAAATTTGTTCAGAATCAAATCTTAAAATGAAATATTCAATAGTTAAAATAATGTCTTTTAAGAAAAAGGCTTATCAGAGCTGATTTAAATTTATCCTTCCTATTAACAATTGATAATCTACTTGTTGAAGATGACCTCTAGTATCATCCACAAGCAACTTATTAGATATTTTTTCTTGGGACTTGAGAGGGAGAATTTCATGGGAGAGATCATGGGGACATTGGTTGTGAAGTCCTTCTTTCAAAACAGATTGTATGGCAAAAATTAAATAATTACTATTGTTCCCCAAATGAATGTTATCTACAATAGTTGATTATACTCTGAATATAAATTTAAGATAATTTGTTTAAGATGCTATATCAATAATTATGGTGTTTTTTTTTTTTTTTTTTTCCTTTTAGGTCCTGATCACGCTGGGATTAACCCTGCTTACTGCCTATTTTGTGATTCAGCCCTATAGCCCTTTACCACCTGAACCAGTGCTCTCTGGGGCTCACACCTGGCGCTCTCTGATCCATCATATCAGGCTGCTGTCCCTACCCATTGCCAAGAAGTATATGCTTGAAAATAAGGAATTTGTTCCTCTGTCTAATTATAATGAGCCCCCAAGTGACGATGGATATCCAGGTAGAATGTCACATTTACTCATTAGCTAAATCTCTTTCTGCACACCAGATGAATTGAAAAGAAAAAAAAATTGGGAATTACTATTAATTCCAATAGTTGCTCATAGAAAGTAAAGATTTGACTGTACCATATTTTTATACATAAATTTATTACAGTCTCCATTATAGTCTTGGGTACATCATCAATAATGTATGAATTTGTAATTATAGGAATTCCATAGACAGAGACAGAAAACCATTTATAATTCAGTAGATAATAATAACAACTAACATTTATAGCACCTTAAAATGTATATTATATTTTCTCACTTGATTCTCACAGTTTCCCTGAGGGATAGGTGCTATTATTATCCCCACTTTACAGATGAGGAAACTGAGGCAGCTAGTCATTATCCAAGGCAGGATTTGAAGTGAACTCTTCCTTACTCCAAGTCTAATGCTTTGTCCACTGTGCTAATCAGCTGCCCAAGATAAGTCTTAAAGAGTTTACTGAAATTCATTAAAATTAAGTAATTTGACCGGTGTTCACTTAGTGAATGTCAGATTGGAATTTGAATTCAGTTATTTCTGACTCAAATTCAGGACTCTGTCTACTACCCAAATATATATGTTCTGAGCACATAATAATCACAGTCAATAAATGGTTGTCAATTGATTTACTGAAGGCATCAGAGATTTGATTTAGTCTGCTTTGTTCTGGTGACAATCCTTGTCCATGTAGGATTTATACTTTGCAGACTTTATTTGGTATATATTTATTTTGTCCACTTTCTCTTAGACTTATACATCTTAGAGATCTCAGTATGGGACTAATAATTGTTTTTTTAATAAAGGTTTGCCAACAAGTTGAGTTTAAGAAACATGTTCTTGATGACAACATATCTATGAGAGAGAATAACTTATTATAAACATTTAAGTTCTTGCTATATATGAGATACTATACTAGCTTATATAAATCAAATATTTACTGATAATAAATCATGACTTAATAACCAGTATGTCCATTGCGCCACCTAGCGGCTCTTTAACTTTCTTTAGAGAACATGATTTATGAAATTTTTCTTGAAAATGAGATAAATTATAATAACAATAAATATTTCTGCAGATTTTAAAGGTTTCAGCTGCTTTCTTTTCAATAACCTTGTGTATAGGCAGTGTGAGTATTTTCATCTTAATTTTACAGGAGAGAAAACTGAAGCTCAGGTTGGCCTCAGATATAGAATATTGTCTATGAGTAACATCAGTTAAGCTGTAGTTTGGGAAAGTGAGTTTTGTGTGACAAGACTGAAAAAATGGGCTACAGCCAAACTATAAAGGATTTTAAATGGCAAACAATGGAGTTTATAGTTTATCATGGAGACTGCAGGAACTTTTGCAGTTCTGTAGTCAAGCAGAACTTAAGGTCTGTTCTTTGAGCAGGTCTATACTTAAGAATTTCATTCTGTCAGCTGTCAGAATTCTGGCTTGGAGAGGGGAGAGGCTTGAAGGAGGGAGATCAGTTAGGAGGCTCTTGCATTAGTCTAGGCAAGAGTTTGCTGTTTGGGGCCTGAACTAGGATGGTGGCTAGTGGAGAAAAGGGAACAGAAGTGAGAGCAATTGTAGCAGTAGAATCACTGACTTGGCAACTGATTGGGATTTAAAGCATTGGTGGGGCCATTAATAGAGATAGGAAAATAAAGAAGAGAGATAAGAATTTGGGGGAAAGATAAAGCAGCATTTTGAACATGTTGAGTCTGAATATTTGTGGGGCAGTCACTTGGTAATGTGGAGCTAGAGCTCAGTAATGACCAGCCCTGAATATGGCTAGATCTTAATTATTTTGGTTGATTCAGTTAAAAATGCTGTTTTAACTTGTAACTTGTAACTGTATGTTTGTGACTTTCTAAATATTGTGCATTAATTACTTGGTGTAATAATTTTAGGAAATAATAAACACAGTTAAGTTAGTATTTTGAAGAGTTCTTTGAAAGAAATTGGAGAAGGCATATTCATGTCAGGATTAAATAAGAACTCTCATGAGAGGAAATTAGATATCAGGAAATTCTGACAATGTTGAGTCTATAGGAGAAAAGGGGCAAGTAAATTTGACTAGGAGAAAAGGGGCAGGTAAAATTGAGTGATCTTTAATAATATGTTTTATTTTAAATGTTATGATAAGAAAATAATTAGAATAGTCTTTCAAACATGTATTTTTAGATACTGTAGGAAAAATAGGTATCTGAATGTGACTTGTATATACAAAGGACAAAGTCTAAATCTTAGTAACTAATCATTTACCTCTCCCCTCTTTACCATATAATGTACTCATTGGACCCTAGGTAATGGTTGTTGATGATTATGAGAAATGATGAAATGCCAGATGTCCCTCTAAATCATGTTTCCTGCATCTAATCAACCATCAGATACTTAATAAGTTCCAACTACATGCTAGGCATTGAGGATGGAAACAAGAGAAAATGAAATGCCACAAGATGACTATTTTGTTCACTGCCAGTACCTAAGAAACAAATAAGGGACTTTCTTTTTTAAATTTCAATTTTTTTCATCAAATCCCTGTTCCTTAATTCTTCCCAGTAATTGTTGTCGATCATAACTAATACTTGACATCACACTCAGTCTGCAGTTTGGAGTATAATAAATATTTTCTTAAGTATATATTTCTTAAAATATAAGAACAGTAGGCAAATTTCAGGAACACAGTACAGTTAATAAGTCCATTGTTCAGTTAAAAGAAGATAAATATGGTTTCTCTTCTACTTCTACCCAGACATGGAGTGACACAGGGAAGGGAAGTGCAAATTATCTATATAAAGGCACTAAGATGAGAAATAGTGTTATTTAAGAATCATGTAAAATAGCCCTGTTTGTTTGAAATGTAGAATGAGGAGGACAGGTTTCTTGACAATCAGCTTTCTAGTGGTTTCCTCTTCCCTTCTCCCCCTCCCTCCTTCCTCCTCTTCCACTTCTTGAGAAAATCATTTTCTAAACTCCTGAGTTTGGATCTTCAGGGAAATTCATTAGTGATTCTAGTATATAATGTATTTCAGTAATTTAAGTGGGTTATTCTCTTCTCTCCGGTCGTTGTACCGAGACATTTCTAAAGCTAGTGTCTTTCCTAGGGTAGGTGTAGTTTCTCAGTCTCTCCTTCACTAAATCCATATTTTGATTAACTTTGTCTTTTCCCTTTTAATTCACTTTCCCCAATACTTCTGAGTTGTGTTTTTCCCCAGTTACTCTTTGTTCTCACTTTGCCTTCTTGGTGCATTCTTCTTATCTTTCCCATCTACTATACAGTAAGATTTTAATGTTGGAAATGAAACACCTTTCCTCTCTTCTCCCTCCCTTCTCCCCCCCCCCCCCATTCTGAGTCTATTGGAAAGTATTCTGTTAATTGGAAAGGTTGTATTTAAAGTGTTGAAAGAGTTTCTAAGAAACAAATGTTTTGGGTTACTAAAGAATACTGTTTTTGTAAGCTTCTGAAAATAAGTGAATTATTGCTCTTTTTTTTGTTGTTGCTCAAATATGATGCTTCTTGAAGCAAAGCAGTTTGTAAAATCTTGCTCTTCATCCATGTGATTTATAAAACAGACATAAACCCCAAATGATTGAAGGGAGGACACTTGAAATACAGGTTTCTTACATTCCACAGAAACCAAAAGTAAATAGTTCAACCTCATTTCAGACATTTTTTATATTTATCATGCTTAGAAAATGGTGTGTCATGTGTTGCAAAGTTGCTCTTTCTTCCCTCCTTTCTATTAGCCTCCGCCTTTCCTTTTAAGCCTCCTACTTCCATATCTGTATCTCTCTCTATATATATATATGACAAATTTCTATAATAACTAAGAATGTATGTTATTCCCTCATTCCCTCTTTGAGTCAAATTTGGTAAGAGTAAGGTTCAAACAATGCTCATCCCTTCCCTTGTTTCCCTCAATTGTAATATCCTTGTGCCTCTTCATGTGATGTAATTTGCCCCATTTTATCTCCCTTTTTTTCTTCTTCCAGAACAATCCCTTTCTATCCTTTATTTCTTTTTTATATCATCACATTAAAGTCCACTTATACCTACCCTCTCTTAAGTATAGGATCTTCTAACTGCCCTGACAAATATACAATTCTCAAAAGTTACACATTATCATCTTCCCATGTAGGGATATAAATATTTTAATTAATCTTTAAAAAACAAAGTTTTTTCCCTTCTGTTTACCTTTTTTTATGCTCCTCTTGAGTCTTGTATCTGGAGATCATATTTTCTGTTCAGCTCTGGTCTTTTCATTAGAAATGATTGAAAAACCCCTATTTCATTGAATATCATATTCTAGACCCTCTAGTCCTTTAATGTGAAAACTGCTAGGACTTAGGTAATTTTGATTGTGGCTCCTTGATATTTGAATTATTTATTTCTGGCTGTTTGCAGTATTTTCTCCTTGATCTGATAATTCTGAAATTAGCTACAATATTCCTTGGAGCTTTCATTTTGGGATCTCTTTGCAGGAGGTGATTGGTGTATTCTTTCAATAATTATTTTATCCTCTGGTTCTAGAATATCAGGGCAGTTATCTTTGATGATTTTTTGAAAGATGTTGTCCAAGCTTGTTTTTTTCCTCTTGGCTTTCAGGTAGGCCAAAAATTCTTAGATTGTGTCTCTTGGATCTGTTTTTCCAATGAGATTTTTTACATTTTCTCCTATTTTCATTTAAGAAAAAATTTTTTTGACTGATTCTTGATGTCTCATTGGGTCATTCACTTCCATTTGTCCAATTCTAATTTTTTTTTATTATAGCTTTTTATTGACAAAACATGCATGGGTAATTTTTCAACATTGACCCTTGCAAAAACTTCTGTTCCAACTTTTCCCCTCCTTCCCTCCACCTTTCCCTAGATGGCAGGTAGTCCCATACATGTTAAATATGTTAAACTATATGTTAAATACAATATATGTATACATATTTATACATTTATCTTGCTGCACAAGAAAAACTGGATTTAGAAAGAAGGTAAAAATAATCTGGAAGAAAAACAAAAATGCAAGCAAACAGTTACAGAAAGAGTGTAAATGCTATGTTGTGGTCTACACTCATTTCCCAGTGTTCTTTCACTGGGTGTAGCTGGTTCTGTTCATTAGTGATCAATTCAATTCTAATTTTTGATGAATTATTTTTTTAATTAGCTTTTTTGCCTCTTTTTGCATGTGGCCAATTATATTTTTAAAGGAATTGTTTTGTTCAGTAATTTTTTCCCCCATGTTTCCAGTTCTGTTTTTTAAGGAGTTTTTTTTTCCCCCCCATTTCACCAAATTTACTTTTTAAGAGGTTGTTTTCTTTGCCATTTTTTTCCCCGTGTCGCCAAATTTATTTTTTTTAAAGGAGTTGTTTTCTTCAATTTCTGTGCTGGCTTTTCCCCCAAAACTTTTAATAACTCTGCTGTGAAGCTCTCATTTCTTTTCCCCATTTTTCTTCTCTCTTTTAAAATTCTTTGTGAAGTCTTCCAAGAGAGCCTTTTGAACAGGAGACCACTTCATATCCCCTTTGAGGTGTCACCTGAAGTATGCATATATTGCCTTGCTATCCTCTTCTGGGTTCTGTTCTGATCTTCTCTTTCTCCATAATAGCTCTCAGTGGTCAGAATTGTTTTTGCTTTTTTTTTTTTCCTTGCTCGTTTTTAAAGATTTAGGTCTGTTCCTAGGACAATCAGGAGATTGTCCTGAGTTTCCTCTGGAAGGGTGATGGGAACTTCTCACTTAACTGTGCTGGTGCTGCAGGGTTCCTCTCTGCACTGAGTAACTTGGCCAAAAACCTGTCATGCTGGGGTTCAGGGACTTGACAATTTGTCTTCTGTAATTGCATTGGAAGTCTCACAGCTAGTCTGCTAATCAACTGGCCTTCTGAACCAGGACAAGAGTAGCCACTGCTGCTATATTTTTGTCTAAGAGTCTCCTGCTAAATTCCCAGCACTGGGCCTCCCTGCCCTTTACTTGCTCTGGGCTGCATTTCCCCCTGCCCAAGTGAGACAGACTTTTCCTGAAGTCCTTCCAAGATATCTTGAGTTGGAAAATTATTATACTCTGAATGTTTGTGGATTCTGTTGCTCTCTTCAGAAGCTTGATCTAGTGTTGATTCGGAGAGAAGCCAGGAAGAGAGTTCTGGCCACGTCCTTCACCATCTTAGCTCTTCCCATCTCCAGGTTCTCTTTATGACGGTGTTTTGTTTGTTTGTTTGTTTGTTTGTTTTACTGGCTGTGGATTCTTTTAGATGTGTTAGTTTGGGTTAAACATGATCCACACTATTTTCTGTCTTCCTCCCTATGGATTTAACTTTCTGTCTAAGGCCTCCTAACATTGAGCAATAAAGATATAAATGACATTTCACTCTTACCTTCCTGACCTCCTATATCCCCAGAATATTTTATTCTATAACAAAAGCTTTTGCTTTCTGGATGTATGTCATTAGATTATTCTGCATGTGTCTTGTCCTGTTAACCCAAAATCCTAGAAGTTTAGCTGTTTAGTACATCATCGGCCAACCCCAGTGAGTTCTTTTCAGCTGCCTGAGACTTAGTTATTGAGCCCCAAGACCCTATCTCTGTCTTTTACTTTTCTCCAAATCAGGCAGTGTGTAGAGAAGAATGGTTTCATTTCTAAAATTTTATTCTGGCCTGTGTCTGGTCTTGGGACTTTTAAAAAATTCCTTATTGACAGTAAAAATGAATTCCTTATCCTGGTGAGATTTAGGACTATAGGACCACAACTTGGTTTTGCAGTTGATAAGTTGGAACAGCTTTATAAAGTATATGTATACTTTATATGTAAATGCATCTATTTATTGACTTATTTAATATATATCATATTATATATATAATTATATATATTTACAAATATATATATTTATAAAGTATAAAGTATCAGAAACAAGAGCTGTGTTTCATGATCACTGAATTTGCTTGATGATCAAGAATTGCTTGATGGCTTGTTGCTAATAGGAAAGTGTTTTTTGAAGAATACAAATTTAAACATTTATTTCAAAGGCTAGAAGGGAGCCCTTACCCATTTTTGATGTAGAAATGACTTTGAACTGATTGGTGAAAATGGCCCTTTTAATTAGCTAAAAACATGTGTGGGTAGTATATGGGGAAAAAAAGAAATCTTCCTGAATAATTTAAGAAATTTCTTATATTAGAAAGAAATTCTTTTACTTGAGAAAACTTGGGTCATAATAAGTAGGATGAAATTTGAGATACTGAGTTACAGTAGCCTCAAACTATAGTTTACAAAGTTCTAGTTCTTGGTAGTAAGTCTCACCATGTGTTTTGCCCCTATGGGTCTGTTTCAGTTGAATCTAAACCTTTTTTCTGGATATGATTAAATGAGTATAAGTCCCTACCCACCTGTGTAGAACTAATTCTGACTATTGAAATAGGTTCTTTTGATCTGAAATGGCTTCTTATTTTCCCTAGACTATTGTAGTGTTTTCCCCTTGGCATTTCCCAATGTGTATTTCAAAACTCATTATTTTTCTGAATTCTGAATACCTCTGAGAGAAAGAAATAAGAATATATTGTGTATGGAAGCACTTGAGTTAAAGGAGAATGCATCGGAATTGTGCATTTTGAAAATGAGGTACAGGACTCTTGGTACAATGCAGTGAGATGCCTTAGGATTTTTAGCAGTTCAGGAAACCAGGACATTTAGGGGATGCTTGGGGCATATTTGGAAGAAATCTCATGTAGACTACTGTACCATTGTTTTTCTAAAACTCTCAGGAGTGAGGGGATAACCATAACTTTTTGAGGTAGTCAAGGTTCTTTAATGGGTTTAAGGCTGATCCAGACTAAATACTTGGGTTAGAGATCATTATACTACAACAAAACAAACAACAAAATTAAAATACTTCCTCTCTATTGTCTTCACATTCAGAATATCTTATGGCACAGTCATAATGTTATATTTATGTTCCCAGCTTGTCCTTAGTGTCTATGGCCATCTCACTTGATTTCAGTTCTTGCTTTTACCAAAAAAAAAAAAAAAAAAATGTTGCTATAAATATTTTGGTATGTGTGGTACCTTTCTGTTTTTCACTTCCTTCATGTTTATGCTTAACAGTGATTTCTGGGTTAGAGGTCTGGAAATTTTAGTCACTTTTTTTTTTTATTAAAGCTTTTTATTTACAAAATATGCTTGGGTAATTTTTCCAACATTGACCCTTGCATAACCTTTTGTTCCAAATTTTCCCCTCCTTACCCCCATCCCCTCCCCTAGCTGGCAAGTAGTTCAATACATGTTAGATCCAATATTTATACATATTTATATAGTTATCTTGTTGCACAAGAAAAATCAGATCAAGAAGGAAGAAAAAGAAAAACTGAGAAAGAAAACAATGCAAGCAAGTAACAGAGAGAGTGAGAGTGCTCTGTTGTAGTCCATACTCTTCCCATAGTTCTCTCTCTGGATGTAAATGGCTCTCTTCATCACTGCATAAGTGGAACTGGTTTGAATCACCTCATTGTTGAAGAGAGCCACGTCCATCAGAATTGATCATCGTATAGTCTTGTTGCCATGTATGATGATCTCCTGGTTCTGCTCGTTTCACTCAGCATCAGTTCATGTAGGTCTCTCCAGGTTTCTCTGAAATCATCCTGCTGGTTGTTTCTTACAGAACAATAATATTCCATAATATCCATTTACCACAATTTATTCAGCCATTTTCCAAGTGATGGGCATCCATTCAGTTTCCAGTTTCTTGCCACTATGAAAAGGCTGCACATAAGGGTTCTTTTCCCTCCTTTAGGATCTCTTTGGCATATAAGCCCAATAGAAACACTGCTGGATCAAAGGGTATGCACAGATTGATAACTTTTTAGGCATAATTCCAAATTGCTCTCCAGAATGGTTAGATCCATTCACAGTTATACCAACAATGTATCAGTGTCCCTGTTTTCCCACATCCCCTCCAACATTCATCATTATCTTTTCCTGTCATCTTAGCCAATCTGACAGGTGTGTAGTGGTATCTCAAGAATTGTCTTAATTTGCTTTTCTCTGATCTAGTGATTTGGTGCACCTTTGCATGTGGCTATAAATAGTTTCAATTTTTTCATCTGAAAATTGTTCTAATCCTTCGATCATTTATCGATTGGAAAATGGCTTGAGCTATTATAAATTTGAGTCAATTCTCTCTGTATTTTAGAAATGAGGCCTTTATCAGATCCTTTGGATGTAAAAATGTTTTCCCAGTTTGTTGCTTTCCTTCTAATCTTGTCTGTATTAATTTTGTTTGTACAAAAACTTTTTAACTTAATATAATCAAAATGTTCTTCTAATTTGTTTATAGTATCATTCTTTAAGTTAGATCATGAACCCATTTCGACCTTATTTTGGTATGTAGTATTAGGTGTAGGTCTCTGCCTACTTTCTGCCATACTAATTTCCAATTTTCCCAGCAGTTTTTGTCAAATAGTGAATTCTTATTCCCAAAGGTGGGGCTTTTGGATTTGTCAAATACTAAATTGTTATAGTCATTGACTATTTTGTTCTGTGAACCTAACTTATTCCACTGATCAACTTCTTTATTTCTTAGCCAGTACCAAATGGTTTTGATTGATCATTGCTTTATAATATAGTTTTAGATCAGGTACAGCTAGGCCACCTTCATTTGCTTTTCTCTTCATTAATTCCTTTGAAATTCTTGTCCTTTTGTTCTTCCAGATCAATTTTGTTGTTATCTTTTTCTAGTTTGGTAAAATAGTTTCTTGGGAGTTTGATTGGTATGGCACTAAAGATTAGTTTAGGGAGTATTGTCATCAATTTTAGTCACTTTTAAACATAATTCCAAACTGCTTTACAGAATAATTAAAACAATTCACAGTTCTGATATACTATGCCTTTCTTTCCTGTAATCTCTCCAGTATTAATATTTTTTTCTCATCTTCATCAGTTTGCTAGGGGTGAGTAAAAGTTCAATTATTTTGTATTTTTCCTATTAATTAGGAGTAGTCTTTTATATATTTGTTTAGTTTGTAATCCTTTTTCCCCCAATTTAAAAATTATAAACTTGACAAATCTCAGCTAGTAGTTTCAGAGAAGGTTGCCCATGAAACTGTGATTCTTATGTATAGCTTACTTTTTTTTCTAGATATATGAATCAGCTCAACCTTTTCACGTCCTTTGACCAAAAATGGCTCTTGGTCTTATATATTTCACAGGGTGCTTTCTACCTTAGAGTTGTTACTGCATTGTTCTATTTAAATGTATAAATGTGAGCCATTTAAAATTACTACATGCTTACTTTCTTACTTATATAGTTTTAATTCCTTTTTTTTTTTTTTTTTTTGCAGTGTGCATTTTATCCTTTCTGGTATTCTCCCTGGAGCTGATGTAAACAAAAATGATTTTTGAATAATTAATTTATCTATTTGTTATTCAGATCTAATTTATCAGACATATAGAACTGCACAGCTGTTTGTCGGGGTAAATGAAACCTTGGCCCAGCTGCTTGGGGAGAGTCATTCCTTTAATGCAGCACAATGGGATCCACTGTCAAAACAAGATCATGTGGTTTGGCAAAGAGCTATGCCTCTGAAGCAAGATGTTGACTACTGCCAAACTAACACTGAGATAGGAAAAATGAACAAATGAGCAGACATATTTTGGGTAGAAACAACAAAGAAGCTTCATCAGGTGTTAGGTGATTCCTTCCTCTCCCTTGAGTCAGAAGTTTGCAAACCAACACCAAAGCTTGAAACTGGTATTCTCATTTAAGTACTTGTCTCTGAGCCACAAAACAAATTATTATTGAGATATGGTGGACTTTTCAAGAGGAACGCTTTCAGGATGATGCAAATCAGAGGTCTCTCTGCCCACAGTGTTGACTTACATGTCCTTTCTGTATGTTCTTTCTCGTAGCTCGTGATAAATCTATCCATTCAGATCTGGTGTGTGTTTTCTAGTAGGAACTTATTTATGGTGTTTCCTCATTGGTGATTGGAGGAAACTGGCAATTGGGTTTTATTTGTGCATTATCATTTGGAAGGGGAAGTTGCCGCAGATGATAATTAGCTTCAAACCAGGCACTTGGTTGACAAATCCCCAATACTGCCTTATCTGCATAGCACCTTTTTTGAATTTTAAGTCTAAAATAACATTCTGTTTAAACTTTTCTGAATCTTAAAGGAAAAGGTATTTGTAACTTTTTGATTGCTTGACTACAAAAAAAAAAATCACATAAATGAAGTGTAGTATCCTTATACATATTAAGTGATGTGGAACAATTTATCATTTTTAAAAAATTAAACTGTGAATCAGTTAAATTGAAGTTAACCTTTTTCCTCTGTCATGCTGTAGTTTATAATCCTTACCACTAGGTGGTAGCAATAGAAGAAAAAAATTAAAATCAGAAAAATGTGTAAGGGGTAGAAAGATAAAATTGAGATGTGACACTCAGCATGGAGGAAATTCCAGTGTGGGAATTCCCTTCACAAATGAAAATCTCAACTTTTTATTTAGTAGACTATTGAGGCACATAAAGATTAAATGATTTGTTCAGAATCACACAACTGTTAAGTGATGAGAAGTGGGATTTGGACTCATATCTTCCTGTTCCATACTGTCTGTACAACTTCACAAAAAGAGGACAATTTAGGACATGCTAGAATGAAAAACAAGGGTTTGAGAAATGAATTAGTCAAAAAACCAGCATTTATTAGTATCTACTGTATGTCAGGAGCTATTAGAGCTAGAGATAGGTATAAATGAAATAATGCCTGACCTAAAAGAATTCTGTTTCTATTAAAAGTGACAACATGGGCATAATAACATTTTTATAATGCTTTAAAATCTGTAGATCACTTAGCATATATTATTGCATTTGATCCTCAGAACCCTATAAGATAGATACTATTATTCCCATTTTATAGATGAGGCAGCCTAAGAGAAGATCACAAAGCTAGTAAGTGCCTGAGGCAGGATTTGAACTTAGGTTGTCCTGACTCCATGTCCAGTGTTTTGATTTATTTATATATACATAAATATAGAATGTTTATAGAATAAAAATTCAAGGCAACTTTGAAAGGGAGGATGCTAGAAATTTGGAAATCAAGAAGGACCTCATGTGGTACTTGAGCAGACTTTGGAGGAAAGGAGATTTAGAGAAAAAGTCTGGGCCTGGATGACAAGATATACAAAAGTCACACAAAAGAAAAAATGAGAATGCCTAAATGAGAAACAAGATCACCAGCTTAGCAGAACTGTAGTAAGAAGAAAGGAAATAATGAATGTCTGGAAAGAAAGTTAGATTGGGATAAGGTTGTAAAGGGCTTTAAATGCTAAATTAGATTTGATCCTGTAGAAAACTACTAGATTTTATTAAGTAGGAAATGTGATGTGATTAGACCTGTGTTAAGGAAAATCATGTTGGCACCTGTCTGAAGAATGAATTGAAGAGGGAGAGAGTTAAGGCAACAAGACTACTTAGAAATGTTTTAGTCTATTAGAACTGAACTAGCACTTGAAGTAAGAGGAGGATACCACCAAGTAAGATAAGAAAAGTAGGCCATGTGGTAAAGAAAGGAGAGAAGGTGAAGAGAGAGCAGCAAACAGAATAAAAGAGAAAAAATTTAATGTACAGCAGTAGGGAGGTGGAGGTGAGAAAAGGCTGTTGGAAAGAACTGAAGCTAGAAAGAGAACGATGGAAAAGGAGAGAAGAGAAATGGAGGGAGATGAACATGGGTGAAAAAGCTGTTTAATCATAGCTAGCCATTTATACTTGATTTAAAATGGCTATTATAATCATAGGATATTAAAGATGGAAGAGCCCTTATTGATCATTCTGCACAGCCCTTTTATTTTATAAAGAACTCGGGCCCAGAGACTAATAGTAGCAAGTTCAGGACAAAAACCCAATTTTCTTGATGCCCGAAGGAGATAGTCAGTATATGACATCTTTTTTTGGAGTCTTCCCAGATGTACCTTAATATATGTCTTTCAAATGTTATTCTTTTTATTTTTACAAGAAATCATTGAAATAGACATAGAAACATGTTGGAAAATTCAAGAAAAATGAAATACACTTTCATCTTTGGCCTGGCATAGAGATCAGAACATTATTTGGAATTTAGGTCCACACTTGTTAAGCGTCTGCTTACTGTGGGCCAAGCACTGACAGAAAATGGAAAGCAATTTGATCTGTTATTTAATCGATATTTTCTGGCAAAGGAACTCACTCTTCCAAGGCAAGGTGTCACATTTTCTAAAACAAAAGATTTGCCCAGGATCACATAGCCAGATTGGTAGCTATCACTGTAGTGGTTAGAGCACCAGGCCTCGAGTTGGAAGACCTGAGATAAAATTTGACCTCAGACACCAGATGTGTAATCCCAACTTCTCTTTGCCTCAGTTTCTTCATGTGAAAAATAGGGATAACTAAAAGTCCCTGTATTCCAGGATTGTGAAGATTAAATGAAATAAAATTTGTAAAGTGCCTAGCACAATATCTGGCACATAGTGGTTGTTGTTTTTGTCTTGTCTGACTCTTTGTGACTTCTTTGTTTTTTTCTTGTCAGATACTGGAGTTGTTTGCCATATACTTCTCTAGTTCATTTTACAGATGAAAAAAAAGAGGCAAGCATTGAAGTGACTTACTTGTTCAAGGTCTTTTAAATAGCAAGTAAATGTCTAGCTTTGAACTTAGAAAGTGAATCTTCCTGACTTCCGTCTCAATGCTCTACCTAGCTCCCCTAGTAGTTAGCATGTACCAAAGAATTGCTAGCATCATCATTTTTATTGTTGGTGTTAGGGCGATGACTTGATCCTAGATTGTATGACTACCTCTATGTAATACACTCAGCAAGCCTTTTTTTTTTTTTTTTTTTGTGATTCATTTTTTCAAAATAATCGTAGCTTTTTATTTTTCAAAATACATGCAAAGATAGTTTTCATCATTCACCCTTGCAAAACCTTATATTCCAAATTTTTCTCCCACATCCTCCCTCAAACCCTCCCCTAGACAGAAGTAATACAATATAGGTTAAATATGTGCAATTCTTCTAAACCTATTTCCACATTTGTCATCCGGCAAGCCTAAGCCTCTGTTGAGGAATACAAAGATAAAATAAGCCATAGCCCTTACCTTTATTCAGTGTATTTCCAATAGAAGAGATAAAATGTGCACATAAGTTAAAAAAAAAAAACCCAAAGAATTAAGGACAAAGCAGAAGTCCAAATTCTGTGAGATTGGAAGTAGAATTAATTTCTAGCTGGAAGTATCAGGTACATCAAGTAAAAATGTAGTAGGACCCAGCCATCCTATTCCATGCATAAGACACAATATGAATAAAGGTGGTGGAGGGAGAAAATGGGCAAGATTACCATTTCTGAAGTATCTTTCTAGGCATTTATTTGACATCTGCTTTGATTGGACAGTAATCATCTCCCTCAAGTTTCGGCCCTTAAAGGAAGCTGTTAGACATTACTGGTGGTAGGGGGAAAAGGCTATTTGATTTAGAGAAGATATTGTCACTATAAAGCTAATGAGCATAAGACTTCTGCCTGCAAATAAGGACATGCTGGAAAAACACAGGAGAATAATAGATACTATCCTTATGACAACTAAGATGTTCTAGCAAAGCTGTTTAAAAGCCACATTAAATTGTGATTTTGTTAACAGATATTCATTGTAAAGGGAAGAAAAAGGAAAAAAGTATTTGCTGCCTTTAGGTTTAGACTCCAGAAAATATTTTGGAGGTGAGAAAGGCTAAAAGCAGGCTAATTAAGAATGGGATTAAAATCACCCAGATTTGACATATCAGTTATCTTTTGGGCTTAATGTTCTCTGTTTTCTTGAGTTTTAATGAGACCATATTTTGAAAGATATTTTGGACCTGAATTACATTTTAACACAAAATCATTCTTCAGAAAACACCAAGTCACCCCAGAATGGAACAAAAATATAAAATAATAGAACATGATAAACAAAACTGATAGTAGGAGGAAAAAAATACTAATAAAACCTTTGCCAAGTCAGTTGAATTATCTTGGAGATGTCTAGTCTGAGCTGATGAGCTGGAGAAATGATGGATTTTAGTCTGAATTGAGAAGCAGTAGTTTAAAAAGTATGATCTGCTAGCTATCAATGAACTGGCTTATTACCTAGCCAAGTATATTGTACCTCGCTTTTTACACAGAGGTTCTATCCTCACAAAGTTTTAGTGAATCAAATCTCTTTTCTCTCCAGCTTTCTCTTCTTTCACACCTTCTTTTATCATAATCTTTTTTTCCTATGCATATTCACATGTAGGTATGTCTTTTCACTTTGCCATTTTGTGGTCTGAAAAATTTGTAGAGGCATCATGTAATGGAAAAGGTTGGAGAGAACTGCCACATGCTAGTGACACCTGCTCTGTGGCTAGCACTTCTGATCCATGTCATTGGCTTTTAAAATTTGTATTTGTATATTTGGCTTTTGTTTATGAAACTTTGGACTTTACTAGATGTTGATCTTTTTGTATTTGTTTCTTCCCTCTACCTTCCTTTAGAATGTGATGACTGGTGGAAAACAGACTGCAACCCAAACAACGCCACCATTCCTCCTAATTGCACTGGCTGTGCATTGATTACAGGCCTCCAAGTGGTACCACTCTTGTCACAGTTACCCCCCCAATTTGAGAAACTCCAACCTCTGCTGATCAAGGTAAAAAGAAACCTGGTTCTTTTGATTAGGCAAAAATAAGGAGGTTCCCAGGTCTTCCCAGCAACAACCAGTAATGACTTTTGTCTTGTGTTTTGCTTTATTTTTGTTTTTGCCTAAGACTGGACAGTCTCTGTCATCCAAGGATCTTCAGCTTTTTCAGTGCCAGTACCCAGAATTGACAGAAGGGATCTCAGAAGGAATATTAGCCCGGTGGTGGAATTGTTTCCCTCATCAGCGTTTCCCTTTTAGTTTCCCTTGGTGAGTCTCAAGAATGCCTGGATGCTGGGAAGGAACATAAAGAAGTGCATGATATTTTCAAGCAGAGTTTAAAAATATAATGATTAGAGTTGATGAACAGAAAAAGGTGTGATATGAAGCAATTTTCAGTTTGTACATTATGTGGAGCTCAGATTAAGTGCTAAAAAGTAACAGACAAATAGAGACTATGGTCCTTGCCTTTGGAATTTTGTTTCTTTCTTGGGATAGGGGGATGGGAAGCCCATTTTCTTTGAGAGTGAAAATATCTTCAGAAAAAAGCGAGAAAGGGTTTTTTGTCCCCACTTGTTTTTATGAAATTTGCTGATAATTTGCTCTTCCTCTTCCTATCTCATATTTCTCCAAAGCAAGAATTAGTTTTCATCCCCAATTATGCAAGGTGACTTCATTTAGCAAGCTGATTTAAATTCATTTTCTGTTCCCTCCCTATACTGCACCAAAGAAAGAGGGTAAGAAAGAAGAGATAAGTTTGTATTATCTGTGCATTGGGGTAGCACTTTTCTCTTCTTCTTCCTTACTCTTTTTTTAGTGTCTTTTCCCTCCAGCCCCCTATCCTTCCCTTTTTTCTTCTTTCCTCTTTCCCCCTCCTGGCCACTTCTATCTGTTTTCCAACATGAGATGAATAAGTTGTTTTTTTGCTACTTTCTTCATGTTATTTTAGCTGGGCTTAGTCAACATCCCACCCTCTTGTACAAATTGTGGTTGAATGCTTTTGTGTTAGGTTTGTTAAATAATTTATATAAGTTATTTTTAATGGAACAGATGTTAAAGATAAGCCCTGTTATTTTTCCACCCACTGCACACTATTCCTTCCTTATTTTGCTCTCTAGAACATGGCAAAAGTTCCACTCCCCCCACTATGATGTTTTTTTTTTTTTCTGTCTACTATTTCACAGGAGCAAACCTCTGAATAGAACAAACATTCTACATCAGCTTTTTCCTGTGTTCAATTCCTTGCCATTTCCCAAAGACGCCTCCTTGAAAAGCTGCTTTGTTGCCCACCAACCACCTGTACTAGGGAGTAAGGTGAGAAGTCAAGCAATAAGCATTTGTTAATGGTCTATAATGTGCCAGAAAATACAAAGAAAAAAAATGCAAAATGATCCTTCCCTCTAAGGAGTTTACCCTTCTTATCAAGAGAAAAATAGAAAGTCATTTTTGGAGAGGAGACCATTACCTGGAAGATGAAGAGAAGCCTCATGTAGAAAGGCTTGAAAGAAACTAGGGATTTTTTGAAACAAGGCATAACCTTTGAGAGTTATGAAAATCTCTTTTATATATTGGGAGAGTGAGAATAGTTCTTTGCCATTAATTGGGTTTTATTTATGTAGATTCTACTAACATTTTCTGAGGATTACGTTCTTGTTGACATTTTCTGTTTGGTCATTTTCTACTCATTTGAGTTATTTAACGTGGAAGAGCTACATAAGTGAATTAGGGCATTTTTTTCTTCTGTTCACCTTGAAACTGCATTAAAGTATGATTTCTTGGAGAATCTTAGAGCTAAAACTTTTTTCCTTAGGTCCTGGGCCTGTTACATCATCAGGGCTGATGATACACATAGTAGATAGAAAGACATACTTGCTTGCTATGTGCATTCTACCTAAGAGTATCTTCTACTTGTCTCCAGTGTGCTTGATAATCCTCTACCCCTGTTAATTCTTGCAAGAGGTAGCCATTCTATCAGCTGCTATACACAGGACAGGCAGGCCAATCTAACTTGAGCAGCAAAGCACTTTCAAGGGAGAGAGCAAAAGCAGCATGTCCAGATAGCTCAAACCACAACAATTTTGACCACCATTTCTCCTTAAATTCCCCACTCTTGGCTAAGGGAGATATAATTAGGGCCTTGGAAATAGCAGTGCTCCCAAACCACCAAGGCCTCCTTCTAGCCCATCTTTTGTAGCCATTATTGAAGAGAGAAATCATTGTGGATAAGGTGCTCACCTTCTTACCATGTGAGAAGTTTAAAAACTCATGAAAATATGTTGTCTAGGATTAAGGTCCCAGAAAGTCCAGTAAATGGTGCTGCTAAGTTTTTGTCAGGGCTTTAAGAGTCCATTATGCTGGTAGAGGATAGAACTTAGAGCCCTGAACATAATAAATTCATCTCCCTTTTACCCTGTATTTCTGGATG
Source organism: Antechinus flavipes (assembly GCF_016432865.1). NCBI lineage: Eukaryota > Metazoa > Chordata > Mammalia > Dasyuromorphia > Dasyuridae > Antechinus > Antechinus flavipes. Next base: position 196,392,632 of record NC_067401.1, read on the forward strand.
ACCAACTTTTTTTACCTCATTTTTCTTAACTTAAAAATTAGGATTAGTAACATCAGCCTGTTGTGTAAGGTTGCTCAGAAACCTGACTGCAAGATCTCTATAGATAGAGGGCCTTCATCACATTCCACTCAGTTATCATAGAATCTTGTCTGTTAAATTACTAAATAAGAAATTGGCCCAAAAGGCAAAAAATTTAAATATGGATGATAATTCTTCTGTTCCCTACCCTGGCCCTTTGCCCAGATGACTTCCTATCCCTGACCACTGCTAGCTTCAGTCCTGCTGCTATCATTGTACCCATTGTTCTGAATGTTGCCTTGGCAACAGCAGTAGGAATGGGATTTTCTGCCCTGGTTTGTAGCAGTGAGCTTTAGTGTAAGGGGGGGGTGGTGGTGGTGGTAACCTGGGCAGGAGCTGAGGCTCATGGCTGTGGAGAGGGGATAATGGGTAGGAACCACAGATCAAGGGCTCCTGTCTTGTTGCTCTAGATATCCAAAAGAGTAGGAGTTGAGTAGGTGAGGCTCCATTGTAGTGATAATTAGTTATATTTCTATAGTGCTGCATATTTGTGGCTTATAAATCTAGAGTTGTATGGGACCTCAGGTTAGCCAGTCCAACCTCAGGAGCTCCCTATCATTTTACAGAGGAGACTGAGATCCATGGAGGTTCACAGAGTTAGTGAATATCAGAAGTAGGATTGGAACCCAATCCTATGACACTAGAGTCAGTGCTCTTTCCACAGTAGTATTTATGAGTTAGATAGTATAAAATATTCCTTGTTTTATAGATTCTGAAGCTGAGACTCGGGTTATATAGTTAGTATGATAACCCGGAGAGCAAGGATTTTTATTCTCAATTTCCATGAAGAAACTGAAGCTCATCGAGATTAAGGGACTCTGTTGAGATTACAAAGCTATTAAATGTTAGCCAGAATTCAAACCCAGATTTCTCCCAGTTCCCAAGCTTTTTTTTTTTCTTATTGCAATGCTTCTTCTTTCTCTTCAGTTATAAATTAGCTTATAAAGAGTCTAAGTAGAAGTATTACATTTTTCATTTTCAGTGCCCAGCTTTTAATCGGAGAGCAGTTAATGGTAGCATTCAAATTGGCCAATGGACCTTAACTCCCTTGTTTTTCTCTCTCTCCACAGATGCGTGCAGTGCATGACCTATTTGTCATCGGCAGTGGTGAGGGCATCATGTACCTCACTCCTCCTACTGAGTGCAGAAAGCACTGTAATACTGTGGTGATGCAGCTGGAGCCAGGGGACATTGGTATGTATGGAGCTCTGAAGAAAAATCAGAGAGCCTGCCTTCCTTCCTCTTTTAGGCAGTTTTGCTTAAAATTATTTGGAGAAGGAGCATATTTTGTGCTGGGAGAGTATGTGTGTGTGTGTGTGTGTGTTTGCTATGATAGGTCCATTGTGCTTCCATTCCCCTAAATCAATTTTTTTTTTTTAATGAGTTTTACTGGTTTGAGGAGGAGGAAGGAAGAGGAATGAGATGGAACTTTTTTTGTGAGGATACTCATTACAAAAATAAATGCAATCCAGATGTCTGAAGCACCCAATGCTAGTCACACTGTTGACTGACCCTGTTGTTATATATCTTTTTTGTTCTTTTGGATTTTTATTGTCTTTTTGTTGGTAGAATTCTTCTCTTGAGGTCTTCAAGAGGAGGCTGTATGATCATTTGTCACACACATTGTACTCGTTTGGATATCTCAAGTTCCATTTTAACTTTTAACTCTTGAGACACTGATTTTGTTATGGAATTGAAGAGAAATTTATCTTTCACATTATCCCGTCTTGTACCAATCAATTCAGGAAAAATTTAGAATATGCAAAATTAAATCAAATTCCAAATTTTATTTTAGATTTTAAGTTTAAAAATTTTAAATTACATTTTAGATTAAAAATTAAGTCCTAATAATAATAGCACACAGTATGAGCATTGATTTGAACTAGTTCAAGAATCTGTAGTGGGGGGAAAAATGGCACAGGTATGATAAAAAATAACCAAGAATTATTGTAGTAGAAAGGACCTAAATAGAGATTTCAAATTTTTAAACTTATTTTCTTTCCATTGAAAATGATGTTTAGCAATATTACATTTTTTTACCTGAATAAATTGAATGCAGTTTTTATGTTCTGAAAATCCATAGCACTTCAAACAAACTATTATTATACCTCATAAATATTCATTCATTCATAATTCATAATTCCTCATTCATAAGCCCTCAAAGTGGTACCCAGAAAGGAAAGTTACATATCTTTTAATCTCTCTAGGCCTCAGTTTTCTCACATGTAAAATGTGAGAAATGTGTTAAAATGAGGGTATGTGTTAGAAGTAGATGATCTCAAATGTTTTTCCATTTATAAATCCTATGATTATAAATTATAAATCCATGATTGTTCTAAACAGGGTATTAAATTGCTGCTGTATTACTTTACACTTTACCTGGATTAATTATAATTAACTATTTTAGTATAAAAGGTTTCTTGAACTTGAAAACATAATAGCAGATTAGCATTGTTATTTTACATACATCCATACATATATATATATAGAGAGAGAGAGAGAGACAGAGAGAGACAGAGAGACAGAGAGAATATGAATGAGAATATACGATGTTTCACAAACTTATGATATGGGAAGGGTACAGATTTTAACTCCTGTATATAAAGTTCCAGAGAAGTTAAATAATCTTACCCCAAATCACAAACTCGTTATTGTTACAGCTAAAACTTGAACCTAGCATCCAGAATCAGAATCATATAGACCTAGAGGCCATTCAGTCCAATTTATTACCTGAAAAGGTTGGTCTTTCTACATTGTATCTGAAAAATGGTTACCTGAATTTTTCGTGAAGGTCTCCTTTGAGGCAAAAGATGCTACCTTCTATATCAGCCCTTTCTACTTTGTAAATTCTGACAGGAAATTCAGGGCTTTGTACAGTGCCACAAGCCTCTATAAAAGGTAGTAATAAAAGGGTTAGCAAATAATTTCCTTTATGTGCTCTGTTCATTTACATCAAAATAGACTCATAGACCATTAGAAGTGATATCTTATAATGTGCTGGAGCATCATTCAGTTCACGACTGACTTTTTTAGTTTTTGATAATGTACCTGTCTTTTGCACCACCAAATAAAAATGATATGATTCCCCTGTTGTTATTTGCTCCCAAAGGTTATGCCAGCGTGGATCATTGGAAGATAAGTGTTGGACCAAGAGGAACAGAGCCCTTGGTGATCTGTGACGGAACCACCAACTCAGAAATGTAGAGAAACAGGATTCTGTCCCAGGAGAACCTGGTAGAGCTGAAGAGAAGATCAGGTTGATTGGGTGGGCGGGGCGGGAAATAAAAAAAGACCGAAACAAAGAAATTTCTTTTCAGGGGTTGGTTACTTAGTAGTTTTCCCTTTGCATGTATGATTCTGTGATTCAGCTAGTTGATGTGCTCATTGTAGTCTTGTGTATGATAATAGTCATACTCATTCTATAGATAGACTGTGAAGAATTCACTTTCCCATAGGCTGCTTAGACTAAAGTCTGTGTTCTTGATGGACTCCAAATATTGTCTTGACACCTTGGAAAATTCTCAAGAAGAGGGAATACTCAAAAAGATATGGCACCTGTTTGACCTGAATCTTGCAGCTGAGACCCACCATTATTCCACTGAGAAGGGGGAATAGATTCTACCCTTCTTGCTAACTCTTTGTTTACCACTTTCAGCTTTTTGACACAGGAACTGCAAAACTGTCTTCTTTCCCAAGCATTTTTAGGTCCTTCTCTCCTGAGATTTTGTTTAGGCTTCCATATTTTCCAGATCTATAGTAGAGCATCCTTCAGGAATGCTTTCATTGTTACCCGACTATTATTGACTATAGAGTATAGCCCATGTTATATTAGTAAGATAAATCTTGAGCAATCAATTTTTTTTCAGCACACTTAGGAAGTGTATTTCCTTCCCAATATCTTTTCTAGAGACCTTAAGAGATTTCATACTCTGACTGGAGCCTGATGGTAATTTGATCAGGCAGTTTCTAGGGGTAATAGTCTCCCAAGCTGTTCATATTCTCCAGTTTGGGGGTTTTAGTTTTTTTTTTTTTTTAATCTTTGTTTTCTAAGTAACACATCTCATGATCCCACCCATGTCAAGGGATTCTGTTTTGCTTTACCAAAAAGTCTTGGGGGCAGGGGAGGAGTATTGCTAAAGTAAGCCAGCCTGGGAAGCAGTCTCCTCCTTGGCCTTGCTCTTTAGGATTTGAATTTCTTCTGTGAAAGATGTTTTACAGATGTGTCAAGCTGATGTCATAGTGTGGTTAGAGGAGGAACTCAGGACATGGATTGTTGGCTGACTAATGTGGTGGGGTGTGAGGCTGCAGTTTTATTGAGAAATAAGGTGGGTTGTTGCTTTTTTCAGACTTATAAACTGTTTGCTTTGGTTGGGCATTTGAGTCTAGTAAAAATTGTTTTGAAATGCTGTCATTCAGCACCAACAGTATGGTGTAAATAGTAGGGCTCATTTCTTGTTCTATTGCCTTTCTTGAAATTTTAAGACATTAGTGGATGGGTAGACCATTGCTCAGAAAAAGACAGCAAGATCATCCTGTAATTGCATTTGGTGCTGCAGAAAGCCAACATATAGAACAGATCTTTTTGTTAGAGATTTTTGTTACTGAGTAAAGATACTAGTGTTGAGGGCAATTCTCCAGAGTCTTCTGTCCTGTGAGTCATCTGGACTCTTCTTCTTAATTTGATTCCTTATATTATATTCCTATCTGTTGTTTTATAAAGGACACATAAGAATTGAGATTGATAGTTCCATAGCTTCTGTGGGGGTGAGTCATTTTGAACCCCATCCCAAATTATACTTGATAAACTGTCCTAGACTAGAAAAAGTAATGGATTACATTATGTGGAACCACTGGTTAAAAAAAGCAGTCCCTTTTTATACCAGTATCTCCTTGTAGAAAATATTTTAGCATCATGACTCAGGATCACTTTTAAAATTCAGAAGAGCTTAAGCAAATATGAAGAGTTGCTCAGAGCTCCCTCCATCTGGAGTGTGCAGGAAAATTTAATTTATTGACTTGGCTTTAGCTATTTGTGGTACCTCCAGCCAGGTATGTACCTATTTTTTCCCTGCCTTTGAAATGCTGCTCCACGATAAATGTTCTGGTGGCTGGGCTGTCTGGGTTTATCTCTTGGAAAAGCAAATAAGAATGTAGTGACATCATAAGCATTTAGAGCCTATTCAGAACTGAAAGGGAACTTAGAGACCTCATTTAGTCCCTTTTTTGAGAGATTACGAAAGAAATGGAGGGGCCAGAGTTACCTAGACAGTTGAGGGCAGAGGCAGGAGTTGAACCCAGGGGCTTTAACTCCAGATCTGTGGCTTTTTCCCTCCATCCCATGTGCCTCCAACTAAGCTCAAAGGCTCTGGGGAATGCCACATTTACATGAAACAGTGTGTTTGAACGGATTAAGCAGAGAGGTCTTAGCAGACCCACCATTGAAAAGTGAGCCATGATGGTGATGTTTCTGTAGCTGTGATTTTGCCAGTTCCACAAAAGACTTTTGTGACAAAGTTATTAGAAATAATAGAGACTTCCAAATTTTACCATTGTTTTGAAGCTGTTTGCTTGATGGTCTGAAAAGTGAGTCTTAGAGACTGGATTGAAGGGCCATTTAAAATTTTATGTGTTTTGATGGGTTGCTGTGGCCAAGATAGGTTTTGTTGCCTGGTGATCAGCCTATGGCTGCTGTGCCTCTTTATTTCTGCTCTGGTCCTCAGAAAGTAAGTTTTGTCTGTTCCAAACCTGGGACCCTGCTCAGAGCCTTAACAGCTTGGGAGAACCTGCCAGAGTTTACACTCCATTAGCAGTGCCTTTGAGTTTACCTGGAATCACTTTCATGCCATGACGAAGCATCTACCTAAGACCTCTTTGAAATTCACTATTAATAGTACTTGATACAAACTAAGTTGGCTGTCCCTGGCTTTCAGATGCACGATTATCAAGAATGGGAGTTGACTGAAGCTGCATAACGAGACCTGTACATGGGACAAGATCAGGCTTTCATTTTCCCAAAGCAGAGAGAATTTCATTGCTAGAAATTAGCTTTATCTTTATTTTTGAGTTTGACTGCTTTGGCATATAATCCAGTTGACTTTGGACCTTTTTATTAGATTAAAATATCTCTATTGAGATAAAAAATGAGGATAGCATAGAGATAGTAGAAATGCTGATTTCCAGAGCTTTCTATTTCTTGGAGTTTGGTCTAAGATCTAGAGATCATTCATTGGCCTGTGTCTTTTACCTCACACTCACATCCTCCTTCAGTGTCCTATTGTGGACTCTGGAGGTGAACCCTGACTTACCAGAGGCTGTCCTGAGACCACAAGCTTTTGCAGGCCTTTTAACATTCATTTGCGAAGAAGGGCATTAGTTGGAAGCTCTGAAAGAAACTGATCCTGACTCCAGCCTAGAATTCTGTTAAGATAGAGGCCTGATGATAATCAGAAGATAGACTACCAGGTGATTTTCCTTTTTGACCATAGCAACCCACAGAAACTTATTTGCGAAGGCATGGGGAGAAGAGACTATGCTTTTTTTTTTTTTTTGATGCAAAGAACTGTGGATAGTGGGAAATACTGATTCTTAAAGGCAAAGTGTTAGTTGGTATAGAGGACATCTATAAACAGAACAACAGCCTTCTGTAGAATTCAAGTAGTCATTTAATATAGTCAAGGAATGGAATAAGAAAATAATCAATTGAATATCAAAGGGAATTAGGCCATCTTGAGGGGAAAGGCATGAAAGCTGGTGTAAGGCTTTAGAATTTATTAGTCATTAGCATTTATTAAGTACATACCATGTGTCAGGCATTGGGCCAAGTGCTGGGGATACAAATAAAAATGGAAATCCCTGCCCTCAAAGACTTTTTAATCTAATATATAAAGACAACACATAAAAAGCAGCTAAAAAGAGGGATGGGGGAAAGGGGATTAAAAAACTTATTAAAAATTTATTCGCAAGAATCTTCTTGAAGGAAATACAAAGGATAAAAGTGAGATAAGTTCTGTGTCTCTTATGACAATCTCAAATTTGGACACACAACCTGGTAGTTAGAAGATGGTCTTGACCAAGACAGTTCTCCAGGTCCAGGTGCTTTCAGGTATCGCCAGAAAGGGTATGGCCAGTTTTAGTTGAAGTTCGCGCTCGTATTTGTTTTTCATCATTCTCTGTTCCTTTCCCAGAAGAGGGGGAACCTTCCATGACCAGGTCCTCTTCAGAAAGGAGCAGTGATTTCAAAACCATTAGTATCTTGCAAGGAGAATGACAGTAGGCAGTCAATACTAGAATTCATAACTTTGGGGTTTTTTTCTTTTTGTGGGTGGGTATCCTTTAATGTTAAAAAGGTAAAGCTTTAAGTTTTTATACTGGGTATTCAAAGTCTAGTCTCTTTCCTTCTCTTTCTGTTTTGCTTTACATAGTTGGAAAAGGCCAAATCGGGAAAGGAGAGTTGATGTGGGCAATGAAGTCAGAAAATGAAGTAGAAAGCTGTACCTAGTTGCAGAGACATTGAATGTAATTCCTGGGATTAGGAAATGGAGTCTGCTTCTATTTTTGAACTCCTGTTAGAAATAGAAGAGATCTATCTACTCACTTCCAGGTTCTGTCATCTACATGTCCCAGTGCTGGTTTTATAACATAAACAAGGTTCTATTCCTAAATTGCTTTGTAAGATTTTGAGTTAACAATTTTTATGTTTGATTCCTGAAAAGTTCCTGACTTGAGGAAAATATACAACCTTAAAAGTTGATGTCAAATGGGAAGGCTGTGGTGGTAGTGTGCTTTTATCCACTGCTATCAGCATTTACTTCTCTATCCACTCCTCCAAAAATTTGGTCTTTCTGTAGCACTGATTCCAAGAGACTGCAATTCCAGAATATTTAGGTAGAGAAAGACAAATTTGTAGAAAGAGACACACCCTCCTTTTCCCAGTCTTATTGTACTCTCAGCCAACTCATGGACTGAGATGTTGAAGGCCTGAACAACTCTCTGGCAAGATGGAGAAAATTTTAGATGGTGCCCATCTGTCAAGCTATCACACTGCCATCATTCTGAGGAGTTTGAATCTTATTCTCAGTTGGGCCTTACTACACCAGGTTTTTTAACCAGAAATAGTTAATGATACTTTTTGTTTTAATGTTATCTATTTTTCCCAATGTAGCCTTCCCATTCCTTCCCAGAGAGCTATATAACAAACAATTTTTAAAGGGGGAAAAACATAGTTCAGGAAAACTGACCAGCACATTTAAAAAAAAAAAAAAAAGCCTAGAATGATCTCTGTTGTTCCACCTCTGCAAGGCTAGTAAACTAGGATTCCAAAGTGGTGCAACCAGCCAGATGTCCGTCTGGACTCCAGTCACAACTCCAAGCTGCCTGTCATGGTCTAAAGTATGGGAGTCAGGTAAGCAGAATCTGTCGAAATAGGAGGCACATATTAACTATCCAGTAAACCTTTTCCTCACTGAGATCCTGTAACTGTAAAAATATTCCTAGGGGAGGGAGTAAGTTTTGGAAGACTTAACAGGTGTTGTCTCTTATATGACACATCCAAGTGTACCACACCCTGTAAGCAGTGAGGGCTTAAGTGCTAGTCTGCTAGTCATGCTCAGAAATCATCCACCCAGCACTTCGGGACATCTGGCTCTATTGCTGTTTGACTTCCTTAGCCTGAATAATTTAAATGAGAGTTTTTTTGATTTGCCATTGTTTTTCTTGAGACCTTAAAACTTCCATATTTTTTTGGTGAGGGTTATTAAATAATTTTGGTAAGTAGATACATGTGTTATTGTGACTCTGCTTATATAATTACCACTTCTCCACCTCTTAGTGTGTGTCAGTCAACAGATACTTATCAACTCACTGCTGCAAAGGCTCTCGAACAGAAAGAGGAAACAAGCTCATGAATGGTGATATTAGAAAAAGCGTCCAGTAAGCCACCTTTACCCACCTACAGCCAGTGGCTTTTTTTTTTCCTATTACTGTACTTGACTCCCTTCCAGTCAGTTAGGTTTTGCTAACTTAAATTTTGTAATCTGTGGTATGAGTGACAGATAAATGGAAGCCACAGATAATCCGAAGTCTCATTTCAAACAAATAGGGCTTCAACCTTCTTCCCCTTCCCAAAGCTACTTGATCAGTTTCAGTTTTGAACATGTAGTAAAAGCAATTGGGATTTGACCACCTCCTTTCCCTGTCATCCATTGCCAGTGGCATGCACAATAAAGGAGAAGAATTTGAGAGGCCCAGAAAATCCAGGCCGAATTATCAGCCCTTTAGAAATCAATGAAGAGGGTACCTGGCAGGGAGGTATTGTTTTCTTTGTATTTCTGGAAGGTCAGGGCTCGCTCTTTGCTTTGGAGCCTGGAAGCAGCTGCAGTTCATTATCAGTACTCTGTTTTGTTTGGAGAAGTTGGGTGTGTTGTGAAAACTGAGACTGAGTAAGGTGGTAGTAATTTGTGCATAGTTAGTGATGTAAGTGTTGGAACTCCATATGCTATGAATATTTGTGGTTGTTAATCAAATACACAGCTAACAAAATTTTATTTACAGTAACTTAATATATTGCAAACTTGTAAATATTTCCATCCTGTAAAGAATGTATATAAATCAAATTTTATGTAAAGTTTGTTTTTACTTTTTGCCATTAAAAATGCATATGGTGATAAATGTTTTCATTGGTTCACTTGACTCTTTATTTTTTAGCTTAACAGATTACCTATGATACACGACTCGGTCTCCACATCCATTTTACCATTTTCCCTTGATTTTGAAAACTTAAGCTGCTTCCCTCTTGGTTCATACAGTACTAGAGGCAACAGTCTGAGCTCTACAATCAATCACCTGTCAATACTTTTTCTTCTTTTTTTTCTAATCCTCTGACCCAACTCTTTTGTCACAGAGCCAGCCATCTGCCTACATTGTGACTTTTATTCTGTTGCTGGTTCTGTATTCTCCAAAGTTCTGGTTGCCCCTAATAAGTTTTTTAAATAGTCCTTCCTCAAACTGATAACCCCTATCAACCTCCTGCCTTCACCAACCACCAGTAAGAGACCAATTATTCTGAGTGGATCCCATCATCATCCATTTCCTCAATGTTCACACAAATTCTGTAAGTAGTCAAATCCCAAAATAAATTTTCTCAACTCACTACAAATTCACTCCCTTCATTCAGATAAGTCCTAACTGACACCAGATACACTTTTCAACACTCAGTGGTCACCTGCAGTCTAAAATAACTATTTAGAGTCAGCATGGATTTGGTTTGAAATCATGAGTTATATTACAAGTTATGGAGATTTCTCAAATTTTTCTACAGAAAGTGGTTATTTGTTTAAAGTCAACACTTAATCTTCACAGCGTACTTTATTCCATAATTCTTTTCATTTTGTTGAAAGTTTGCACATTTTATAATGTAAGAGCTTGATATTTAGTATATGCAAACTTGCATTGAGAAAAAGGAGGTAATATAGGTCTCTTATTGTCAACAAGCATTTCTGGAAACATAAGTCTAATTAGAAAACTGAAGCTAAACATCTTGATTTTTAATTCAATTTAATTTTTAATTTTATTAATTTAATAAATTTTAATTTGATTTTTAATTTTAATAATTTAAAATAATTTACATTTAAATACTTTTAAGACATCTTTTCTCACAACTTTTATTAAGTAAGTAGTAAAAGTTAAATTCTCTCTCTTTTTGACTCCCAGAGTCTTGACTTTATCAGTATGTTGTAACTTTTGTTGTTTTTGAGGATTAGTATCTAAGACAGCGTTTAAATGAAATAAATACCATGATCATGTACCCAATGTGTGTCTGAAGCAAGACTTAAATCCAAACCACTCCACTCAGTTGAAGTACTTTGTAGTCTTTCTGCCTGTGCCCTGGGCCTGGCATAGTTACCTTGCTACCTCTACCCTAGCATACTGGAGTCAGCTCAAACTGGGTTCATGAGCTGATGGCTAAATTTTGCATTGTGAACACCTGCTCTTGATATCAATAGCAAAATCTGCAAATCAGAACTTGAATTGTTAATTTTCTCGATTTGAGAAAATGTTGAGGAAATATAAATGATATAGATCAAATTTAAAAGTGTAGGTGGGACGTTGGGGAGGGTGTGCTGTGTGAGCACAGTTACATATTTTGTCAGCACAGACTTCCTCCAAGGGCTACCTTCCATTCAACCCCCAGAGAGGCTTAGGGTAAAGGGAATAGCCTCATTTGGGTACCATTCTTGATCTTGTCCTCTATTCCCGCTGCTGTTGCCACACACTCCATGCCAATCTGCTCCAGATAAAAGATTCCCAGTTACAGTATTGGTATTTTGGGGCCTAGCACTGAGTTGGGCACTCTTTGGGGATACAGCAGAAGCAGAGGCATAATCATAGACAATGTCAAGAGTTGGAAGGAATCTTAGAGATCATGTAGTGCAATCCCCTCATTTTTAGGGGACTCCAAAGGTCAGAGCATGAGGACTAAAACTAGAACCCAAGACTCTTGACTTTTAGCAAGACACATGCTGCATGTACACCACCTAGAGAAGAAAGATGAGGCAGAAGGAAGTCAGAATTAAAGAGGTCCAGAGGAATCAGAGGACAAGAAAGATGAGGCAGAAGGAAGTCAGAATTAAAGAGGTCCAGAGGAATTGGAGGGACAGCTTCATTGAGGGAGAGTTGAAAAGCCCCAGAGATGGAAACAAAGAGGTCATACAGGAGTCAGTAAAGATCTTGATCAGATGGTTTGGATTTTGAGAATGAAAGAGATGATAGATTTGGAGGCCAACACTTGTTTTTTCTGTTTTCTGTTGTAGAGATAACAGGAAAATTCAGACTAGAACTACTAGTTATTTGAAAAGGAAAACTTTATCTCAAAAACAAACTTCTGGAAAATGTTCTGCACAGTCCAGCTTTCCTCTAGCTCTTCTGCAAACTGAGCCTTTTGGCCCAAGTTGCTGTTTCAGGACAGGCTATGTATGCTAGGCTCCCATGGCACCAAGTGGGAGGAGTGGGCTCTAAAGTCTTCTAAAGCTGGAGGCCAGAAAGCCCTAGTGCTGCTCAGAGTGTGGGGCTTAGACTGGATGTTTGGGGGTGGCAATTATGTCTTAAGATGGAAGGAAGGTACTGCTCACTACATAGATTCCTAGAATCCTAGACCCAATGTGTCCCTAAAGGCAATGGTAAATCAGCAATCTATCTGCTACTGCTGATTTGCTCCCTTTTGAGAACTTGGAGGGCTCTGTCTTGTGGCTATGGACCCTAGGTTCTTACCTGTAAGCACCACCCCTTTTTTAATTTGTCCTGGGACAGTGGCTTTAAGGTCTGAAGCTTACTTGGGGAGCTCTTTTTTCTTTGCCTTTTCTCCCCTAGCTTCAGTGTGTGGTATTTTCCCTCTCTATTACAGTTCTCTTAGCTTATCCCTTATTTCTTAAATCCTTTTCTTTTTTTGTCTCTCTAGCTCTCTATATCTTTTACCCCATGGTTTAAGTGGCCAGTTTAGTACGTTTTAAAACATTTGTTGTCTTTAATAATGTTTAATGTTCCTTGTTAATTTTTAAATGAAGTAAACTGACTTAAACTGACTTTTTTATAGTATTTTATTTTTCCCAATACATGCAGAGATAGTTTTCAACATTCACATTTGCAAATCTTGTATTCCAAATATTCCTTCTTCTTTCCCATCCTCTACCTTTCACCAAGACAACAAACAATCTGATATTGGTTAAACATGTGCAGTTCTTCTAAACTTATTTTCATATCATGCTATGCAAGAAAAATTAGATCAAAAGGGAAAAAATACACAAGAAAAAAAACAATTTTTTAAAAAGGTGAAAATACTATGCTTTGATCCATATTCAGTCTCCATAGAATTCTCTCTGGATGCAGATAGCACTTTCTAATTGCTTTGAATCATCTCATTGTTGAAAAGAGCCAAGTTCATCATAGTTGATCATCACATAATCTTATTGTACTTTATACACTGTTCGCCTGGTTCTGCTAATTTCACTCAGCATCAGTTGGTCTTTCCAGGCTTTCCCAAAATAGCCTATTCATCTTTTTTAGAACAATAATACTCTGTTACATTAATTTATTATAACTTACTCAGCCATTCCCCAGCTGATGGGTATTCATTTAGTTTCCAGTTCTTTGCCACTTCAAAAAGAGCTGCTTACAAACATTTTTGCACATGTGGGTCCTTTTCTCTTTTTTATGATCTCTTTGGGCTACAGACCCAGTAGTGACACTGCTGGATCAAAGGGTATGCATGGTTTTATGGCCCTTTGGGCATATGAACTAACTTAAAAAAAAAATGCTTGTGCTATATACTTCAGAAAGAACTGATGCCCTCAGAGTGCAGATTAAAGCATTTTTTCCCTTTTCTTTTTTGAACTTTGGAACATGGCCAATGCAGAGATATGTTTTGCATGTCTCGACATATTTATAGTTTGGAATGGGTTTTATTTTTCTTGCATTCTCAATAGCGGAGGAGAAAGGGAGAGAATTTGGAACTGTGGTAACCATATCATATCTAAACTTTCTTGCTCAGAAATTCTCACCAAATTCTTGACACAATAGATACTTAGAAATGCCTCAAATAAGGTGCATCTCTTATCAATGGAGAGTGTTTCCACATTAGGAGTTCATGAAGCAATTAAATCACAGGCCAGGTAACAAAAAAGTTAAAACTTCAAAATCATTTATTAAGCATCTATTCTGCATGTCAGACATTCTACTCGATGTTAGAATTTTTAGAAATAAAAGATAATACAATTTTTTTTACTGTCAGTTCAAAAAATAATAATTGGGAAAAGGTATACATGCAGTAAATGTAATATAAAATGGAGTGTCACAGAGGCAAAGGAGTAATCCATTTGAGAGACTTTTAAGAAAATTTGAGAGAACTCGCTTAGACAGGGAGAAAAAGATGGTCTTCACAGAAAGTTTCGGTCACAGTTACTTCAGTAGCTTACTACAGCTGAATAGAGAGAAAGGATATACAGATAACTAAATTTTGTCAGAGAGCTAGGACATACATGAAGATACATTTTTTTTTTATTTTTTATAATAACTTTTTATTGACAGAACCCATGCCAGGGTAATTTTTTTTTTTTTTAACAACATTATCCCTTGTACTCGCTTCTGTTCCGATTTTTCCCCTCCCTCCATTCCCTCCCCTAGATGGCAAGCAGTCCTATATATGTTAAATGTGTTGCAGTATATCCTAGATACAATATATGTTTGCAGAACCGAACAGTTCTCTTGTTGCACAGGGAGAATTAGATTCAGAAGGTAAAAATAACCCGGGAAGAAAAACAAAAATGCAAATAGTTTACATTCATTTCCCAGTGTTCTTTCTTTGAGTGTAGCTGCTTTTGTCCATCATTTATCAATTGAAACGGAGTTAGGTCTCTTTGTCAAAGAAATCCACTTCCATCAGAATACATCCTCTACAGTATCGTTGTTGAGGTATATAATGATCTCCTGGTTCTGCTCATTTCACTCAGCATCAATTCATATAAGTCTTTCCAAGCCTCTCTGTATTCATCTTGCTGGTCATTTTTTACAGAACAATAATATTCCATAACATTCATATACCACACTTTACCCAGCCATTCTCCAATTGATGGGCATCCATTCATTTTCCAGTTTCTGGCCACTATAAACAGGGCTGCCACAAACATTTTGGTACATACGGGTCCCTTTCCCTTCTTTAGTATTCATGAAGATACATCTAATGACACAGCTAATACAGGGAGAAAGAAAATGATTTTTTATCTTTTTTTTTATTAAAGCTTTTTTATTTTCAAAACATGTGTGAATACTTTTTCAATATTGACCCTTGCATAGCCTTATGTTTCAGATTTTCTCCTCCCCATCCCCTCCCCTAGATGGCAAGCAATTCAATATATGTTATACATATTAAAATATATGTTAAATCCAATACATGTATACATATTTGAATAATTATTTTACTGCACAAGAAAAATCTGATCATAAAGGAAAGTAAATGAGTAAGAAAACAAAATGCAAGCAAACAACAAAAAGTGAAAATGTTTAGTTGTGATCCACACTCACTTCCCACAATCCTCTCTCTGGGTGTAGATGGTTCTCTTCATCACAAGATCACTGGAACTGGCATCAATCATCTCATTGATGGAAAGAGTCACATTTATCAGAATTGGTCATCATATAATATTGATGTTGTACAATGATCTCCTGGTTCTGCTCATTTCACTTAGCATCAGTTCATGTAAGTCTTTCCAGGCTGATCGTTTATTATGGAACAATAATATTCCATAATATTCATATATCAGACTTATTCAGCCATTCTCCAACTGATGGGCATCCACTTGGTTTCCAGTTTCTGGCCACTACAAAAAGGGCTGCCACATTTTTGCACATGTGGGTCCCTTTCCTTGCATGGATAATTTTTAAACATTGACCCTTGCAAAACTGTGTTAAAATTTTCCCCTCCTACCCCCAATCCCTTCCCTATATATTAAACATGGAAGAAAGAAATGCTAAATCTAATATATGTATACATATTTATACAATTATCTTGCTGCACAAGAAAAATCATATCAGAAAAGGAAATGAGAAAGAAAACAAAATGCAACCAAACAACAGAGAGAGTGAGAATGCTATATTGTGATCCATGCTCAGTTCCCACAGTCTTCTCTCTGGATGTAGTTGGCTCTCTTCATCACAAGATCATTGGAACTGGTCTCAGTCATCTCATTGTTAAAGAGAGCCATGTCCATAAGAATTGATCATTGAATAATCTTGTTGCCATGTAAATGATCTCCTGGTTCTGCTCATTTCACTTGAGCCATTTGAAAGACTGAATTTGACAACAATCCTTTGAGAGGGA
This sequence comes from Antechinus flavipes, assembly GCF_016432865.1. NCBI lineage: Eukaryota > Metazoa > Chordata > Mammalia > Dasyuromorphia > Dasyuridae > Antechinus > Antechinus flavipes. The sequence continues at coordinate 196,408,575 of NC_067401.1, forward strand.
AATTGGAGCACAGCTCCAGCATTACAGGTACTGCCTGCACCTAGGAGACTTTCCTAAATCCTCAAAGAGGTAACTTTTTGATGGTAATGGAAATACTTAGAATGTATTAAATCCTTTGATTGCTAAATAGGAACTGATAAAACAAGTTTAATAATGTTGCATTCAGAGCAAGATAGACTGGATATGATATAAAAGGGTTACTAATGACCCACTGCCAGTGATATTAGGAGGTAGTCCCAAGAACAGATAAACCAATACACTCCACAAATACAAGGGACTCAACATGGAAAGACTTGGTAATTTTCAGATTTGTTCATCTGCAGAGAAATCCTTCAAACCTTGACTAGAACATACCATGGAGATGATGTAGGAATGGCAGGTGACTTGTGCAAGCCTCAAGGAACCTATCTTTAATATCACAAGTTCCTGGAAGATGTAGTGCCTTCATGTCATGATATTTAAGTTGGTTGAAGCCAATTTGGTAGTACTAAAAGCATACATGGAAACAAAGATAAAACCTACAAGAAGAAAAGAAAAAGGATTCTGACTGATAAGCTTGGAGGGTCTACTTTAAATTACTCAAGTGATCAGGATACTGGTATACCTCAAATAATAGATGTAACTAATGATATGTCCTCACCAAATAGTTACATAGAGTTGGTGGAGTTGGTCAGGGAAAAAGAGATGACAGAGATATTTTTATAGACCAAAAGAGAATCCTCTTCAGATCAATCACATATCACCAAGGAAGGAGGGATCAAATCTGGTCTCAGATACTAGCCTAGCTGTGTGATTCTGGGCAAATCACAACCTTTGTCTCAGTTTCCTCACCTGTAAAATGAAGATAGCAGCATTTATCCCGCAAGGTGGTTGTTTTAAAATCAAATGAGATATTTTAAGGCACTTGATAGAGTGTTTAATAAATGCTCATTTTCAGAGCTCCTCAGTTTCTCTGCTTTTTTGTCACCATTCACAGCAGAAAGAAGTGGGGATTAACAATGGGGAGCTAAACAAACTCAAATGATACATTTCCTATAACTTCTGGGTCCATATCAATCCTATGTCTGGGAGACTTCCAGGATATGGAAAACTAGAAAGAGTTGCCTGTTTATTTCACATTGTTTGATCCTGTAGGTGGAAGCTCAGAAGTAAAGCCATTATCCATTGGTGATGAGTCCCATAGACTGTCCCACAGAAAGAGGTGGAGCTTGAGGAGTAAATCACCAACACTCTGGAAACTAGAAAGAGCATAGCATTTACAGTATTTTGACTCTCTAGACTCTTTGAGTTTACTTCTACTTTTACCGGCCCTGATTCTCTGGGAAACAGTTACTATGTCTGCCCCTTAGAGATTTATGGCCAACCTCTGAGACCCCATAATTGAATGTGGGAGTTGAACAATTATTTCTTATTTGTAAATGTTTGATTTGTATACCTATATACCTGGAGTCATGTAAAAATTTCTTGGGTGAAAAGAGATTGCAAGTGGAAAGTGTAAGAAGTCCTAGCTTACAAACTCATTTGGTGTATGCTTTCCTCATTTATTATTAGTTGATGTCAGTTATACAGCCATATTAGCTTTTAGAAACAGATATTTAATTAGGCGATATATTCACTAGCAAGTTACTATTAGTAGCATCTGATGATTCAACAGCTTAGTGGTGACTCCTGAGAAGTTTTGCTCTGGAGAGCTTTCAGTGCCTAAAGAGTAGGATTATTTGAGGAAAAAATTCCACAAAGGGCCAATATATCTCCTCAGGGCATGAATGAGAGGTGGGATGTGACCAAAGAGCATCACACATCATCAGTGGCATCTACTTTATTTGGGGGAAGGGAGAAGATGTGTATGCAAGACATAATTTTAAATTTAATCTGTATTCTTAACATCTTCTGTGTCATTTTAAAAAGTCAGACAATCAGCAAAACAAATCAAGCCCTGATTTATAGTATTTGATAATTTCTAAGGTGTAAATGCTCATACTGAAAATTTAATAATTGTCTCTCCTAATCAAGTTCAAACAAGTTCCAGTGCACCAGAGCACATAATCCACTTTAATGACTTTTAAAAATCAGTCTTGGAAAATTGTCCTCTCAGAGATAGAGGAATACAGGATTTATTAATCCATGGCATCATCTTGAAATTCATAGTCCCTGTGCAATAACTCTATGATCACAATACCCTATGATTTTCGAGGAGTACAAAATTTTTATTGAGAGAACTTTGTAATAAGAGTATATAAGGCACTACTTGTAACAACTGCTTCCCATCCCACTTTTATTTCCTCCAATGAAAGGCAAGGGAGCCGCTGTTCCTCCAAAGAAGTCTCAGGATATCAGAATCCTGTGGGTCTTGGGCCCCTATGCAAAGATTATATTGAGAAACACAGATTAAAGAAAAAGAGAGTTGTGGAGAAAAAGTATGAATAGCGATGTTCTTTGACTGAACCTACAGTCTTGCTGGCTGTGGAGCTTATATTGATCAGGGAAAGAGCCATAACAACCTGATACCATGGGATGTTCTACATTAGTTTCTCTGACTTGGCTACTTCTCCACTAACTGAGATAATTTTGGGGTACATGGGAGTAGGAAGCTGTGCATGATGTTACTGTGTTACCTTACTATTCTATTATAGTTATTTTAATTAATTTGTAGTCTGTGAACAGAGAGGATGCTTTGAAAAGGGAATCCTAGTTACTTACACAAGCTAAAAGAAGATAGAAATTGTTACTCACCTGGATTTGGTAGTTGCTCTTTAAGTTAGATGGAGTTGGGTTCTGTGGAGAGGAAAGGAGGTTCTCAGATAGCTATGTGCTTAGAAAGGGTCTATGCAAAGCAACCTTTATGATCTTTAGGTTAATGCCCCCAAATATATGCCTTCTTTTCCTTTTTCTCTTCCCCCCTCCTTAATGCTTGTCACCATGCTTGGAATTTTGTATTTTTCTTACAACTCTCAGAAACCCACTATTAAAGTTGTTTTAATTTGCATTTCTCTAAGTCAATAATGATTTAGAGCATTTTTTATGTGACTATATATAGCTGTTCCCATTTTACAAGTTAAAAGTGATTGCTGTGAATTTTTCTCTCTGCTAATTGCCAGTTTGGGTCTTATAGCATAAGAACAAGCATGAAATTCTTGCTGCTCTTGTCCTGGAAGGTAATTGAGACTTTGAAGACAAGATTGATGTCATCATTTTTATCTGGCCCTAATAATACTTTGTTTCTACAGAACTCAAAATATTACGAAAGTAACTTCCTTTACTCCAGAAATTTAGAATTCTTCCTCCCTAATTAATAATATTTTCCCAAATATGTGTAAAGATAGTTTTCAACATTCATTTTTATAAGATTTTGAGTTCAAAATTTTTTTCTCCATCCCTACTCCCTGCTCCAAAACAGCAAGCAATCTAAGTTATATGTGTACCATCATGTTAAACATATTTCCACATTAGTCACATTGTGAAAGAAGAATCAGAACAAAAGGGAAATATGAGAAAGAAAAAAAGGTGAAAGTAGTTTGCTTGGATCTGCAGTCAGACTCCATAATTCCTTTTCTGGATGTGGATAGCATTTTCCGTAATGAGTCTTTTGGAACTGTTTTAGATCATTGTATTGCTGAGAACGAAGTCTATCATAGCTGATCCACTGAAAAATATTGCTATTACTGTGTACAACATTCTCATGGTTCTGCTTACTTCACTCTGCATCAGTTCATATAAATCTTTCCAAGAAACCTAGAAATCTAATAAATCTATGTATAAAATTACAAACTTTCACTGAGCTCCAAGTTTGTGGTAGGCTGGACTTGGAACTACCTCTGTAGTGGTTGAAAAAGTTGGAGATAGAATCCATAGGAAGTAAAGAATATGACAAATTAAGACTAATATATTTGAAGAGGAAGAGTTTGGGATGGAAGGAAAGATTGTGTGCCAGAGACCAAACTTATCAAGGAGGAAAATTATTGGAAGTCCATAAAAGTTAGTAACAAGGATTTGGAGAGAGATAAAATGAATTTTAAAAGATGAGAAATGGTAGTGGTGCTAGTGGAAAGGTGTGAAAATAGCAGTGGGAAGGGAGCTGCTAATGCCAGCTCCTCACAGGCTTTCTGGGTGAGAAGAGCAATTAAAGAGGCTGCCGAGAAATGTTGTGTTTTCAGGAGAAAGCTAGATTTTGAAGGGGTTTTATAACAATAAAATGAGTTCTAGAGGGCACAGTGGAAAAAGAAGACAAAAGAATAATCATTCTACAAGCATTTATTAAGCACCTAATATATACAGAACACTATGCTAACTGCTAGGGATACAAGGACAAGCGCAAAATATTCCCTGTTCTTAAGATTACATTTCATAAGGAGAAACAACACATATCAAAAAGATGAAGAAACACATTAAAAATGGTAATTTTGGAGTAAGAGGGCACTAACAACTGAAGGTGAGCTGAGTCTTGCAGGAAGCCAGGTTCCTTGGAATCAAAGCATGGGGAAATTACTGTATTAGTAACCACAGAACCTGAGATCAAATCCTAACTCTGCTGTACACCTACCTCGTGGCTTGTTGCTTTCCACAGGATCTTAATTTTTCATCTCTGAAAGGAAGGCATTATAGTAGATGAACTCCAAGCTCTTTCCATCTATGAACCTCGGATTACAAGAGGCAGAAGTGAGTGTATTCCAGATGTGGAATGTTGTTCATGTGAAATGGAGTATTTTGTACAAAGAACAAAGAACAAAAGGCAGTTGGACAATAGAATACTTAATGGGGACTCTTGTGAAATCCAATTAGGAAAGATGGGTTAAAGCCAGAATGGGAAAAGCTTCAAATGTTAAACAAAGAATTTTATCTTAGAGGCAATAGGAAGCCCTTTAACCTTCCAAAGAACAAGAGTGACTATGTTTTCTCCCTCTCTCTGTCTCTCCCTGTGTTGCTCTCTCTCTTTCTCTGTCTCTCTCTGTCTCTCTCTCTCTCTCTCTATGTCTTTGTCTCTCTCTCCCTATGTCTTTGTCTGTCTCTGTCTTTCTGTGTCTCTCTATCTCTGTGTGTATCTATCTCTATCTCTCTCTCTCTGTCTTGTCTGTTTGTCTCTGTTTCTTTCTCTGTCTCTGTCTCTGTCCTTTTTTACAGTAGCTTTGGGGGTTTTTTAAAGAGAAAAATGAAGAAAAAAAATCATTCAGTCTTTAACTCAGTCCATCATTTCAGTCTTATTTTTTACATGTTGACTGACCAACAGCTTAATAGAGTTAAAATTTATATGAAATATAAAAGTTAAATTTTATGTTAAAATTTAAAAGTTACATCTAAAAACATAAATACAAACTACTTATATAAAATAGTTTAAATTCTAGGATTTTGCCAATCCTTAAAGCCTTCAGTACTTTCTCAGTTATTACCCTTGCTCTGACTTTACTTTTTTCCCTTTCCAGTCTTGACTTAATTAATTCAACTCCACACTATCCTTTCCTTGCACCTCCCTCTCCTCACTGCTTGTACCTAAATTTGTACCTTCTATATACATAATCTCCTTCTATTAGAATGTGAGCTCTTTGAAGGCAGGAACAATATTTTTTCTGTCTTTTTTTTTAATACCCAAAATATAGCACAACACCATAGTAAATGCTTAATAAATATTTTATTTACTGGTTAACTCTACTCTCAGATCCTTCCCTGAGGTTTGGAAAAGTTTGAGTGACAATAAGACAAGGAAGTGAGCGATCTGAGAGTATAGTCAGACAGTCAGTCATTCCCACCACCTGTGTCCACTGCCTTATTTGTGTACTGCTGGTCAAAGCCAGAGGAACTCACTCAGCTGCACTAACTACATCACAAATTGTCCACCTTGAACTTGGCTCTTTATGTGCCAAGGCTTTTATTTGATTCTTGTTTTCCTCTTTCCTTTTCCCCTCACAAAAGCGATTCCAAACTTCAGGATTCTACTTGAATGTACCTTCTAGTTGTCAAAGTTTATTTCTAACATCACAGACCTTGCATCTGCCCCCTTCTTTCTGTTTACATAACTATTGCACTGGTTCAGGCTCTCCTCATCTCTCACCCAGCTTATTTTAATAGCCCCATTACTGGTCTTTCTACTTTGAGTCTCTCTCTGCTCCAATCCATCCTCCATAGGCTACTAATGTGATTTTTCTCTAATTTGGGTCTAACCATGTCACTCCCTTATCCAATAAATTCCAGAGGCTCTTCCTTGCCTTTAAACCCTAAGACCCCTGAGACAACCCCCTTCACTAAATTCAGTATCCTTCTCTGCCCCTATAAGACTTACATACCTTGCCTACATCCCTATTTTTTATTTTACTTTTAGGCAACAGGGTTAAATGACTTGCCCAGGATCACACAGCTAATCACTTAGCATCCCTATCTTTGCCCCCCAAAACCACTTCATGGAGACTATGATTATTGCCATTCATCTGCCATTCACTACTACCCCTATGGTTAAGCAAACTCTTATAACCTACCTTTTATCTCTGTATTACTTAATCTTCCATTCTCTTACTCTTAGCTTCCTCAACCTTAACCCACCCAAGTCCCACTCTAACCCCCTCCACAAATTCCTTTTGAATTCCAGTTCCATGATGGACAAATGTGCCATTATTCTAGACCTCTTTCTCTTCTGCTTCTTCCATCTCCTTGCTATCATTAAGACTTGCTTTCCCCTAGACCTGAGTCCATTCCCTGTCCATCCTTTCCAGCACTAGTTGTATATTTTCTTATAGCCCCAAAAGTATGTCTTGCTCCTTACTGCCATTTTCAGTCTCACCATTTGCTTCCTAAATCAGCAACTACTCTTTTTGAAAGATATTCTATGAACACTTTTTACACAACACAGATCATGTTAGTGATTATCTTTGTTGTTCAATCATTTCAGTCATATCTGATTTCATGACCCCATTTGGAGTTTTCTTTTTCTTTTTCTTTTTTTTTTTCGATATGATCTCATTTAATCTTTTTTTTTCTTTTTTTTTCTTTTTTTTTTTTTAAATTTTTTATTTAATAATTACATTATATTGACACTCGTTTCTGTTCCGATTTTTTTCCCCCTCCCTCCCTCCACCCCCTCCCCTAGATGGCAAGCAGTCCTTTATATGTTGGATATGTTGCAGTATATCCTAGATACAATATATGTTTGCAGAACCGAACAGTTCTCTTGTTGCGTAGGGAGAATTGGATTCAGAAGGTATAAATAATCCGGGAAGAAAAACAAAAATGCACATAGTTTCCCAGTGTTCTTTCTTTGGGTGTAGCTGCTTTTGTCCGTCATTTATCAATTGAAACTCAGGTCTCTTTGTCAAAGAAATCCACTTCCATCAAAATATGTCCTCATACAATATCGTTGTCGAAGTGTATAATGATCTCCTGGTTCTGCTCATTTCACTTAGCATCAGTTCATGTAAGTCTCGCCAGTCCTCTCTGTATTCATCCTGTTGGTCATTTCTTACAGAACAATAATATTCCATAACATTCATATACCACAATTTACCCAGCCATTCTCCAATTGATGGGCATCCATTCATTTTCCAGTTTCTAGCCACTACAAACAGGGCTGCTACAAACATTTTGGCACATACAGGTCCCTTTCCCTTCTTTAGTATTTCTTTGGGATATAAGCCCAATAGAAACACTGCTGGATCAAAGGGTATGCACAATTTGATAATTTTTTGGGCATAATTCCAGATTGCTCTCCAGAATGGTTGGATTCGTTCACAACTCCACCAACAATGCATTAGTGTCCCAGTTTTCCCGCATCCCCTCCAACATTCATCATTATTTTTTCCTGTCATCTTAGCCAATCTGACAGGTGTGTAGTGGTATCTCAGAGTTGTCTTAATTTGCATTTCTCTGATCAATAATGATTTGGAACACTCTTTCATATGAGTGGTAATAGTTTCAATCTCATCCTCTGAAAATTGTCTGTTCATATCCTTTGACCATTTATCAATTGGAGAATGGCTTGATTTCTTATAAATTTGAGTCAGTTCTCTATATATTTTGGAAATGAGGCCTTTATCAGAACCTTTAACTGTGAAAATGTTTTCCCAGTTTGTTGCTTCCCTTCTAATCTTGTTTGCATTAGTTTTATTTGTACAAAAGCTTTTTAATTTGATGTAATCGAAATTTTCTATTCTGTGATCAGTAATGGTCTCTAGTTCATCTTTGGTCACAAATTTCTTTCTCCTCCACAAGTCTGAGAGATAAACTATTCTATGTTCCTCTAATTTATTTATAGTCTCATTCTTTATGCCTAGGTCATAGACCCATTTTGATCTTATCTTGGTATATGGTGTTAAGTGTGGGTCCATGCCTAATTTCTGCCATACTAATTTCCAATTATCCCAGCAGTTTTTATCAAATAATGAATTCTTTTCCCAGAAGTTAGGGGCTTTGGGTTTGTCAAACACTAGATTGCTATAATTAACTATTCTGTCTTGTGAGCCTAGCCTTTTCCACTGATCCACTAATCTATTTCTTAGCCAATACCATATGGTTTTGGTGACTGCTGCTTTATAATATAATTTTAGATCAGGTACAGCTAGGCCACCTTCATTTGATTTTTTTTTCATTAATTCCCTTGAGATTCTCGACTTTTTATTGTTCCATATGAATTTTGTTGTTATCTTTTCTAGATCAATAAAATATTTTCTTGGAAGTCTGATTGGTATAGCACTAAATAAATAGATTAGTTTAGGGAGTATTGTCATCTTTATTATGTTCGCTCGGCCGATCCAAGAGCACTTAATATTTTTCCAATTATTTAAGTCTGACTTTATTTGTGTGGAGACTTTTTTATAATTTTGCTCATATAATTCCTGACTTTCCTTTGGTAGATAGATTCCCAAATATTTTATGGTATCAACAGTTATTCTGAATGGAATTTCTCTTTGTATCTCTTGCTGTTGGGTTTTGTTGGTGATGTATAAAAATGCTGAGGATTTATGGGGATTTATTTTGTAGCCAGCTACTTTGCTAAAATTATGAATTATTTCCAATAGCTTTTTGGTAGAATCTCTGGGGTTCTCTAGGTATACCATCATATCATCTGCAAAGAGTGATAGTTTGGTTTCCTCATTGCCTACTCTAATTCCTTTTATATCTTTCTCGACTCTTATTGCCGAGGCTAGTGTTTCTAATACGATATTAAATAATAATGGTGATAGTGGGCAACCTTGCTTCACTCCAGATCTTACTGGGAAAGGTTCCAGTTTTTCCCCATTGCATATGATGCTTACTGATGGTTTTAAATATATGCTCCTGACTATTTTAAGGAAAAGTCCATTTATTCCTATGCTCTCAAGTGTTTTTATTAAGAATGGATGTTGGATTTTATCAAATGCTTTTTCTGCATCTATTGAGATGATCATGTGGTTTTTGTTTGTTTGGTTATTGATATAGTCAATTATGCTAATAGTTTTCCTAATATTGAACCAGCCCTGCATTCCTGGTATAAATCCTACTTGGTCATAGTGTATTATCCTGGTGACAATTTTCTGTAATCTTTTTGCTAATATTTTATTTAAGATTTTAGCATCAATATTCATTAGGGAGATTGGTCTATAATTTTCTTTCTCTGTTTTCAGCCTACCTGGTTTAGGTATCAGTACCATATCTGTGTCATAAAAGGAGTTTGGTAGGACTCCTTCAATCCCTATTTTTTCAAATAGTTTATATAACATTGGAGTTAATTGTTCTTTAAATGTTTGGTAGAATTCACATGTAAATCCATCTGGTCCTGGGGATTTTTTCTTAGGGAGTTGATTGATAGTTTGTTCTATTTCTTTTTCTGAGATGGGACTGTTTAGGATATTTACTTCTTCCTCTGTTAGTTTGGGCAAGCTGTATTTTTGGAGGTATTTTTCTATTTCATTTAAGTTGTCGAATTTATTGGCATAAAGTTGGGCAAAGTAACTCCTAATTATTGCTCTAATTTCCTCTTCGTTAGTGGTGAGTTCTCCCTTTTCATTTTTAAGACTAACAATTTGATTTTCCTCTTTCCTTTTTTTAATCAGATTTACTAAGGGTTTGTCTATTTTGTTGGTTTTTTCATAGAACCAACTCTTAGTTTTATTAATCAATTCAATAGTTTTTTTACTTTCAATTTTATTGATCTCACCTTTTACTTTTAGAATTTCAAGTTTAGTGTTTGACTGGGGGTTTTTAATTTGTTCCTTTTCTAGCATTTTTAATTGCAAACCCAATTCATTGACCTTCTCTTTCTCTATTTTATACAAATAGGCCTCTAGAGATATGAAATTTCCCCTTATTACCGCTTTGGCTGCGTCCCATACATTTTGGTATGATGTCTCATTATTATCGTTTTCTTGGGTGAAGTTATTAATTATGTCTATGATTTGCTGTTTCACCCAATCATTCTTTAGTATGAGATTATTTAGTTTCCAATTATTTTTTGGTCTACTTCCCCCTGCTTTTTTGTTGAATGTAATTTTCATTGCATCGTGGTCTGAAAAGGATGCATTTACTATTTCTGCCTTACTACATTTGAGTTTGAGGTTTTTATGTCCTAATATATGGTCAATTTTTGTATAGGTTCCATGAACTGCTGAAAAGAAAGTGTATTCCTTTCTGTCTCCATTACATTTTCTCCAGAGATCTATCATATCTAACTTTTCTAGTATTCTATTTACCTCTTTGACTTCTTTCTTATTTATTTTGTGGTTTGATTTATCTAATTCTGAGAGTGCAAGGTTAAGATCTCCCACTATTATAGTTTTACTGTCTATTTCTTCTTGCAGCTCTCTTAGTTTCTCTTTTAAGAATTTAGATGCTACCCCACTTGGTGCATATATGTTTAATATAGATAGTGCTTCATTATCCATGCTACCCTTTAGCAAGATATAGTGTCCTTCCTTATCTCTTTTAATTAGGTCAATTTTTGCTTTAGCTTGATCTGAGATCAGGATGGCTACCCCTGCTTTTTTGACTTCACCTGAAGCATAGTAGATTTTGCTCCAACCTTTTACCTTTAACCTGCATGTATCTCCCCGCTTCAGGTGTGTTTCCTGTAAACAACATATTGTAGGATTCTGGCTTTTAATCCATTCTGCTAACCGCTTCCTCTTTATGGGGGAGTTTACCCCGTTCACGTTTATGGTTAGAATGACCAATTCTGTATTACTTGCCATCTTGTTAACCCCGGTTTATGCTTTCCTCCCTTCTTTCCCCTTTCCCCCCCTTCCAAGTATTAAGCTTGTGAGCACCCCTTGCTTCTCACAGCCCTCCCTTTTTAGTGTCCCTCCCCCCGCCTTAGAGTTCCTCCCCTATCTTACCCCTTTCCCTCCCAGTTCCCGTATTCCCTTCCGCTTAGCTTATTCCTTCCCTTTCCACTTTTCCCTTCTCACTTTTCAATGAGATGGGAGAAGTTTCACCATAGATTGAATATGTCTTAAGATTTTTCACTTAAAGCCAATTCTGAAGGCAGTAAGATACCCACTATATTCATCCCCCTCCATTCTTTCTCTCAGATATAATAGGTTTCCTATGCCTCTTCATGAGATGTACTACCCCCACTTTACCCTTTTTCTGGTACAATGTCCTTTCCACATCAATTTCTAGAACAAGGTATACATGTATTCTTTATACATCTATATAGTCAAAATATAGTTCCCAAGATTAATCTTTACCTTTTTAGATTTCTCTTGAGTTCTATATTTGTAGATCAAACTTTTTGTTAAGTTCTGGTTTTTTCATCAGAAATAGATGAAATTCGCTTACTTCGTTGAATGTCCATCTTCTTCCCTGGAAAAAGATGCTCATTCTCGCTGGGTAAGTTATTTTTGGTTGCATACCAAGTTCCTTAGCCTTTTGGAATATCATATTCCAGGCCCTTCGATCTTTTAATGTGGATGCTGCCAGATCCTGGGTGATCCTTATTGTGGCTCCTTGATACTTGAATTGGGTTTTTCTAGCCGCTTGCAATATTTTTTCTTTCATCTGAGGGTTCTGGCATTTGGCCACTATATTCCTTGGTGTTTTGATTTTAGGATCCCTTTCAGTGGGTGATCGATGAATCCTTTCAATGTTTATTTTTTCCTCTGTTCCTATGACTTCTGGGCAGTTCTCTTTGATAATTTCCTGGAAGACAGTGTCCAGGCTCTTTTTTTCATCATGTTTTTCTGGGAGTCCAATGATTCTCAGATTGTCTCTCCTGGATCTGTTTTCCATGTCTGTTGTCTTCCCCAGAAGGTATTTCACATTTTTCTCCATTGTTTGATTTTTTTGGATTTGCTTGACTGATTCTTCTTGTCTCCTCGAGTCATTCAATTCCACTTGTTCAATTCTGATTTTCAGTGAAGTATTCTCTTCACTCACTTTTTTAAAATCTTTCTCTAATTGTCCAATTGAGTTCTTTTGTTCTGTGGAATTTTTTTCCATTTCGCCAATTTTGTTTTTTAGAGAGCTGTTTTCTGTTTCCAGTTCACTAATCCTATTTTTCAAGGATTTTACTTCTTTATCCACTCTCTCTTTAACTTTCTCCAGGCTCTTTTGCCAAGCCTCCCTCTCCTTTTCCCAAGCTTCCTCTCCTTTTCCCAAGCCTCACTCTGCTTTCCCCATTTTTCTTCTAGCTCCCTTGTGAGAGCCTTTTTAATCACTTCTATGAGGTTCATCTGTGCTGAGGAACAGACGATCTCCTCCTTTGGGGATTCACCTGGGGACTGCCTGTTTTTAGTCTCCTCAGGATTTTAAGTCTGCTCTCTATCTGTGTAGAAGCTGTCAAGGGTTAAAGTCCTCTTCAGCTTCTTGCTCATTCTGTCTATTAATCAGAGACAAACTACCAAAGAAAAACAGAAAAAACTGGAGTCTTTCTTTGGGGGGGGGGGGGCTGGGTGTGTTATCGAGCTTCCTCTACAGACTGCAGGGGGCAGCAGTGAAGCACTAGCAGGACTGTGCTGCGCCTGCGCTCTGAGATCCCAAAGCGTGCTGAGTCACTGAGGGGGGGGAAGGGGGAGGCGGCCAGGTCCTGAGAGACTCCAGCTGTTTGGGGTTGTATTCTTCAGCCCCGGAGTTTTTAGCTTCTCTGCTGGGCTGTTGACTTGCTGCCGGAGGAAAGTATCCAAACCTGTAGCGAAGCTCTCCCCGCAGAAACGGCTACGATCACTCCCCACCCCCTCTCAGCTCTGCTCCCGTGTTCTCACTGCCGCTGCCCGCCGCCTGCGCCTGATCTAAAACCGCCCCAGCCCTCCAGTAAAGACAGACCTTTCTTGGCGGATCTCAAGGATGGCTTCTCTTGGTAACTATTTGTGGGTTTTTTTCAGTCAAGCATTGATTCAGAGGCTTGTAATGAAATGGATAGTGAGAGAAAGCGCGGAGCTTATGCAACTGTGAGCCTCCTCTCCGCCATCTTAACCGGAAGTCCCATTTGGAGTTTTCTTGACAAAGATAATGGAGTGATCTGCCATTTTCTTTGTAGTTTAGATGAAGAAATTGAGGCAAACAGGATTACATGACTTTTGTAGGTTCACACAGCTAGTAAGTGCTTTGAACCCAGCTCTTTCTGAGGCTGGACTCTCTCCACTATGCTTCCTACCTACCTGGTGCCAGTTCCCAGATAATTCTCCTTCCAGTCTGAATGAATTCAGAATCTGGCTCACTAGCTTCTTTTCCTCCTAAATAGGTCTGATTTCAACACTCATATTGATACTTTCTCAAACACCTTATCCTCCCAGGAGCTCAATCTCCTCAAATTCTGATATCTACTTCTTCATTCTCCCTTATGGATGTTTACACTTTGAATTTCACCATTACCCACAAGGGTTTTATTTCATTGATCAAAACTCTGACATTCCAATGTCTGAGCATAACCTCCTGTCACTTCTCCTCTCCTTATGTCTTACTTCTGCTAAGCATATTCTTTGCTCTTAGTATGACCACTGAACCCTCCACTCCTCAACGTTTCCCCTCAGGATATTATCCTTACTCTGATTTCACTTTTCTTCATTCCTAATCTCTAGCCCTAGTCAGTCAGCCTATAGCATTTATTAAGCTTCTGCTATGTGCCAGACACTATACTAAGCACTTAAAAGGAAAACTGTTAATATGGATTACTCTGATTCATTTTTAGTTCAATTATAGAATTAAACTCTTTTCTTTAGCCCTAACATCTAAGCCAAACTAACATAGATAGTCGCTTAAGTTGATTGCCTATAGATTTAGTGAATGGATGGATTGATAAGACTTTATAATTAGTAGCAGATGATTTAAGAGGAATAAAATACCATAGGATTATAAGTTTTTTGGGGTGTTTTTTAAAGGCAAACTTCTCCTTTCTGGCAGCTTGAGGAAGGTTAGCCAGAAGTTAAGTTCCTCTTTTTAGTTTTAGTGATTAAACTATCTTTTCTTCTTGAGCCAGAATCTAAGTTGAGTAATGTCATCTTTAAATGTTGGCAGCTGGAAGGGAAGAGGGAATATGTGTGTGACTGCTAACTACAAGCTCCTCTTTCTCACTGTGCTTTCTTGTTACAAAAGGGACCACCTATCGGGCAATGACTTCTGGGGTAGGATTAAAAAAGAAGCTAATGTGTTACTACTGGGCTTATATCCCAAAGAGATACTAAAGAAGGGAAAGGGACCTGTATGTGCAAAAATGTTTGTGGCAGCCCTGTTTGTAGTGGCCAGAAACTGGAAAATGAATGAATGGATGCCCATTAATTGGAGAATGGCTGGGTAAATTGTGGTATATGAACGTTATGGAATAATATTGTTCTGTAAGAAATGACCAGCAGGATGAATACAGAGAGGCTTAGAGAGACTTACATGAACTGATGTTGAGTGAAATGAGTAGAACCAGGAGACCATTATGTACTTCAACAACGATACTATATGAGGATGTATTCTGATGGAAGTGGACATCTTTGACAAAAAGAAGATCTAATTCAGTTCCAGTTGATCAATGAGGGACAGAAGCAGCTACACCCAGAGAAGGAACACTGGGAAACAAATGTAAACTGTTCGCATTTTTTGTTTTTCTTCCCAGGTTATTTTTACCTTCTGACTCCAATTCTTCCTGTGCAACAAGAGAATTGTTCAGTTCTGCACACATATATTGTATCTAGGATATGCTATAACATATTTAACATGTATGAGACTGCCTGCCATCTAGGGAGGGGATGGAGGGAGGGAAGGGAAAAATCAGAACAGAAGTGAGTGCAAGGGATAATGTGGTAAAAATTTACCCATGCATATGTACTGTCAATAAAAAGTTATAATTAAAAAAAAAAAAAGAAAGAAGCTAACTAGTTAGGTGACCTGCCTTGTCCTATTATGTTCAAAACAAGTTTCTGTATTTTTTAAATTCCTCTTTTTGGTTAATTCCTCTTTTCAGTTATAAAAATAAACTCTGTAAGTCACTCCTTGTTTCTGATTTGTGAGGAGTGAGATGACCTGGTGTGATGTACAAATGCTAGCTTTGCAAATTAAAATCATACTTGCTCAGTAATTTTGTCTCATTTTTATTTCAGATAATTTTAACATCACTGGGGACACAAAGAAAGACAAATGACAGGCCCTATTCTCAGAAATGATCTTCGTATAATCTTGTTATCGCCATGTACAAAAATCTCCTCTCTAGCCCTTTCTGAAATCATCTTGCTGAATTGATCCTATTCTCAAAGAGTTCACAGTCTGATGGGGAGACAACATGCAAACAACTGTGTGCAAACAAGACAAAAGTGAATGTTGAAAACTACATTTTCATGTAGGAAAAAATACATTATAAAAATAGTGTTTTATTTTCCCAAATACATGTAAGAGGTAGTTTTCAACTTTACTTTTAAAACACTTTGTGTTCCAAATTTTTTTCTCCCTGTCTCCCTTAACTTCCTCCTCTCCAGGACAGCAAGCAATTTGATATAGGTTAAATATATGCAATTATTTTAAACCTATTTCCATATGTATAATGTTGTATGAGAAAAATCAAAACAAAATGGAAAAAAAAAACAAAAAGAAAAAAGAACAAGTAAACAGACAACAACAACAAAAAGGTGAAAATATTATGCTTTAATCCACATTTCGTCTCCATAGTTCTTTCTCTGGATGTGAATGGCATTTTCCATCCCAAGTCTGTTCAAATCTTTTTAAAAAACAAACATTAAGGGCAACTAAATAGCAAAGTAGTTTAGAGCATCTGCTCTAGAATCAAGAGGATTTGAATTTAAGTCTGACTTCAGGCTGTATGAGCCTAGGCAAGTCACTTACCCCCAATTGCCAAAAACCAGATATATACAGGCACAGACACCAGTAGATTCTATCTTTAATCCTGGAGGTAACTGGAAGCCTCCCAGAGTTAGTTGCAACAGGGGAGTGACACAAGGATCAGTTTAACAGGTGAGTGGAGGCTGCATTGGACTTTGGAGAGACTTGAGTCAGACAAATCAGACAGCAGGTAATTATTGCAGGATATGAGGAGCACTTTAATGAAAGTGATGGTCATGCTGTTGTTGTCCAGGTTGTGAGCTTTGTTATCCAGGAGGACTTGTAGCATCCTTGAGAGTGAAAGGAAATTTAGTATGAGGGAAGAATTTTCAGGGGAAGGATAATGGTTCAGTTTTGGACATGTAGAATTTTAGATAGCCACAGGTGTTACAGTTGGGGATATTAAATAAGCAATTGGAGACATGAGACTGGAGGTTGAGAAAGGGCTATATAAACAGATTTGGGAATCATCAGCACAGAGATGAAAATTGAACCCATGGGAGCTGATGAAATTAACAATTGACATAGTATAGAGGGAGAAGGGAAGAGGACCCAGGAGAGAGAGAGCCTTAGCACATATCCATGGTTAGTGGGCAAAACATGGATGAAAATCCAAAGGAGACTGAGAAAGAGAGGTCTGATAGAGAGCAAGAGGAACAGGGAAGAATAGTGTTATGAAGGATCTAGAAAGAAGGGAGTGAAGAGGGAGAAAAGGGGATCAGCAGTGAAAGAAATCAAGAACAATGATGATTGAGAAAAGGTCATTAGTTTGGATGAGAGCATTTTCTTTGAATGATGAATAAACCAACAACCTCTATTCCTATTGTCCTATTGATGTTCATCCCTTTGATATCCCAACCCTTTATTCTTACTCTTGTGCCACTGAAAGAAATGGTACAAGGCACAGGTCATGCTGGTAAAGTACATTATAAAATCCTTTTGACAGACTAGCTGTGTGACCCTGGGCAAGTTACTTCATCCTGTTTGCCTCAGTTTTCTCATTTATAAAATGAATTGGAAAAGGAAATGGCAAACCACTCTAGTATAGCTCTTCCAAAAAGAGTTGGACATGACTTTATTTTTTCATTAAAAAAAAGATTTTTTAAAAGCTTTTAATAAGCTTTTAAATAAAATTAATTTTTTATTTTCCCAGTTACATGTAAAACAATTTTTTTTTCTTAGACATGTACATTTACTTTTTACACATTTTCATGTGAATCATGTTGGGAGAGAAAAATCAGAACAAAAGAGAAAACCACAAGAAAAAAAAAAACAGAAGGAAAAAAATGAACGTAATATATGTTGATCTACATTCAAGTCTCCATAGTGCTCTCTCTGGCTGTGGATAGTGTTTTCCATCTAAAGTTTATTGGGATAATACAATCTTTTTTCTTTTTTAATTGGTCCTCTATCTCATTTCCTACAGAAGCTATTTGGAATCTTCTTTTCTCTCCTTCAGCTTGCCACATTCCTCCACTATCTCAGGATCTTCTTTATTGAAATAATGGAAGCCATTTCCCAAAAACTTTCTTCTCCCTTTCTTCTCTTCATCTCAGAACCCCTTCACATCTTCACCCACCATTTCCTTCTTTTCTCCAGTGTTTGAAAAGATGGCTTTTCTCCTTCCAGAGCTAACTTCTTTTCCATGCCCTTAAATCCCTCCCTTTCTGCCTTTTCTAGCAGGCTCTCTCTGTCATCCTCATCTCTAATCTTCAACTTTTCCAAGGTTAATGGCTTCTTATTGCTTGCCCAAGTATCTCCCTTTTAAAGAACTTTTACTAGGCCCTATCATTTTTTCAACCCATCTCTTTCAACCTTATTTCTCTCCTCTGTTTCTCAATCTAACTCCTAGAAAAAGCCATTCACGTTTATATTTACCATATTTCCTCACTTAATTCCTCATTCCTTTGCAATCTAGCTTCTGATGTTATCATTTATTTGAAACTGCTCCCTCTAACATTATTAATGGTCTCTTAGTTGCTAGATCTGATATGCAGACACATATAAAGATATGTTTATGCATATATATATCCAATTTTTTTCACCAAATCTCATCATTTAGATCACCATATTTCATCTCTAGCCCCTTCTTTCTACTCATTCAGCTATCACTTTGTTCAGAACTGCACTCTCTCTCACCTAAACTGTTGCAATGACACATGAATATAATCTTCCTGCCTCATCCTGCCCGATTTCAATAAATCCTCCAAATAGCTGCTAGAATGATTTTCCTTTAACACAGATATGCCTACATCACTCTTCTAATCAGTAAACCCAAAGGACTCTCTATTGCCTTGGGAATAAAATGTAAACTCCTTTATTGAGCTTTTAAAACCCTTTCTCTCTCCAAACTTAATATACATTGCTCCTCTCCCATTCTGTGCAATTCAATCAAATCAGACCCTGCATTGTTTCTTACCTATGAAACACAGTCTCCTGTTCTCCTGATTCTATTCCCCAGCACTTTTATCTATTGGACTACCTGATTGCCCTCATATGAAACCTTTCTTGATTTCCAAATATTAATTACTACCCACTTAAAGGCTTCTTTGGACTTAACCGGTTTGTATTTATTTGTATTTCTCTTAATATTTATTATGTATATACTTACCCATATATTTATTATTTCTCATTATATGTAAACTTGAGGTTTATAAGTTTGAGAGGAGAGGTTGTTTCATTCTTTGTATTTTAATCCTTAGAATAGGATTAATTTAATAATTAATTGATTGTCAGGAATCAAAATCAATCTTATTGGCTTCTATTTTCTTTCCTTTTTTGAAATTCAGGACATTCACCCTTTTCCAGTTCTGTGGTACCTCACATCAGTTACTCCCATCCTGGTAGCACATGCTACAGCTCCTTAAAGTCACAGGTGAGAGCAGAGTACCATGTAGACACCAAAGATGGATGAGCATCCCTTGAAAATGCTTGGCAAACCCTCATGCCTGAGGAGCTAGTTGTCCCTCAATAGCTTTTACCTGCTATCTCATATCACAGAGCAGGATGGGAAGTTTCCTGGGATGCCCAGATACTGACTGGCCAGAGGATTGTCTAGAGATTGAATCTTTTTATTGCTCTATCCACCTGAAGAAAAATGAAAATTAAAATTGCTGGACAAATGTTCAAATGTCTTCAGGGGCAGTCTCAATCTGCCAGGTAAGAAGGATCTCAATGCACGTTTACTTCAAGCCTCTGAGGACTACAGCACATATTATCTTCATTCATAGAAAAAAAAGTTGAAGTTTAAAATGGTTGTATATGTTTAACCTATATCAGATTGCTTGCTAGTATGGAGAAGAGGGAGGTAAGGAAGGGAGAGAGAAAAAAAATTGGAATTAAGAATCTTACAAAAATGAAAGTTGAAAACCACCTTTACACATATTTGGAAAAGTAATATACTATTAAAATAAAATTTAAAAAAAAAGAAAGTTGAGAGGTCAAATGACTTGCCAAGAGCCATACATAAAATTAGAGTTCCTTTCCTGATCCCTGGAACTCCTTGTTCTTGTACTCCTGCTGCCCTTCATGCTTTCCAAAGAGAAATGTTTGAAACGTGACTTACAGAACTTCAGTTAAGAACTGCAGAGGACTGAGGTTATTATGGATAAATAAAACATTTATTAAGTTCTTGTTATGTGCCAGATACTGAGCTAAGTGCTAAAGATACAAATAAAAACAAGATAAATCATGTCTGCATTTCTCAAATAAATTGGAAACTGAGTCAAATTTATAGAAAAGAGCTATTCTCCAATTGATAAATGATCAAAATATATGATCAATCAGTTTTCAGAAGAAGACTTCAAAGCTACTAATAGTTTGCATGGAAAAATATTCTGTCATTAAATTAGGGAAATTAAAATTAAAAAAACCTCTGAGGTAACACCTCATGTCTATCAAACTGGTTATAATAGAATGCTGGAAGGGATGTGGAAAAAATTGGGATGGAGCTTTGAATTGATCCAACCATTCTGGAAGACAATTTAAAATTTTGCCCATAGTAACAGAGACTTGGCTACTCTGATTAATACATGACAATTCCAAAGGACTCATGATGAAAAAATGCTCTCTACCTCCAGATGAATTTTAAGTACAGACAGAGGCATTTTCCCCACTTTCTTTTCTTCCTTCCTTCCTTTCTTCCTTCCTTCCTTCCTTCCTTCCTTCCTTCCTTTCTTCCTTCCTTCCTTCCTTCCTTCCTTCCTTCCTTCCTTCCTTCCTTCCTTCCTTCCTTCCTTCCTTCCTTCCTTTCTTCCTTCCTTCCTCCTTCCCTATCACCTTCCTCCCTCCTTTCTTCAAAGAACACTTCACAATATGAGAAAATATATTATACAACTCAGGGTTACTATTTTACTTCATTGAATGCAGGGGTTCTTAACCTGACCTTCAAAGCCCACAGGGTGTCTGTAAATAGATTTCAAGGAATACATGAACTTAAATGGGGAAAAAAAACCTTACATTTTTGTTTCAATATAATTGGTTTTCTTTTTAATCTTACACATTTTATTTTGTGCATTTGAAAATATTATTCTGAGAAAAGAGGTCCATAGACTTCTCTGATAAGGAGGTTCAGACTATGACTGATAAGAAAAGGTTAAGGACCTTTAACCAATAAAACAAATCACACTCTGTCCTAGGAGATTTAAGCCTCTTTTGACTGCTCCCTTCAAAGGGATCTACAACAAACTGGATAGGATTTTAGTGGAGAGCATTATTTCCTAAGAAATTTTATTAAGTATTGAATAAATTTCCTTTCTTTCAGTAAATTTGAGAAGAGTTTTAGACCAGAAAAAATATTTATTTCTCAATATTTCTAGTTGAACTGAAAAGGAGCTTTTAATATGATACAAGTGGGAGGGAGGCAGTCAGTGCAAAAACATGGAGACTACAATTATTTACTACTTTTTATTCTCTTCCCTCCAAAAGAGCTTATATTTATGTGGGTTATAGCTACTGATATTTAGTGTATTAATATCTAGTATTTTATACAGAGCTTTCAACATTCAATCTCATTTGATCCTCACAACAACCCTGGGAGGTAAAGGCTATTATTCCCATTCTTGTTATTTTGTTTTGTCCTTTGCTTTTAAAGAAGGTTTTTATCAGGAAGGTGATACCATGGTGTGCAAGTGAATTAGGTTTAAGTGAGGGAGGGCTACACAACCTCACTTTCCCCTCCAATGCCAGTGGGGTCCAGTGGCAAGATATAGGTCAGGATAACTGGAGATAGTCCTGGATGCAGTGGGAGACCTTGCCCATTCTATAAATAAAGAACCTGAGGTGAACAAAGTGACTTACCCAGAAGAATACAGCTTGCAAATGTCTGAAGGAAGATTTCCACGTAATAATTTAGATATTAAAATGAATTTATATTTTTATGAAAATAGTTTTGACTTCAAGGACATCCTGAAAAATTCTCCCGAACACCCATCTTTGAGGACCAACGATCTAATAGTCCAACCTTTTACAGAGGAGGAAACTGAGAAGTCAGTTTGTCCAAATTCATACAGAACTTCATAAGTAGTTCTGGTCTTCAAATCCAAATTCAGTATAGCTCTTTCCGTTATGTGAGGTTGACAGCTCCCCAGACATGGGGACCCTATCTCTCCTTGCTCCTGTGTTGGATCTTAGTCTCTACGGTGTAGCAAATATTCAGTCTGGACATGGGCTTACATGGTCAGTGGCGCTTTTGCCACTGTGTAAGAAGACTGAAGGTAGCACTAGATGGATGAACTTCTCTGGAGTGTGTGAACATAGAGGGTGATAGAGAGAGGCAGTTCTACACCTAAACTCCCAATGGAGTGAAAGAATCCTGGATTAGGAGCCAAGAAACCTGGGTTCCTATGTTAGTGCTGCTAGAGACATGATACATAATCGTGGATAATTCTCTGGACCTTATTTCATCACTTTTATAACGATCACTGTGCTAGGAGGGCTTTTACCTTCCCCAGTGCACCCCACATTTAGGGTGGGACTTTGAAAACTCAGAGCACTTGACCCAAGCCTTCCCTTTCCTCCTCCACACATCACTCCCCCCATTCTCAATCACAAAGACGAGAAATTTTTGCCAAGGATTCTGATGGGATGTTTAATGTTCCTTAGGAGTGGACAAGGCTTTGGACAGCTCCCAAAGATCCATTCTTCTTCCTCTCCCACCAGATTATGTGAGCTGGGCGGGGTGTGCTGCAAGTGGAGGGGGCTCATTAAAGAGGAACCCCACACCAGTAATTCCAGCCAGGGGTGTTGCTCTTTTCTGGAGGGAGGGACTTCCCATTCTTTTAAATCCAGCTGCCAGACCCCCAGACTTAGAGCTGGAAAGAAGGCAAGATGAAGAGCTCCCACTGCTTTCCAGCTGTGTTCCTCCTCTTCACAGCTGCCCAGCTGAGCTGTAGCCTAAATGATGAAGAAAAGCAAACGGTGGTAGAACTTCACAACCTGTATCGCTCCCAGGTTTCCCCACCTGCGACTAACATGAAGAATATGGTAAGCTGAGGAAGACCCTTCATTTAGAATGCAAAACTCCCAAGGAGACTAATGAGGATGCCAGGTATTCTCAGGAGCTGCAAGGTGCTGGGGGGATAATACAATTAAAGACTTAGAATCTACATATGTATAATTAATATATTGCTTGTCTTTTCAGTGGGAGTGGGAGAAGGCAGAAAGGAGGGAGAGAATTGGAATTCAAAATTTTAAAAGAAAAGTGCTAAAAAATAGTAAATTAAAATATTAAAAATTTAATAAATTAAAATATTTAAAAATAAAAAACACAGTAAAAGCTAAATTCCAGCCTTAGATCTGCTGCTTATTAGCTATATTACTTTGAATAAGTCTCTTAACCTCATGAGCCTGAATTTCCAGCTGTAAAATGGGGATAAGACTTTTGGCCTGGCCTAAGTCACAGGGTTTGGGGTGCAAACATGGCAGAGGGGATAGAACTGGAGTCAGGAAGATTTTAGTGCAAACTTGGCCTCAGCTACTTACAAACTGCATGACCATAGGCAAGTTATTTAAGCACTGTTTGCCTCAGTTTCCCCATCTGTAAAGTGAAGATAAGAATAATATCTACCTTCCAAGTTTGTTGTGGGGATCAAATGAGATAATTATTGCACAATGTCTGATACATAGTAGGTGCTCTGTAAATGTTATCTATTGTTAGGTATTACTATGGACAAATGGATTTGTTACTTGGGGACAGTTTTGAAGGCAGATTATTTCTACTAATTATAAGGTCTGTGACTCAGGCAAACTGTTCTGTGTTCTGAGTCGTGCAGGAGGCTTTTTTCCTAGTCACTCATCTGAGAAGTAACTTCCTCTCTCTGGGTCTCAGTTTTTTTCATTTGCAAAATGATCTCTCAGGATTGTGAATCTGAAAGTGAAGAACACACATCACTATGAGCCTTGGGGAGTCTCTTCTGCCTAGCCTCTGTGGAATTCATGAACACAGAGGGTGATAGAGAGGGTCAGTTCTCCACCTCCACTTGCAGTGGAATAGAAGGAATCCCAGACTAGAAGTCAAGAAACATGAGTTCTTCCAGGGACATGCTAGGAGATCTTGGATAATTCTCTGGGTCTGTTTTTTCACTTTTAAAATAACAACTACGAGTTCCCTAAGGCCATTTCCTGTTCTGACGTTATTTGGTTCTCTGGACCTTACATGCCTGTTGTGAGGGACGTGCTTTGTAAAATAAAGCAATATGGAATTGTGATGTGCTATGGTCCTCTCTTCGATGGACCATGGAGCTGGAACCATGGCCTGTTGGGTGGAAGATTTGAATCTTCAGGGACCCAAAGATATTGGAGAAATTTTTGCCAGACTTTAGTGAAGTTGTGTTGAACTCCTTATTGGCTCTGTTTTGGGCTTTTCTTGGCAAAGATACTGGAATGATTTGCCATTTCCTTCTCCAGATCATTTTTCAAATGAGGAAACTGAGATGAACAGAGTTAGTGACTTGCCCAGGATCACTACAACTAGTAAGTGTACAAGGCCAGATTGAACTCATGAAGATGACTCTGCCTGAGTCCAGGCCTGGCAGTCTATTCACTGAGCTACTTAGGTGCCTCCTGTTGTTAGTACCCTCCCATCACGCCAAAAATTCACCTTATAAATTTTATATTTGCATCATTTGTATGTATTTTGTATGGACTGATTTGTGACCATCTTCCCCTAGTAGAATGTAAGCTTCTTGATTGGAGAGATCATTTAATTTTTGAATATCTTTAAATCTCTAGTGCTAAGTCCAGTGCCTAACACATAGCCAATATTTAATAAATGATTAATTAATTGCTTAATAGGAGGTAAGTACAAAAATTGGAGGGCAGCTAGGTGGCTCACTGCATAGAGTGCCAGGCCTGGGGGGGAAAATCTTCATTTTCCTGAATTCAAATCCAGCCTCAGGCACTTACTAGCTGAATGATCTTGGGCAAGTCCCCTCACCCTGTTTGCCTCGGTTTCCTCATCTGTAAAATGAACTGGAAAAGAAATGGCAAATCACTCCAGTATCTTTGTCAAGAAAATCCCAAAAGGGGTCATGAAGAGTAGAATATAACTGAAAAAAACTACTGAACTGAACAACAAAATGGAAACCAAAATTCTAATTCCCAGAACAGATCTCTCAACCCACTGTCCAAATTGAACTGTGTGCTAGGATTAAGAAATGGGTGTTTGATGTGGATCCCTTTCCCCCATCCCCCAAAATAATAATTTAGTAACTAGAGTCAATTGGACTATGTGCCTTGTAAATGTGTTTCTGTACACAGAAAATGTGAACAACTTGAAAGACTCAAGGACATTCAGTTAGGAGAAATACTATACATCAATCTATGCATAAATGGCAGCTTATTTCTTGAGCTGTCTAGTTTGTTTTTGTAGAAAATTTGATATTGATTAGTTCACAGAGGAATTTGGTTTAACAAAACAGAATGAATAATACAATATAGCATTTTGCCAAAAAACAAGTGTAGCATCGCTTACACATGTGTACTAATACCAGTTTTTGTATGGGGGAGAGGGGTCTGGTACATTTTGCAGTTCTTGAAAATGTACTGGCCTTTACCTATCAACAAATAAAAGGTCTTTTGCTTCAAAAACAAACAAACAAACAAAACGGATGTTCCTTACGTAGAACCAGAGACAGTCCTGGGCAAAGTTGTGAAGAACAGGAAATATGTTTTCATACCTTTCTTTCTACCTCTTTTAACTCTTACTTTGTCCTCTGGATTTTCTCCTTCCCCTCCCCCTTTCCCCGTTTCTATCTCCTGCCCAAAGTCACTCCATGCTAGGCACAATGGGCTTGAAATATCTAAAAGAAAGATAATGCATATGTGTGTAAGACATGTAATTTATTTTGTCTATAGAAGATATATCAGATACCCAGTAAAATGTAAGTTTGTTGAGCTCAGGAACCATTCCATATTTTTTTTTTATCTCCTCAGTGCCTGGCCCAAAGTAGGCACTTAAACACTCGTTTAGTTGAATTGCATGCTGGTTGAGTCCTTACTCCCTGAAAATTGTTATTAATTAGTTGGAAGAAGACTGGTTTTGGAGGCAAAAAGATCTGGCTTTGCACTCTGCCCAGATTTGCTACTTTCTACCTGGGGTGGAGGGTGAGAGGTGTCCAGGGTCAGAGAGCAGGGAGCTCGGGCAATTATTTCCCCTCTTTCCCCCTCAATCTTCTCATCTATTAAGATCAGAATGCTAATGATATTTGCACTAATGACCTTCTAAGATTACTGTGAGGATCAAAAAAATAATATTTGAGAAAGACTGTGTCAATGGCAATGATAGTTAAGAACTGATTAAGAAGAAATACGGTATTAGGGCTCCCAGGGAACTTTGCATTTTAATAAAGGGTTCCAGGAAACCCAAATGTCTTAACTTTCAAAGTAATGATTCTTTAATGGTGGGATGTCAGGCAGAGGGGACAAGCATTTGGTAGAGAGTGGACGCCATCCCCTAGAGTCCCATCTTCCTTTCTCCACACTCCTCTGCTCAGAGGGTTCCAGACTGCTTCTCAACAATCCCCTGAAAACATGTCTGACTCTCTGACTGCTTGGTCAGTGGCCAGAGCAGCGGGAGATGGCTCCACGAGGGTGGAGTTGAGGACAAGGAGCCAGAAGAACCATTTTCCAGGACCATCAGGCGAAGCCAGAGGATCATGGAGCTTAATTGGATCCAGTCTTCCCAGAGCTCTGGGCTGGGAGGTCTTATTAATTCCTTTACTGGCTCAGTTGAATCCGCCCACTCCCTGACCAGCTGCAGTCAATCTGGCCTCTTGAAGTTCCTCAGTCTGGCCTTCAATACAAGCACAATGGACAGTTACTTAAAATCATGTGATTCAAAGCCTAAGCAGCTTCCCCCACACCTTGAAACAAACCACAGCTGTAAAGTGTTAATAGCACAGAATTTAAACTCAGGGAACATGGATTTGAATCCCATTTCTGCTTCTTATTACCTGTGTGAACTTAAGCAAATCATTTCTCCCTTTGGGACTTATTTAGTTTTCTGAAAATTAGGTACTGGACAAAGACCCATTTCAGTTTCAAAACCTCGGATCCCTATTCCCACTTTCCTTTCCCCATCTGCTGTTACAGGAGATGAAATTCCACCATTAGAGAGTAATTTCTTTGGGTTTTTAAGGATTTTCCATCTTCCCAAGCCCTAGGGGATTAGCTGACATTGAATTGGGCAAGATGTTTGCAGGAGTAACTTGAGATTGGTTCTTACAGCAATGAAGGAGAGGCTGTGAAGGGCCAGGATAGAAGGGGAAAAGAAACTGATAGTAAGTGGGAAAGTAGAAACGCAATTAGTTTGGCTTTTTGCTCTGAAATGGGAAGTGGGGAAATTTGGAAGAGGTGGGGAGAAGTCCCATGGTTATTCCCAGAAAACAAGGATGGAGGGATGTTCAGTTAATTACCCTGTATAGCCACAAGATGGTGCAGTGACTGCATACTACTCAAGAGGAAAAAAATCCCAAGAGCCTGGAGTTTTTAGGAATTTTTGGATGATCCTTGGTGACTCTGGAGGTCCTAGCAAGCCAACATCACATGAACCCACCAACGCAGACCCACCAATGAGAGCCTATTAGAACTACTGGCAAGCTTTCTGCACATGACAATTGTTCCAAGTGCAGATCTCTATTGCTCAAGGGCCTACCCAAGTTCATATCCATTGTGGGGCAAAAACATGGCATAGTTCATAGGTTCCATTCTTTTTGAGTTTGAGGACCCCTTTATAACAGTAAAAAAATTCATCAGCTTCTACACAACACTAATTGTACTATTAGTATCCACTGACTGAGAAAACACAAGACAACAAAAAGCTATTATGAATTCTGTAATCCTTAAATGAATGAGTATTTTATTAATCATGATAGTACATTTAAAACATGGTAGCACATATATGTTTAAGATATACTTTAATTTAATTTACAAAAGATTTATTCTCCCTCTCCCCCAATGAAGATTTTATTGGTTGAAAGAACTCCCAGTGAGAGAACTCCCTCTACCAATAGGATTATAGATTTACAGCTGAAAGAGGATGTTATGGGAGGGTAGAGGAGAGACCATGTGGCAATTTACAATTTCTGCAAAAGTCACAAAGACTCTCGGTATTAGAAGCAGTTCCTACACCCAGGTCTTCCTGATTCTGAGGCTGGCTCCCCATCTACTAACCCGCAGCTTCCTTAGAAGGTTTACTTATGGGTTTGCATAAGGATTCTCCTACCCTATTTGTATAACTCCGGAGCTCTCTAAAACTCACAGGTTGCAATCACTGATTTAGTAGGAAAAGCATTGCTCTGGGAGTAGAAAGACATGGCTGATTGAGTTCCAGCTGTTCTTCTGTCTGAGCTCTGTGACTTTGGTCTTTCCCTTTGAGAGAAAGTATGGCTCTGGGTAGTTAGATATTCATAGAGCTATGGGTCTATAGTCAGGAAGATTCATTGAATTGTGAATTCAAATCCAGCCTCAGATATTTCCTGGCTGTGGGACCTTGATCCAGGCACTTTATTCTGTTTGCCGCAGTTTTCTCATCTGTAAAACAAATTGGAGAAGAAAATGGCAAACCACTCTGGTATCTTTGCCAAGAAAATCCCCAAAAAGGTCATGAAGAATTGAACAGAATTGAACAACAATAACACGGTAGAAGAGGTAGGTTATAAAGTCTGGGCTAACTTTCTGGAGGACCTCAGGATCAGTCAGAGTCTGGATCAATTAAAGTCCTTAGTCTTTAGGGGGAGAAGTGAAGGAGGCAGGCAAACTGCCACATGGCTTGCCAAAGATATATCCCAGATTCTGGATTCTGGAGTCTCTAGCTTCTTGTCCTGCAGTCAAGTGACTCTGACCTTTCTCCCCCAGCCCTCCAATCCTTGCCACCACACATTTAGCAAGCACCAATGGTGAGGAGAGCCATCACATCACCATCTCATCTAAACATGTGTATATAGAACCATTATCTCATATCGAATAATTAATTAGCTTTAAGTGCTGTGCTGTCTGATTCAAGTACACCTTTTCAGAGTTTCAGACCTCTACAGTAGGTCACTGGATGTTGGGAAAACCGAGGCTCATATACTCCCTCATACACTTATCAGTTTTGTGCCATGGGACAAATCACTTTTCTGTTACTCGGTTTCCCCATAAAAACATTGGGAGGAGAGATTTGACTCACTGACCTCTAAAGGTCTTATGAGCACCTTCTGGGCTCTGTTAAGCCTTATTCACCTGTAAAGTAGGAGGAACTAGATGTTTTCTAGGATTGCTTCCACTTCTACCATTCTGATAATCTGTGACTGGCCCCTTCTGGGGGCAGTTAGTTCTAGCTGGCAGCCACATAGGAGGCTATTCCAACCTCAAAGGCTAGGCCACAAGGTGGCTTCTCATCAGAAGAAGGGACTTCAGCAAAATCCTGGAAAGAGAATTAATTTTCAGCTGGACAGCTCCTTGCTGCCTCAGTGGGTGCTGAAGCATCTCCCAAGTGCCAGGTGTTTCAGAGGGCATGGAGGGATGCCACCCAATGTCTGCTCTCAAGAAATTAGTGGGAAAGATAATACCCCTTCCTCCACATGGGAAGATAACTAACAATGACAAGACTTGGGAGGATGGAGCGGTACAACTGTATTGAGGACTGCTCTACAGCAGTGCTTTAGGTTTCTGAGGATTGGTGGGTCACTAGGGGTTGCAACAGCTCAGAGGACCTTCATAGTAGGATGGGATTCCAATTCAATGCTTTGCCAAGCATTTATTAAACCTTCTGTGGGCAAGGTATATCACTAGGCAGTGGAGGGGATAAAAAGGTTTAGATTGGACACCATTCCTGCTTTCAGGTTTGTATGCAATATGTTCCTTTTTGTCCCTATTCAATTTTCTCCAAAGGTCTATCATACCTAACTTTTCAAAAGTCCTATTTACCTTCTTAACTTCTTTCTTGTTTATTTTATGGCTCGATTTACCTAGTTCTAATAAGAGTGAGATTGAGATCCCCAGTAATATAGTTTTGCTTTCTATTTCTTCTTGCAACTCTCTTAACTTTTCCTCTAAGAATCTGGATGCTATACCACTTGGTACAGATATATTTAGTATTGATATTACTTCATTATCTATGACATATAGTTTCCTTCCTTATCTCTTTTAATTAGATCTATTTTTTGCTTTTGGTTGATTTGAGATCAAAATTACTATCCCTGCTTTTTTTGTTTAACTTCAGCTGAAGCTACAGCTTTTTACCTATATTCTGCATGTATCTCTCTGCTTCAATGTGTTTCTTGTAAACAACATGTTATAGAATTCCAGCTTTTAATCCATCCTGCTAAGAGTTCATCTCATTCACATTCACAGTTAAAATGACTAACTCTCTATTTCCCACTATCCTATTTTCCCAAAGTTATAGTTTTCTTTCTCCTTTTCCACTTTCCTTCCTCACCAGTGTTTGGCCGCCACCTCCCTCAAACTGCCCTTCCTTTTCATTCTTGTTGTCAGGGAGGCTAAGTCTAAATTTAATAAATAACTCACTTTTTATAGGTGGCAAAAATCAGGGAAGATCTGAACTCAGATCTTGACTGGAGAGCCAGTGTCCTTTCTACTATATAATGTACTGTGTACTCTATAGGACTTGGCTATGAAAGGCTTTAAATGTTAAAACGTGCATCTTCTTTAACAGAAAGGTGGATTTGGGCCTTTCTTAGTGCCTGATCTGTTGTAATCATAAGGCTTCCATATTCACCCATGTCCTTTGTGACAGCCTCAATTAGCAGGTGCCAGCAGACTTGGAAAGGCCTGGGCACCTTGGCTTTCATTTCTTTATTTTTGAAAGAAAGAACAGCTTTCCCATAGTTTTGGGGAGGCCTGGAGCCAGGCTGGCCTCAGGCAATGAGGGAAAACTGGTTGGATTCTGCCCTGAGCCACAGCCAAGCCTGGAACCATCCTTGCTATTGAACCCAGCAGATTAAACTATTAAACCTTTTCCAGATTTACAAAGGATGTTCCAAGGTACAATGGATAGAGTGCTGAGTTTAGAATCAGGAAAACGCATCTTCACGAGTTCAAGTCAAGCCTCAAACACTTCCTATTTATGGGACTCTGGGCAAGTCACTTCACTCTGTTTGCCTCAGTTTCCTCATCTGTAAAAATAAGCTAGAGAAGGAACCGGCAAATCACTCCAGTATTTTTGACCAGAAAACAACACATAGAGTCACAAACGTCATACATGACTAAAACAATTGAAAAACAACAAATGATGATAATCATAATATCTATCTCCCAGGTTTGTTGGGAAAATAAAATGAGACAATATTTAGTTCTTTCCTAGCTAGAAGTCTAATGTAGTTTTCATGATTTTATGTTAAATTATGTAAGTCTAGTTAGCACAGAGTCCTGTACTAAACTTTATAAAGTATACCATACAATATATTATCACACTGAAAGTAGCTACTGAAACATGCCTACTTATTACCGAAGGAAATTTAAACTATGGGGGTTAGGTAAGGGTTTGAAAGATATTTTATTTAAAGGTCAACAAAAGTCTAAATTTATTGAGGCACACATTCCTCCTCTGTTTCCAGATTTTTTTTTAATGTTAAAGTTGACATGTACTATATTAGATTATACAATCCCCATATTATAAGATGAATCCCTAAAGTGAGTTTTTTTTGAAAGAAAAAATATATAAGGATCCAATGAAAATTAATGCCATTTTTGTGGTTCACATTGATTTTACAGGAGACAGATTGGGGATGGGATAAAGTATGCTTATGTTTAGAACAATACAGCAATTCGGATCAAAATCAGTTGGTAGATTTTTGTTAATTCAAGATTTAAGAAAGGGCACTGTATAGACAATGGGAGATATATAGGAGAGATATAGCCTACCAGGGGGATAGGATGCAAACCAAGCTAACTCTGCAACCTCTTTTGGACCATGGCATTGGAAAGTTGCTGATGTATGATATGATCTCTTCCTAGTAAGAGAAGTGCTGGCCATAGCAATATCTACCTTCTGCCGAGTGCCTTCTTTATAAAGTGCTTGAATTCTCTCATTTAATTCTCAGAGCAGCTTGAGAGACCAGAGGAACAGAGATAATTGTCCCCATTTTATGGATGAGAAAACTGAGACAGACTAAGTGGGTCTTGGTCGGCCCAATACTAGATCTTGGGCTTTTCCCTTTTTTCCCTAATCCTCTCTGCCCTCTCAGAAATGGGACGAGGACCTGGCTGCCTTTGCCAAAGCCTACGCCAGCAAGTGCGTGTGGGGCCACAACAAGGATCGAGGCCGCCGGGGAGAGAACCTTTTCGCCATCACAGAAGGGGAGATGGACCTGCAGCTGGCTGTGGAGCAGTGGTACAATGAGCACGAGCACTACAGCCTCAGCAATGCTACCTGTGCGGAAGGACAGATGTGTGGCCACTACACCCAGGTAGGCGAGGGATGGGAGCAGGGCCAGGCCCAAGGACTCTTCAGCTTCCTCTCCTTCCCACCCCATTTTATCACCCTGAGCTCTTCTAGTTCAACAGTTAATCCCATCCTCAACCCTAAAGGAAAAGTAGATCTTGGAGTAAAGATCGCAGAATCTCAGCCTTTAGGCTTTGCCTAAACCTAAGCCATGTTGTGGGTCTCTAGGTGGTACAATGGTTAGAGAAAGTCATCTTCCTGAGTTCACTCCAGCCTCAGAGTCTTACTAGCTGTGTGACCTGGGTGAGTCACTTACCTCTGGTTGCCCTGTCTCTTCATCAGTAAAATGACCTGGAGAAAGAAATGATCAACCACTCCAACATATCTGCCAGGAAAACCCCAAATAGGGTCATAAAGAATTAGACATGACTAATAAAGGACTGAACACATCCCAGACATAGAGATGATAATTTATTCTTTAAAAAAAATTTTATTAATGCATTTTTATTGAAATTTTTAATTTTCAAAACATATGCAAGGTTAATTTTTCAACATTGACTCTTGAAAAATCTTGTGTTCCCATTTCCCCTCTTCCTCCACCCTCTCCCCAAAATGGCATGTAATCCAATGTATGTTAAACATGGTAAAAATATATGTTAAAGATGATCATTTATTCTTTATTATTTTTGTTATAGTTATTATGACTATGCTGAATTAGTCTTACAAGTAGCTTTACTTTCTGGATGTCTGAAACTTATTCCTTTAAGTACTCTTTGACTTCCTTTTTGTTTTAATCATTTAGGATGTAAATTATTTCTAAAAATTGTTCTAAAAATGTAATACACTTTTCTGCTTTTCCAACAAAATAGAAAACCATAGAACCAGGATTATGATGCTCATGTGCTTATATCCCCCACTCTTGTCTTTTTTTAACATTGGGAGCTCCACAGCCTCTGACATAGACCAGTTGGGAAACAGAAGAGTGTCATTCAGGATCTAGCTGTTCCTGACTTTGTGACACAGCTTCATCACTGCCCAGCCCTTTGGCAATGTTTATGCCTAAGAACTTCTCAGGAAACACCAGGAAACCAGACTCCCCAGACATTAGTGCTCTCACACAATGATGTCTCACTTAATTCTTTTGCTGCTCTCTCTTTCCAATCAAGAAAATCACTCTGTAATCAAAGAGCAAGAGCCAGTTTATAAACACCAATCAAATATCTCCCTTATTATCTATTGCCTTCAGAAAGCTTTGGAGAAGGAGAGTGGCTGATGACCTCGTGAAGACCATGAGAAACAGCTTCTGCCTTTTTACTCCCACCTCCCTGACTGTAGTCAGTCAATGACTCAAGGTCATCATTACAACCATCATTTATTGTGTTGTGTTATATATGATGCAGCAATGCAGAAGGCCCTTGGCTCTGACGTTGTGCTGGGATGTTCTACTTTTATAATTCTGAAGGGAAACCTTCTTGACATTAGCTGTAACTTTTTGCTAGCACCAAATGGCTGCATCTAGGAGCTCTGCTGCAGCTTTCTAATATATTATGGACTTATAAACCAAGTCATTGGGCTTTTTAGAATTTTATAGAAAGCAAAAGTCAATAGGCTCTAAATGAAAGCTTACCTACAAATGAAGTGCATGAATGGTACATTTATGCTACTCAGAAGCCTTCCCATACATCCTACTCCCCATTTCTGGCTTCTTGATTGAGACTTCTAGGAGTCTGACCTCTGGACATGTGGAACATGCCCCATTTATTATTTTTACTCTTTATAGAAGCTTTTTCCATTCCTATATTCCTTACAACCAGGAAAATCTAAGAAAATCTAATCTTTTCTTCTCCTATGGGGTCCCAGATGAGGCCCTACCAATGTTTTTGAAGAAGATCAAGAAGGAATACATCTTCAGGGAAGACAGAGAAATATGGTGAAATGTGGGGAGAAGGGAAATCCTCTGTTAGGTTCTATTAGGCCTTTTTTTTTTTTGGTTGGGAATATCAAGACCTATTCTCCAGCCAGCTAAAAGCAGATCACCACAGCTTGTCAGAATTGTTAGAGAACAAAAGTATTTAGGCTCAGAGAGGAAGATTGCTTACAAAGTATGTAAGCTTTATGATAATTGTCTTTGACACTCAGATCTCCCCTTTTCCCTTTCTGGAAACTCAATTAAGCTCTGGATAGTTGGGAGAAAAGCTAAGGAGGTTCCAAACTAAACTGGAATATTATGCTGCTCAAGGGGACCCTCAACATATACAGTTGACTGGGAGGTGATTCTGAATTGGATTCTCACCATCAGCAGGAGAGGCCTCAGTCTGTGATGGGCTCTGAGCCCAGGAAGGTCACCAGCCTTAGAAAGAATTCCTGTCCTAACCTCCCTATATTAAGAGTCTAACATTAGAGCACTTTCCTTTTCATTGAAGGCTGTTAAAATGCAAAAAGCCCTAAGAAATGCTGCTAAGCTTTCACCTCTTAACACCTTAGAATGAATGATGTAAATGATTTCAAATGATTACCAATCTGACACTGGAAATTTTATAGCAGAGAGAGAAAAAAAAAAAGAATGATTTTGGGTTAGGGTTTCTCTGCCCTTAAGTCCTCCAAACCTCTACTCTATCATTGAGCCTAGAATTCTAGAGTTATAAATTCAGCCCTTTGACTGAGAGAATTTTATTCCTTTAAAATGAAAATCTTACCCTATCCTTCCTCCTCCTTACATTACAGGTGCGGAAGTGTCATTAATACTACTGAATCATTGGCAGTAGCTGGGACTTAGTTTTGAAGTGGGAAGAGGAGAGACCTTTTTTTGACAAGGGGAGAAAAGGAGAAAGTGCTTTAGATAAAAGTCCACTGGCTCGGTGGATAAGAGTGGTGGGCTTGGAGTAAGGAAGTCTCATCTTTTAATTGCAACCACAAGATTAGACTAGCAGACTTGGGCAAGTCACTTAACCGGTTTATCTTAATCCACTGGAGAAGGAAATGGCAAATCACTCCAGTATCTTTGCCAAGAAAATTCCATGATCAGTATGGTGCACGGCGTCACAAGAGTTGGACATGACTGAACAACTCTCATGGGCTCCCACAGGGACCTTAAATATTTCCAGGATAGAAGGCGGGTGGTCTCTAGCAAACTGGCCATG
The DNA here is from genome assembly GCF_016432865.1 of Antechinus flavipes. Taxonomy (NCBI): domain Eukaryota; kingdom Metazoa; phylum Chordata; class Mammalia; order Dasyuromorphia; family Dasyuridae; genus Antechinus; species Antechinus flavipes. The sequence goes on from NC_067401.1 coordinate 196,443,807, forward strand.
TCTCCAGGTTGATTTTTAGGTTGTATTCCTTGGGCTTCAGGCTTGCTCTCCCCTGCTCTTGTCAGAAAGAAAGACCTTTTGTTCTGGCTTCTTTCAGGTGGTCTGGGCAAAGACAGAGAGGATTGGCTGCGGTTCTCAGTTCTGTGAGAAGCTTGAGGGAGTGACGGAGACTAATATTCATGTGCTGGTCTGCAACTATGAGCCTCCGTGAGTGCCTGTGGAAGGGATGGAGCTGAAGGAGGGAGGAGGAAGGGAGAGGGTGGCAGTCCAATTTGACCGAGGTTAGAGGGGAAAGTGAACTTGCTCAAGATCACACAGACCAGTGGGTATCAGAGCCAAGTATGTCAACTCTCAGACTTGAGTATTTCCCACTTTCTCAGATTGCCTCCTAGGGTGGTTGGAAGGTGGGGGTGGGAAGGAGATAATTAATTAGGTTCCCTTTTCCATCTCCCCACCCTTTTCTTCTCCCAGAGGAAATGTGAAGGGCCAGAAGCCCTATCTGGAGGGGCCACAGTGTTCCCAATGTCAGGAGGGCTACGAGTGTAAGAACCTACTCTGTCGTAAGTAGTGGTGGGGCTAGAAGGGAAGATCTGGGGGGTAGATGTCTTTTGTCAGTCAGTCATGGAGCATTTAGAGAGTGCGTTTTGGTCCTGCCCAGTAGCCCTGGTCCCAACTGGAATTCTGTAGGCTAACAAGCAAGCTTCCTTCCACTTCACCCTCAGGTGAAACCTCAGATAAAAATCTGGGTCTGATGGATCCTTTGCCCTTAGTCTTGGAACTCACAATTGGAGAGATAGAGGAGATGAGGAAGCCTGAGAAAGTGTAACTGTGCTTGAAGAGATTCTGGCTGTGGTTAGAGAGAGAAAGGTAGAAAGGCAGAAATAAGGGTGGAAAGGGGAGAAGAAAGGTGGTGGTGATATAGCATGGAAAAGGGGGAAGTGGTTGATATATGTTGGTTAGGGGGTACAATCAGATTGAGATCCAGAAATGTCACAAAATTGGAAGTTGGAAGCAGGTCAGCCCATACTGAAAAGAAGTTACATTATTATTATAATACACTCAAATGTCTACTAGCCTCCTCTTGAAGATCTATCAATAAGCAGAAAGATCCATCCTGCTGCCTCCCTAGCAGTCTGTTCCACTTCTGGACAAATCTAATGGGATTTGTTACTGACAAGTCTCAATTGTCCTCTTTGCAACTTTTACCCACTGTTCCTGATTCTCAAACAGAACGTGATGTCGAGTCCCTTTCCCTCATAAATACTTGGGAGACATCCATTTTGCAAACATGTCCAGTTATTTCAATTAGTCCTTAGATGCACATCTTTTTAGTACATGCATTATATCTTTGCTAACGTAGATCTTTATCTATTGAGGACCACGCAGACTGTTGTTAATGCTCTGCTCTGTCCATTTCTTGTCAGAACCAATCATAAGCCCAGAGGAGGCTGGGGTCTCCCCCTCTTTACCAACTGCAACCCTGACAACCACTATGGCAAGTGAGACCTCGCCCAAATTGGCCACCTCTATGGCAAGTGAGACCTCGCCCAAATTGGCCACCTCTCTGGCAAGTGAGACCTCGCCCAACTTGGCGACTGAGGTTCCTTCTTCTTTGGCAACCCAAACTTCAACCTCCCTGAATGAGGGGACCTCCCTCTCCCCTAGGCTAAGCATTGAGACCACCCTGAAATCATCAGAGAGAGAAGTCAGCAAGACAGAGCCAAACAGAGACAAGCCCACCCAAGACAGACCTCAAGAGTTGCTTCCTTCCTCCTCCTCCTCCTCCTCTGAGACTTTGGCTACCACTTTCTTGGCTAAAGATGAGCCAGAAGAGGTTCCAGGCACTGTGTGGCCAATAAAGCGCAGCTCCAACAGTGTTCCCCCTGACCTCCCTCAAACTGGTGGGGCCAATGCCATCGGGGGACGCACCCTGGCCCTGCACTCTGTGGAAGGTAAGACCCCCAGCTTCAGTCCTGCCTGCTCAGGTCTCCAGGCTCTTCATTCTTGTAGCCTGCACCCCTAAGTCTGATGCCAAGGAATGGGGGTGGGACATCCCTGACCTCCGATATCTTGCATTGTAACAGAAGCACTCCTAGCCCCCTTTTTCTCTGTTGTTGGCTCCTGGAGGCCTCCTGTGTATATTCCCTGGGGTTGGAAATATGTTTGGTGGAAGACCGATGGGGTGGGGATGGGGCACAGCAGGAAATCTGCCGGGACTGAGCTTTCTCTCTCTCTCCTCTGGACACAGGTACAGGAACAGATATCCAGAATGCCTCCAGTCATTCTGAGTTTTCTTACTTTGGGCTACTCAGCTGCTTAGTCCTGAGATACTTCTTCTGAGGGCGTCATCCTTTGCACAGTCCCACGCCCATACTCAAGTGTACATTTATGCAACCAAAAGGCTTTGTCTTCCCCCTGGCAGGAGAGCAGATGACTGGATGGAAGAATGGATGCCCTGATATGGGTCTGGACATACTCTGGATCTACCACCAAGGAACGTAGGGTTCTACATGCCCACTGATGTGTTCACACTGCCCCTCTCTTCAGCTGTACCCCTTCCTTGCACACATAACCCTTCAGGAGGCTCTACAAGGAGGTTTCCCCAAGGCCCCAGAGGTAGTATATGGAGGCCATGAAACAAGTACATGCTCCAAGAACCACTGAATTCTCTTAATGGAAGTGACCTCAAGTCGTCATCTCCTTCACCTTTAGAAATACAGACTTAGTACATGTCCAGGGGAGGTGCCATGTCACCAAGAGCCTGCTGCTGCCAGAATGGCTATGACTCTTCCTGCCCTGCAAGGCCCTCCAGAGAGCAGAGATTTATTTATCCAGACCCTTTGTGCCCTTCCCTTTGCCCCCTTTTCATCCGGGGATGCTCAGAGAGGTGATGTTTGCTTCTCTAGCATGAAAATGGATCTATCAGGTGGATGTTCTACCATATACCCAATGAGGCAAGACCTCAGTGTCTTTGCCAAACCCAAAAGGAATGGGGAGATGCAGGGCAGAGAGCTGGGGGAGTGGGGTGGAGTCATTTGGGTCCATTAAGGTTTTCAGACTCCTGGTTACCTATAAGTATTGATCCTGGTGACAACTCCTCAGCCTGATTCTACCCAGATATATTTCTGGTGTGTGATGCTGCAGGGATCTCTCCCTCATCTTTTGGGATGAGAATTATGTTAAGATGAAGGACAAGCTTCTCCCGGAACCACAGAATTGACAGGGACTCCAGAGAAAGCAATCTCAAAGTCCTGAATAAAGTTTGGTCTGAAATAACTTTCCCTGAATGAGTGGTAGGGGTTAAAAAGGGAGGATATAGGTAATGGTACCAGACCGTGGAACAAAAATGAAGGATTCAGGCCAAAAAAAGCCATGGTGCTTCCATTGTCTAGTCTCAAGAAAAATTAAAATAGCATTGCCTTCTCTTCCCTATATTCACCTCAGACTACGCCCCCCACATGGACCCATCACTATTCTATACACTCTCTTTTTCATTAACTACTTCCCTTCCTTCAGATATTCTACTGTATTTTCTCTCTGTCAATCTTTATTCCTCCCCTGAAAATTCCTCTCAGTGACTAGGTGGCACACTAGATAGTACTTTGGGCCTGGAGTTAAGTAGCCCTGATCTCAGATAATTACTAGCTGTGTGACCCTGAGAAAGACACTCAATCTGTTTGCTAAAATTTCCTCAACTGTAAGATGTGGCCAATAGCATCTGCCTCCCAGGATTGTGAGGCTGTAAAGCTCCTAGTTTAGTGTCTGAGATATAGTAGGCACCTAATGAATGCTTGTTCCCTTCTCCATCCCCCGGCACCATCCCTTCTCTTGTTCCTCCTGATCTCCCTATTCCCCCCAGAAACCTTAGCACCCTAAACCCAGGACTGGCTTTACAGTGGCGTGTGGAGGGATGAGAGGAATAGCGCCAAAAAGCCCACGTGACCCCAAACATCACATCTATCACGTCCTGATGCCTTAAATTCTCAGTAGTAGTCATCCCTTTGTTACACACAGAAAGACTCGTGTTAAAATGCACGCAACCTGGAAAGGGGAGGGGAGGGGAAGCCGCAAATCAGCCTAGCAATTTAGCTAATAACTAGCAGAGAACAAAAACTTGAGTAGTAGGAAACTGCATCACTAAATTTAGGGGTCTTGCAGAGAAGGGGAGTAAGGAGTAAGGGATATTCCTTTTCCACTTTCTCCCAGATAAGATTAGTAGGCTAGTACTATAGTCTTGGACACAGCTGGGTCCCGAGGAGGAGCCTGGGGTAACAGTAGTTGGATGGTGGGTTTCTCTTCTGGCTCGGGGCAGACATCTGCACCCTCTCCTTCTCGGAGGTTTCAGGACTATTCACTCAACCCTGGCTTCCCAGACACAGCAGAACTGAGTGTGGCCACTCTTGCTCTAGCTGGGCCAGCCTGAGGAGTGCCTCTGGAACCTGGACAAGGGCGGGTTTTTGAACACAGATGAATGGCTAGGAAATGATCACTTATATATCAGGTGGGGCCCTCTTGGGGCAACTGGGGAGATGAGAACTCAGCCAAACTGTGTTTTCCAGGGGGCAGGGTGGGAGACAATCAGTTTACAATGGAGATATCATGGTATAAGCCCGTCACAGGCCTAGGATTCGAGAACAGATTCTAGCCATCATTTGGTTTCCTCTGGCCTTAGCACATTATAGGTTCTTAACCGTTGTAGAAGGTGGTGTTATGAGAAGGATGTATGGCTGTCATTGAGGGATAATCCTTGGTCTACTACTAATTAGCAGTCACCTTGGATAAATCTAATCTGGGTCTCATCTAAAGGTCCTTCTTGTCCTGAAAAGGAGGAAGAGGGCAGAAGGCTCCTGGTGGTCATCCAGCCCCAGCTGTGCCTCTGAATCATAGGATCAAGATCAACCCCCTCATCGCCCATATGAGACCCAGAGATTAGCCCGGGGTCACATAGCTAGTGTCTAAGGTAGGATTAGAACTCTGGTGGTCTTGGCTCTGAGTTCTGTACTCTACATCCCCGCCCCTGCCCCCCTGTCTCCTAGCAATGGTGACACAGTACAGTATGAACAGCTTGAGAAACCTTTCATATTAGAGAAAAAACTAAAGAAACTGAAATTTTAAGAGTTTACTTCTATGGGGATTAACAGACACTGGGGAATCAAGGTCATGCAAACTTGGCCACTTACTTTCAAACAGAAATTACTGATAGAAAGGGAAATTTAGAGGGAACATCCCAAATGGGAAAGACTAGGCCATCAGAGTCCAGGCTGTTTGCATGGTCTTTTCCATCCCCACCAGTATGTCTTTCCCTGAAGCTCCTAACCAGGGTCCCCACTCTCCCATATTCCGTGGCCCCCTTTATACCAATCCTTGCCAGTAAGAGGCAGGTTTTGACAAGAAACAGCCTTCCAAATGGTGTAGGTACCAGTTATTGGGCCCCCTTTCCACCTGCTATCCCTCTGCTTCACTGCCAATGAGACATCTGACTGACACTGTGGGCAGCTGCAGTTGCTGCTGGACAGTCATGATCTACCATTCCATCCTGCCTCCAGACAATTTTTATTGGTACCTGCCCATATACACATAAGAGTCATATTCAAATAAATTAAACTGGGCTTAGGACTATTGTGATAATTCCCCTTATGTTATTCCTGCTTCCAACATCTGCCTCTGTAATCCTCCTTTCACATAGGTGCCAAAATGTTCTTTCTAGAACAGAAGACAGAATCCTGTGGTTTCCCTGACCAAGAATCTTCAATGGCTCTCCATTCATTCTACTATAAAATGTAAACTCCCCTGTCTCATTCAAAGCATCAACCTTTTCAAGACATTTCATTTTGTTAGGCAATATTCACTCTACCTTTTAGCCAGACTGGCCTTCTTGCTATTTCCTCAACTTGATACTCAGCATCCCACCTCCAATTCCCTTGTACAAGCTGAATTCCATGTTTGCAATGTTCTTCTTCAATTTTCCACTTACCATCTAAACCATTTTGCTTCTTTCAAGTCTTAGCTCAGCCATCATCTTCACAGGGAAACTGTCCCTGCTTCTCCTACTTCTTAGTGTTCTTTTCCTCCTAAGCTGTCACCTAATTATGTGAAAGTTTTTTGTAGGTAGGTACTGTTTTTTCATGTTTTTCTTTGTATTCCCAGCCCATTGCCTTGTCCATAATAGGACTTTAAAAATGAATATTCAATAGAGTTGTAGTGGAAAGATCCTTGGATTAAGATTCAGAGCACTTTTCCCCTCCCTGGACCTTACTTTCTTCCTCTGTAACATAGGTCAGAGGAGATATAGGACCCTTTTAAATCTAAATTCTATGAGTCTCCTTTGTAAAAAAGGGATAATGCTTGCACATCCCAATGTTCTTGAGCGGACGGAACAAGGAAGTGTATTTGAAGACCTGAAGTATAACCAAGAGGAAATTGTTGTTGCTTCTGCTGCCACTATTATCACCATCCCCACCTGAAGATGAGAATGAATGTGTGTGAGTTATATAAATTGTCAAGGTGTAGGCAGGTGTGGACATGATTTATCATGATTATGTTTCCATTACAAGGTTTACAACCAGCCTGACAGACCTTTCCCATTTCTTCCCTCTCTTTCCTTTCCTTACTTCCTCCCCAAGGGAAGTATACCTAGTACAAACCAGAACACCTGTAGCTGTCCTTCAGGAAGCAGAGACTTTCCAAAATAGGAAGTGAATAAGGAGTCGGGAAGCTGAGCCAGAGCAGTCAGTAGTCAGGATAGGAAAAGAATAGTTGAACCCCTGACTGAAATTCCCCTTTATCATTGCTTTCCTTATCACTTCTTCCACTCCTCAAAGCTAGTCCATGGTAAATCACAAAGAATCTCTTCCAATCAACAAAGGTCTTGTTTCATTTTGCTTTAGGTACTCGGCAGGTGCTAGACAACCTGTAGAATGCTACAGGTTGGAGCCCAGGGCAAACTTCATGGTCTCTTGCAATGTTTTCCATAAGTTATGTGGCAATTCTTACCCCCAAGTACCCTTAGAAAATCAAACTCATACCATTTATAGTTTTTTTACTAGAGGAAAATTTCAAACAATTTTTCACTCTTCTCAACTTATTTCAATTTGTCTAAAGTTTAAGTTTTTGATTTTTTTGGAAACCAAGCAATTTTAATTGTACTACACAAAATAAATGTTGAGAAATATAGCAGATGATACATAAACATTTTAGTGTATTTAGCTTTTATACAAAGATTAACTTCATGTTTACACAGGACAAGTTCAAGCAGTAAGGAGTAGTAGGATAGCTTCTGTGTGATTCTGTGTGTGTCAGGAGTCAGTGCTGCCCCAGAGTAATGGTGATTCATTGTCAGTGGGAACAATTTTGCTTTGTTATCCTCAGTTTGGGTGGTTGGGGAGTCAAGATGATGGAATAAAGCTAGGAACTGCTTAAGCTCTCCCAATTTCCCTCTAAAACTCATGAAAGCAAGCCTCTGAACAGAGTCTGATGGAATAGAATCTGATGGAATGAAACCATTCTCCAATTCAAGATAGATTGGAAGGACTTCAAAAAAGGTCAGTCTCATTGGGATTAAAGGGGTGTTCAGCTCAGCTCAGAGACTGGTATAGACAGTAAGAGAGTCTTAAACATAACAAATCAGCAACTAAGACCCTCAGTCCTGGCTCAGTAGTGGAGTGAACCAGCGGGGCAGCCCCCAGTACCAGCTTAAAAAGCAAATTTACCCCAGAACCAGAGTTCAACCATAAAAGTAAAACAAAGAGGAAATACAAAAAGAAAAGGAAAGGAGCAAAAAACAGAAAAGAACTTTGATCATAAAAAGCTATGATGACTATGGTGATCTGGAAGACCAAAACACCAACTCAGATGAGGACAAAAGTCCACAGAGGAAATCTTGAAGAGTGATATTATTTGGTCTCAAACCCAAAGAGGCTTTTTGGAAATGCTTATAAAAGACTTTAAAAGGCAATTAGGAGAGGTAGAAATAAAAATGAGAAAAGAAATGAGGGGTATACCAGAGAAAGTCAACAGCTTGGAAAAGGAAGGCAATTCCTTAAAAAATTATAATTGGCCAAATGCAAAAAAAAAAAAAAATCCACTGAAGAAAATGACACCTTCAAAAGAAGGATTAATCAACTAGAAAAAGAGATACAAAAGCTAACTGAAGAAAATCATATATTAAAAATTAGGATGGGGCAAATGGAAGCTTATGACTCTATGAGACATCAAGAACTTATCAAACAGACTAAAAAGAATGAAAAAATGAAAGAAAATGTAAAATACTTCATTGGAAAAACAACCACAGAGTCTGATGGAATAGAGTCTAATGGAATGAAACCACTCTCCAATTCAAGATAGATTGGAAGGACTTCAAGAAAGGTCAGTCTCATAGGGATTAAAGGAGTGTTCAGTTCAGCTAGAAAATAGATCCAGGAGAGACAATTTAAAAATTATTGGTCTCCCTGTAGGCCATGTCCAAGAAAAGAGCCTGGATAATATTCTTCACTTATTCTGCTGATATACTTACAACAGAGGACAAAATAGCCATTGAAACATTGTTGCAAAACTCCAGAGCTATAATCTCAAAGAAAAAATATAGCAAACTATCAAACAAAAATAACTCAAGTTTTAAGAAGCAACAATCAGGACTATCCAGGATCTGGCAGTGACTACAATAAAGTATTGGAGAACCCTGCATTCCAGAAGGCAAAGGACCTATTGTTACAACCAAGAATTAACTACCCAGAGAAACATTATCCTTCAGGGAGGAAATGGATCTTCAATGAAGTAAGAGACTTTCAATCATTTCAATTGAAAAAAAAAAAACAAAACAAAACAGCTTAAACAGAAAATTTGGATTTGAAACACAGGATTCAAAAAATATATATAGTAAGATAAACAGAGGGGAAACATATATAATTTAAAGGTTAAACTGTTGATATCCCTAGATAGGAAAATCATATCTGTTACTCTTGAGAACTGTATCTATTATTGAGGCAGTTAGAGGGGGCATCACATGGACAGAGAGTGTGCTTGTGAATGGACTCTAATGTGGTGAGAACAAAGAAAAAGCTATTAAGGAGTGGAAAAGGAACTGTATTGGGAGAAGATGAAAGCAGAGGTATTGTGGGACAAAATAGATCACATGAAGAGGCACAAAAGACTTATTACAATAGAGGGAATGAAGGGAGGGGAATGAGCATTGTCTGAAGCTTAATCTCATCAGTTTTGGCTCAAAGAGGGAATAACTTAATCATTCAGCTGGGTATAGATATGTATCTTACCCTATTAAAAAGAGGAAAGAAAAGGAAAGGGCTAAATAGAAGAGAGAGCAGAAACACAAGGAGATAGGGATAAGAGAAGGGAGGGGGAATGATAGAAGATAGGACAGGTAGAGAGTAGGGTGGGTTAATAACAAAGTATTCCTAAAGGGTGGAAAGAGAGAACACAGTATGTTCAGGGGAGAAACTAAAATGGAGGAAAATACAGAGCTGGTAATCATAACTGTGAATCTGAATGGGATGAACTATCCCATAAAACAGAAGCAAATAGCAGAGTTTACAAGAAACAATTTGAAACAGAAATACATATAAAGTAAAAGTAAAAATTTAGAGCAGAATTGATTATGCTTCAGCTGAAGCAAAAAAGACAGAGGGAGAAATCCTGATCTCAAATAAAACAAAAGTAAAGATAGATCTAATTAAAATGATAAGGAAGGAAACTACATCTTGTTAAAGGGTACCATAAGCAATGAAGTAGTAAAGATACTAAATATATATGCACCAAGTATAGAGAATCCAAGTTCTTAGAGAAGATATTAAGGCAGTTACAGGAAGAAATAGACAGCAAAACTTTATTAATGGGAAACCTCAAACTTCTCTCAGAATCAGACAAATCTAACTGCAAAATAGACAAGAAAGAAACTAGGGAGATTAATAGAATCCCAGAAAACTTCAGAATGATAGATCTCTGGAGAAAACTGAATAGGGACAGAATGGAATACATCTTTTTCTATAGCAGTATATGGCACCTGAGCAAAAAAGACCACATATTAGGGCATAAAAACCTCACAATCAAATTCAGAAAGGAAAAAATAGCAAATGATTCCTTTTCACACCATGATGCAATAAAAATTATTTTCAATAAAGGGCCAGGAAAAGACAGAATAAAAACCAATTGGAAATTAAATAATCTATATCTAAATAATGAGTAGGTCAAACAATAAATCATAGAAACAATCGATAATTTCATCCAAGAGAATGATAATAATGAGACAACATACCAAACTCACGGGTTACAGCCAAAGCAGTTCTTAGGGGAAATTTTATATCTGTAAATAGTTACATGTAAAAAAATAATGAAAGAAGAGATGAATAAATTAGACATGAAACCAAAAAACCGAGAAAAAGAACAAATTTAAAACACCCAATTAAATACCAGATTAGAAATTTTGAAACTCAAAGGAGAGACTAATCAAATTGAAACTAAGAAAACTAAGAGTTGGTTTTATGAAAAAACCCAATAAAACAGATAAACCTTAGGTTAATTTGATTAGAAAAAGGAAAGCATCAAAAATCAAAAGGGTAAACTTACCACCAATGAAAAAGAAATTAAAGCAATAATCAGGAGTTATTTTGCCCAACTGTATGCTAGCAAGTCTGACAATCTGATCAAAATGAATGAATATTTACAAAAACATAAATTGCCCAGATTAACAGAAGAGGAAATAAATCATTTACATAATCCAATTTTTAGAAAATTAAATTGAACAATTCATCAATGAACTCTCTAAGAAAAAATCTCCAGGACTAGATAGATTCACAAGTGAATTCTACCAGATGTTTAAAGAACAACTCATTCTAAATACTATGTAAACTATTTGGAAAAATAGGTAAAGAAGGAGTCTTGCCAAATTCCTTCTATATACAAATAGGGTACTGATATCTAACCAGGAAAAGCCAAAACAGAAAGAAAACTACAGATCAATATCCCTAATGAATATTGATGCAAAATTTCAAAATAAAATAGTTGCAAAGAGATTTCAACAACTTATCAGCAGGATAATATACTATGACCAAGTGGGATTTATACCAGGAATGCAGGACTGATTCAATAGCAGGAAAACTATTGCCATAGTTGACCACATCAATAACAAAGCCACAGAAATCATATGGTAATGTCAATAGATGCAGAAAAAGCTTTTGACAAAATACAATACCCATCCCTATTAAAAAACACTAGACAGCATACATAAATGGGATGCACTGAGTGAAGATCTCTCATAAGAATATGGCCTCCACTTATATCCTAATTATAATGTGAAACTTTGCAAAAACAAATTGCATTATAGCCAAAAGCCACAGATGTTCGCTTATCTTAGATAAACATACATTTCCCTCCTGTTTCCCCTGCCCTTTTCATCACAAATAACATTCTGTTCCTAATATGGTAAAGAGTGTGTCATTGGCTAGAATTCTTTGTCTCTGAGTAGATTTTCACATTTTAGAATGTAAGTCTGGACTTCCTGCCAATAGGAGAAAAGGTCAGAAGGAGCTTCTGTATTAGGGTCTATATAAATCCTATGTTTTGCAGCTTGTGCTTTGTTAGTCCTATGCCAACACTACTGTCATCAAGAGCTGCCCTTTCTCTGGAAATTGTAATAAGTCCTTTTTGCTTTTCTACTTTGAAAGTCTCTGATTTTAATTTGGGTAAGGGTCACACCACTTTGAGGGCTCGTCCGGGATATTTTCTGTTCATGAGGGGTCTCTCCCTAATGGATTCCTTGGGCAGGCAACCACTATAGACTTCAGAGGAAATGTCTTCTGGCCAAAGTATGGATCTCCTGAGGGCTGAGTGAGCCAAAAATTAAATCTATATGTAAATTCAAAAGAGCTGTTTAATATTGAGGAGAGTGAGTTTGCAGCCTTGTGTTTTTGGACTTTGAGACAATTTGTATTAAAGGAAGAGGAAAAGAAGCCAGAGAAACCCCCATCTTTAGGACCTCCTCTTGGCAATGCTTCCTCTTTATGCCCTTTGGCTGGCCACCACTCCTATGGTTGAGGCTCTGATTCTCCCTTCCTCATAAGAGGTGCAAGGATGGGAGCTTAATTTATTTCGAACCACCATCTATTTCCTCTCCTCATGGCCCTCTTTGGAAGGAACTTAAGCAAATATTAAGAGATCAAGAGAACTTTTTTCTCCTAACAAAGACTAACATGTTCTCATTTAGTGAGGTCCCTCTCACCAAGAGAGTGATTGGGTTTGTTAATTCTCCCCTAAGTAGCATGGATATGAAAAACTCAAAAAAAGAAAAAAGAAAAAAAGAAATGAACATCCTTTTAGAAGATCCATCTGGATTGGTGGAACAGTCTGAACAATTCCTTGGTCCTAACATCTACACTTGACCAACAAATGATGTCAGTCTTTGGGATCCTCTTCACAGGAGCAGATTAGGAAAGCTGTAATGTGGGCCTGGGATGATGCCCATCTAGTTGCACAGGGAGGCCCCAAGGGAGAACAAAAATTTTCCCTTCAGGATTCCAATTGGGATCAGTACATTCCAGCTGGTGAGGGACCTAGCACAAATGAGTGTTCGAGATATTGGAAGCATAGTCCCTAGAAGTCAAAATATAAATAAAGTAACAGAAATTAGGCAAGAAAAGGAAGAGACCCCCTCAGCTTTTCTACATAGACTCAAGGAATAGATGAGGAAGTATTCAGGATTAGGAGAAAATGATGGCCCCAAGCAGAATCTGTTTAGGTTATACTTTGTCACCAATTCATGGTCAGATATAAACAAAAAATTCCAGAAGCAAATGAGGTCACTGATCAAGCCCTTGAATAAATGATTAGAAATGGCCCAGAAGGTATATGTAGCCAGAGGAACTGAGAAAAAGAAAAAAAGGGAAAGGAATACCAAATCATGTTACAGTCTCTCAAACTATAGGAAGAGCAGACTTAAAGTCATAATTCAGAAGGTGCAAATAGTTGCTAAATCTGCAATGGGAAATCAAGGGCAATTTGGTAGAGGTAGGGAAAGGGGGGCTTTTTACCATAAATCCTGACTAGAAAAAGATCCAAAAAAAGGAAGGGGGAGTGGAATACATGGTATGGACTCCACTGACTTGTTTCAGTTGTGGACTAGAAGGATATATGAAAAGGGATTTCCCACATAAGAAGAGGGAACAAAAGAGCTACTCCTTCATAGAATTGTAGGCGTAGGCTTGTGTGGGACAGTGACCTTTACCCAAATTAAATCAGCACTCTCAAGGTAAAAAGCCAAAAAAGGATTTATTATGATCTCAGGAAAAAGGACAACTCCCAAAAGAGAGGAGTGCAAAGCACAAACACAAGATTATATAGACCCTAATGCAGAAGCCCCCATCCTCCTTCTAACCTTTTCTTTCATTGGTTGGGGAGTCCAGGCTTATGCAGAAATCTACCCCAGAGAGAAAAAATACTAGTCAATCACATTCTTTACCATATTAAGCAATAAAAAGATGGTGGGGTGAGGCAGGAGGGAAATGTAAGTTTATTTAAGATAATCAAACATTTGTAGCTTTTAGCTATAGCTCAACCAGTTCTTGCAATCTCAAGTCACAATTAGGGCATAGATTGAAGCCACATTCTTATGAGAAGTCTTCACTCACTTCATTCCATGCGAAGGTATCAGGATTTCATGGAAATGAGCTTGATAAATCTAAGGGTAGGGCTAGAAAAAGAAGAATTAGTTTTCTTGATAAATAACAGGGCCATTAGATCTTGTATAATTCAATTGTCCTGGGGGTCCTGGTTGTCTAAAGAAACTCCTAATTTTGGTATAAAAGAAGAAATTTTTACTGTACCATTTGCTGAAGTTTTGGAACTAAAATGTGCTGGGGTGCTGCCCTTGGTGAAATTTTTGCTAATCCTGGGGCATGGGATATAAATTTGTTAGGAAGAGATTTGAATACCAAATTGTCTATCCCTCTGATGTAGCAGGAGACTCAAATTATATCAATCGGAAGAATGTTGTTTTCGAAAGAGGAGGAAGAAAATAGAATTAATCCTGAGGTTTGGGATCAGCCCTAAAATCAGACTTAAGGACCTGAATATGGTGGTCAGGGTCAGACAATACCTCATTCCTTTGGAGGGAAAGAGAGGACTACAATCAGTAATCCCAGGAATATTAATGACTGCTGGAACCCTGCATATCTCCCTTTAAAACCCCAATACTAGGTTTAGTAGGGATTTGGTTGGTGCAGGATTTGAGAGAAATTAATAAAACAGTCCTCCCCTTGTTGTGCCACATTTCTCTTTTAATGTCCTGACTCAGTTTCCCTAATTGTTCTAACTCAGTTACTCTGTCTCAGGTTATAACCATTCCCTCTTAATGTTTGATGGGATAAAGGTCTTTATCCATTTTAGACATCATTAGTATATCAGGATCCTCTCCAGTACCTCCCTCCATTATGCCTGCCTCCATTATGTCATCCTCATCCTAGGTGCCTCCTCCAATTAGGCCATCCCCACTTAAGTACCTCCTCCATTATGTCATTATTCTTATTACCCTATAAAAGAATCCTGTATCCGATATATTCACTGCTGGATTCTTTGAGACGATAGTCTCATTCAGCCCTGGGACCAACCATAGATACATTTGGTCCCAGTAAATCTCTTCATTTAATAAATTCTGTATTGAATACTCTCTGATCTCTATCTTGCTCAGTTTCTTCGGCATTACACCCTCTCGTCCTGTAGTACCAGATCCATATGCAATAATGGGAAAGATTTCTGAAACCAGTAAGTGGTCTAGTGTTATACTGTTTATAAGAATACAAGTTATTCTCCAATTTTCAAATGGTAAAAAGATATGAACAATTTTCAGGTGATGAAATTAAATCATATGAAAAGAAGGTCTAAATCACTATTGATTAGAGAAATGCAAATTAAAATAAATTAAACATAAATTAAAATGAGGGGTACCACCTCATACCTCTCAGATTGATTAAAATGACAGGAAAAGATAATGATAAATGTTAGAGGGGATGTGGGAAAATTGGGACATTAATGCTTTATTGATGGAGATCATGGAGAGCAATTTGGAACTATGTCCAAAGAGCTATCAAACTGCATATTCTTTGATCCAGCAATGTTTCTACTGGGCTTGTATCCCAAAGAGATCATAAAGGAGGGAAAAGGAGAATGACTAAGTTATGGTATAGGAATGTTATGGAATATTATTGTTCTATAAGAAATGATCAACAGGATAATTTCAGAGAGGCCTGGAGAGACTTACATGAACTGATACTAAGTGAAATGAGCAGAACCAGGAGATCATTATATATGGCAACAGCAAGATTATATGATGATCAATTCTGATGGATATGGCTCTTTTTAATAATGAGATGATTCAAGCCAGTTCCTATGGTCTTGTGATGAAGAGAGCCATCTGCACCCAGAGAGAGGACTGTGGGAACTGAGTATGGATCACAGCATAGTATTTTCACTCCTTTTATTGTTGTTTACTTGCATTTTGTTTTCTTTCTCATTTTTTTTCCTTTTTGATCTGTTTTTTCTGGTTTAGCATGATATTTGTAGAAATATGTATAGAAGAATTGCATAGTTTAAAATGTATTTAATATGTATTGGATTACGCCATCTGGGAGAGGGTGAGGGCTTTAAAGGGAAGGAAAAAATTTGTAACACAAAGTTTTGTAAGAGTGAATGTTGAAAATTAGCCATGCATATGTTTTGAAAATAAAAAGCTTTAATTTAAAAAAAGTTTAAAAAATGATAAGCTGATTTTAAAAAGTTCTGGAAAGATTTACATGAACTGATGCTAAGCTAAACAAGCAGAACCAGGAATATATTGTATACAATAACAGCAAGATTAAGTGATGATTCACTATGAAAGACTTGGGTTTCTCAGTGCATCAATGATTCCAGGCCATCCCAAACACTTAGAATAGAAAATACAAACCGCATCCACAGAAAGAACTATGGAGATTAACTGTAAATTCCGCCCATATTAGGTTCACTTCTTTTTCTGTTTTTTTATTTCTCTCTTGTGGTTATTCTCTTTTGTTCTATTTTTCTCTTCCAATATGATGCATAAAGAAATATGTATTTTAAAAGTTAATATACATATTGAAAAACATAAAAGAATCAATTTGGATGACTGGAAATTCATTTTGATATTAAAAATTGGAATTCTTTATGTCAGAGTTGCACTAAATAGGATCCAATTCTTTGGTAATTGCCTCCCTTTCCACAATTTCTTCTTTCTGAATGAAAAGAGTATTATACCCTTCCTTCCCAAGGTAGAAATTTTCCTCCACTTGGTTTGGGAAACTGAACATATCTGAAATCAGCTGGCCAGAACTGGGGGGTTGTTATGTTCTTCTTTTCTCTAAAATATGATGGTTCTCCAGGTGCAGGTTTCTTGGGGAGGTTTCTGGAGGCAGCCTTAGTTTCAGTTCCAAGTAATAATCACCTCAAGTACAGCCAGGAGTTAAAATCCAATCTTTTGTTGTCTCTTCCAAAATAGCCCGGTTAGTTTTCTTAGAAGCCTATCTCCCTCCTTGGTTCCAAGAGCTCTTGCAGTTTGTCTGCCAGCTTCAGCCTCCATGTCTCTTTGAATCTTGGTTCTACTCCGAATCCATCGTTCTGCCCGACTGCAGTCTCTAGCTTGTCAATCTCCCGAACTGGACTCACTTCACTAACTCAGCTCCTTTTATGCTCTTTTAGAGGTGTAAACTGAAAAATTGACTCCTTCTGAGAGAGAGAGAGAGAGAGAGAGAGAGAGAGAGAGAGAGAGAGAGAGAGAGAGAGAGAGAGATTATGGAAGGTGTGAATTCATAAAATTACAAAGTTAACTTTGTGAATCTCCCCTACTTGTGAACTCCAATGTGTGAGCTCTAATGTGTAAACTCTTAAAGGTGTAAACTTAAACATTGTTTCTATCAACCCTAATGACAATACTTTGTAAGGATTCTAACAGGGGGTGATTGGCCAAAGAAGGGAAAGGAGAAGTATCTCAGGAGGGCTAGTACGTGGAAAGTTCCTCCTTCCTTTTCCCCCAACTCATTTTCCATTCCCTAAAGCATTGTTTCAGCAGTGGCTGGTCTTAAGCATGATCCCAAGATTCAGAGTTATTTCTGTTCTCTCTATGAGCCCAATTCATCACTATCTCCATCCATATTGGCTGTACCTTCCTGCTAAGGGTAATTGTCCTCATTCTCTATTTCCACCTCCTTTCAAGAGCTCTAAAATTATGTATTATACTCAGATTTCAGTCTAGTTACTATACTCACATTTAGTGTCAGTTTCTATGGACTTGACAATAACCCACCTTTTGGTCTCCTTTAAACATTCCTCATCCATTCATTTTTTATTAATTAAAATTATTGGTTCTTAAAAAAAAAATCAGATAACATTCCCATTGTATCCCCCTTCTTCCCCTTTCTCAGAGAGCCATCCTTTGTAATAAAGAGGAAATAAAAAGCCCAGCAAATTTAATCACTATGTTAATGTTCCATAGACATAATGTCTTCCTGGGGGCTAAGCTTAATGATTATAATCACACACGCTCTGACACACACATATATAATTAATTATTAACTATAATATATGACACGTAACCATTAATATTCCACAGAACTAATTACTTTCTAGAGTTAAGCTTAATAATTATAATTATATATATATATATGTATATATATATGTGTGTGTGTGTGTGTGTGTGTGTGTGTATATATACACACACACACACACACACAGACACACTTGTATATACATGCGTATATGTGTGTAATTATGATTACAATTTTGCAGCATTTAATTAAAATTTTACCAAGTCTTTCCGTGGTGGAATACAGAGAGGTGAACAACACAGTAACAAAGTTACAATTTCGGTTGATCTGTCATAAGGATTTTGGACACCCCCTTCTGGGCGACTCAGATCGGGGAATCCCCGGCTTGAGCACTCAGTACTAGGAAGCGAAAGTGAAACCTCAGCTCTGGTGGGGACTGAGGCAGAAAGGAAACGGATAAAGGAGAGTGGGAACCCAGAGCAATCCCCGGAACCTAACGCTGCTCAGTACCCAGACTTTGCGGGGAGCTCCGCTTCAGCAGCAACCCCAAATCCGTGCTGCAAGCAGGCAAGTCCTCTCAAAGGAAACCCGGTGGGGTTAACTGGGAAGAGGGGGAGGGAGACCATATTTGGAGGTTTTAAAAGTGCCCTCCTCCCCTTCATCGTCACTAAATGTTCGGGGATTTCTCTGCCCCTCCCTTCCAAGAAACAGCACCAATCCCTAAGCCCCGGGAAAGTGGAAAGAGCTCTGGGGATGGGAAACTCCCACCTGAAACCCTTGGCCTGCCCCGGACTCTCCATGTGACCGTGGGCAAGACGATTCATTTCTCTGAGCCTCGGTTATCGCAGAAACTGTAGAAACGGTGGGGTTGGACTAAATGGTACTTATCCGGGACAGCCCTAATTCCTATGAGCCCATGAATGGGAACCAGCTGCGTTTGGGGTTGAGTTGGGGTCCCTCTAGTAGGGAGGGAAGCGATCTTGGGTGGTTGTGATTGGAAGTATATCCTTATATTATATCCTTAATATATTATCTTAATAATAATGGTGGTGGTAATAATAATCTTCCTGATTCTTTTACAGACGCCAACATGCAGCTCTCTACTCTTAGGTCCTGGGCTCTTCTCCTCCTGACTGATCTGATCCTGCTTTGGGTGTTGCAGAGACATCTGGGAATCCTATTCCCTCCAGGGCTCCTTAGTCTCTGGCTGGAGGGAGCTTTTAGGATGGGGGTCCTATGGGAGTTGCTAAGTTTACTTGGGGGGCTTGGGAAGGTGGGCAAACTACTGCCTGCCTTGTGCCTGAGCACCCCCTTGTTCCTATCTCTGAGGGCCCTGGTTCCAGGAGTCTTGAGTGCTCCCCCTGTGCTCCTAGCCTCAGCCCCCTGGGCCTGGAGGCTGGTGGCTTATGGAGGAGGGGCTCTGGGCTGTGCTGTGTGGAAGTTGCTGAGTCCTT
Organism: Antechinus flavipes; assembly: GCF_016432865.1. NCBI lineage: Eukaryota > Metazoa > Chordata > Mammalia > Dasyuromorphia > Dasyuridae > Antechinus > Antechinus flavipes. The sequence continues at coordinate 196,462,819 of NC_067401.1, forward strand.
CTGAAGCCCCTCATTCAGCACAGGAGAAGGAGCAAGGTCCAGAGAACAAAGCCATGATGTGGAGGTTGCTGAGACTGTCCTGGCCTGACTTCCCCTTCCTTGTTGCTGCTTTCTTTTTCTTGGCTGCTGCAGTTATAGGTAAATGGACAAGATGGGAGTGTGTGCATTTGGGATGGGAGAAGCAGGAGGCTTCACTTTTCAAGTGAACATGGAAAAGATTCTTTGTGTTGCTTCTTTCCCATGCTGATCATGTCCCACTCCAGGTGAGATGTTCATCCCCCACTACACCGGACGTGTGATTGACATCCTGGGCCAGGACTTTGACCCTGATGCCTTTGTCACGGCCATCTTCTTCATGTGCCTCTTCTCCCTTGGAAGGTTAGTGACTGGGGTGGGAGGATGGGAGGAGGTTGGGAAATAATATTCATAACCTTTGGGAACCTGCCAGTTACTGTCTGTGAGACTTTGAGGCAATTACTTCATATTTCTAGGTCTTAGTTTCCTAATCAATAAAATGAAAAAGGTTTGGAACAGATGAAAACAATTACAAAATCCTATGATTCTGAGGGGATTTCTTATAACTCAAATCCTTTGGGATACCTGTTGGTCAGTTGCTCCTAGATGCAGAATCTGCCCTTCTGAAGGATAGGGAAAACATCTCTCCCCAAAGACTTGGATCTAGGAATGCTACTTCTTTAGCTGCAAGGACCTCACCTCCACCCCTTCCTCAGGGAACTCTCATTCTAATGAGGAAATATATTTTCCATCTTTGGGAAATTATTTTTCTGTTAATGCAGATGAACTAATTTATTGTCCTAAAACTATAACTAATGGGGAAAATAGGTCCTACATTTGACAAAAGGTTCAGCAACATGTGAATGTATTCATTTAGCATTTTTTTTTATTCAGAAGTATTTATTTAGCAACAAAGACTGTGAACAATTCTTTGTCCTAGTAGTCTCCTGCCTTCTCTGCTTCAAGAGGAGAGGTATGGTACATAACTGGTCTCAGGAACCTTTCTGGCTTTTATAGATATACAGAGTTTCATTTCTTTTCACTGACCTTGTCACATACATTGTGGTAGTCATTGTATATATTATTTTCTTGGTTCTCTTTATTTCATCTTGTATCAGTTTATTAAAAAAATTTGCATGTTTCTCAGAATTCCTTTTGTTTCAGTTACATATGTGTAGTCATAACATATTTCCATATTACCTGTGTTGCAAAGAAAAACACAAACAAAATGAAAACAAAACTAAAGAAAGGTTTTTTTTTTTTTTTTTTTTTTTTTTTTTTTTTTTTAAAGAATGATTCAATCTGTATAGAGTTCATCCATTTTCTCTCTGGGGGTGGACAGCATCTTTCATTATGAGTCTTTGGAATTTTCTTGGATCATTGTCTTGATCAGAGTAGCTAAGTCTTTCACAGATGATTTGTCCTTACAATATTGTTGTTGTTGAGTATAGTATATAATATATTCAGTATATATGTGTGTGTGTGTGTGTGTGTGTGTGTGTATATTCAAGTCTTCTCAGACTTGATGGTTTCAGAAAAACCATCTTGCTTATCATTTCTCATAGCACCAATGTACCACAATCATATCATGACAATCATTTGTCCCAATTTGTTCAGTCATTTCCCCAATTGATGAACTTCCTCTTGATTTCCAAAAAGAGTTTTCTTCTATTTTTAAATTGTTTTGAATCTGATTAATTCTTGTTGTCTGAGAGTCATTTGCTACCACTTGCCCAAGTCTAAATTTTAAGGAGTCGTTTTCCCTAATTAGCTTTTGAACTTCCTTTTCCATTTGACCAATTGGAATTTTTACGGAGCTGTTTTCTTTTGTATCTCCTTTTTCATTTGGCTAATTCTATTTTTTCTCCAAGTTGTTGACTTTTTTTTCATAATTCTTTCATTTAACTCATTTTCCCCCAATTTTTCTTCTACCTCTTTTTCTTGATTTTAAAATCCATTTTGTAGTCTTCCAAGAGAACTTTTTGAGCTTGAGACCTCATATTCCCTTGTGAGAATTCAAATACAGGCAATCATTCACTTTTGAGTTGGTGTTCTTATCTTCCCTGTTGCCATAATAGTTTTTTATGGTCAGGGTTTTTTGTTTGTTTGTTTGGTTGGTTCATTTTTAAAAGTTTGAGCTCTGCTTCTAAGGCACAGGGATCATAGTCTCAAGCTTCTTTGCTGGAGGACTGGGGTCTCATCACTAACTTTTTTTCACACTGAAAATCATTAGTTTCTGCTATTGAACCATCTGAGAATGCCAAGGACTTTGGATGTAAAAATGTTTGTTCTTGCATCTTCATTAGACATAGTACAGGGGCAATTGTCAGGCTGTATCTCTAGAAGGGCACTGCCCTATAAGCATAGCAAAGCTTTTGTGAATGGAAACGGTAGCAATGGGGTGGTGTTTTGAGTTGCCTCGAATATACTGCTATTTCTCTCTCCCTCTCTCCTTCTCTCTCTCTCTCCTTCCCTTTTTCCCTTCCTCCCTCCCTCCCTCCTCTGCTCCTTCTCTTCCTCTCTCTCTCTCTCCTTCTCTCTCTCTCTCTCTCTCTCTCTCTCTCTCTCTCTCTCTCTCTCTCTCTCTCTGTCTCTCCTGCTGCCTCAGCATGGTTAACTTCGCTCTGATGACAGTTGTTTCTGGCCCCCTTTCTTCAGCTGTTCCCTCCCCATAAAATGGTCAGGGGGGTTGACCTGGAAGCAGGATTGGTGGTCATGGGTCTGATACCAATTACACGACTTCTACACTTGCCTGATCAGTCATTGGGCCAATTTTGCCAGCTGTGATGAGGAAGAGGAGCCCTATTTCCATGATTTCTCTTTTCTTCCTTGGCTCTAGGAGCTGGGCTGGAAGCTGATGTGGTGGTTGAGAGATAATGCTTTTCTTAAGGCTCTTAGTTTAATTGTTCATGCTATGGTGTTCTTGCTGCTTTAGATGCCCTCCCAATATATCAGCCTGTCCAAAAGCCAATCATCTGAAGACAGAATTTTTTTCTACTTTGACTAGCCTCTTAAGTCCTTCATTACATCTTATCTATTCCATGAATCCTTATACTACTTTGTATATGGTTTGTATTGTATCTTATGTGTTTTGCAAGTTCATAAATAAGGACTTATTAGTCCTTGAAGCTAGGAAAACTTCTCTCTGGTGGTAACATAACCCTTTCAGAAGAGAGAAGAAAGTCCTTATTGGGCTTGGGTGTCAATCCTGGGGAATTTTTTATGATAGTGTGTAGGTGTTGATGTGAAAAGGCTGAGCCATTATCCAGAGAATAATCTAATGCTGTCATTTGACTGCTTATAGGAGGGAAAAAGCCTACAACTCTGTATAAGTGAACTCTGGGTAGGATTTCAATTTCTCAAATACGACTAAAGTGAAAGGATAGCACTTAGAATTGCATGTCTTCTTAGCTCTATCAACCAGGCTAATTTTGCGGTGGGGCTCGAACTGAGGTTAGCTCATGGAACTATTCTGTTCTTTTTAAAATTAGATTTTTTTTGTTTTTATTTTATTTTTAAAATTTTTAATAGCTTTTTATTTACAAGTTATATGCATGGGTAATTTTGTTCTTGTTGTTTTAAGCATCTCAGGAAAGACTGAGACACACCTAGGTGGTAGGTAGAATGAGCATGGAGTCAAAAAGACCTGAGTTCAAATGCAGCTTCATATACTTACCAGATCTGTGACTTGGGCAAGGTGCTTAAGATCCTATTGCTTCAGTTTCTTCAACTGCAAATGGCAATAATAACAGCATTTTCTTCCCAGGATTGTTTTGAGGATCAAATGATATGACATTTGTTTTAAAAAATACTTAAAACAGTTCCTGACACATATTAAGTGCTATATAAATACTAGTTTTTGTTATCATTACTTCCTACTCAAATATTCTACATCTTTCTGAACAGGAAGAGGAACTTGTTTTCCCTGTGTGGATAGGGAGGAATCCTTAGGAACATGGTGGCAGTGAATCAACCAACTCTAGACCTCAAAAAGCACCAGGAAAACAGGCAGAGTGAGAATCTAAGCAACATAATCTGATAAATTGGATGGGTGTAGGAGGCAGAGTCCTTATTCCCTAGAGTTCATCACTCCAAGCCTTTCACTTCTCCTTTAGCCCCAACAGCCTGTAGTAGAAAGCTAAACACAGCACAGTCCCTCAGTGCATCTGGGGAATTGAATTTCTCTTGCCCTTGTTCCACTTGAGTTTCTCCTGTCATGTCTCCCCTCTTGCTCCATCCATCTAGTCTACTACCTCTTCCTTCTGGCAGCATTTTCCCTCTATTTCCCTCTCCTGTGCCCTCCCCTGTATCCTTCCTTCTCCATGGACTTTCCCCTCTTTCTCGCCCATTCTTCTCATGAGTGCACATGGTGACTCTTTCCCACCTGTATTCCTCTCCCTGCTTTCGTCTTTCTTTATCCCCTCAGCTCATTCTCTGCTGGCTGCCGAGGAGGCCTCTTCACCCTCATCCTCTCCAGAATTAACCTGCGTATTCGGCGCCTCCTCTTTTCCTCCCTGCTACGCCAGGACCTCAGCTTCTTCCAGGAGACCAAGACAGGTAAGTTCAGAGCCCGGATCTTTGGTCTCTCTGGGGCATCTTCACCCCTCAGGGTCCCTTTTGTGCCTTACCCCCATCCCATAGCTGAATATACCTTGAGCTGGATCCTGTGAGATCTCTTAGATGGAGGAGGCGGTTCTTTGAGTTTGGAGGACCCTGAGGGTGCGCTGCCCCAGCTGTGGTTTCTAGGTCTGTCCTGTTCTGGAGCACAGTCTTATCTTTCTCCTCAGGGGAGTTAAACTCTCGCCTGTCTTCGGACACCAACTTGATGAGCCGCTGGCTCCCCTTAAATGCCAACATATTTCTTCGTAGCCTGGTAAAGGTCATAGGACTGTATGGCTTCATGTTCAGTCTCTCACCTCGACTAACTCTTCTCTCCCTGCTTGAGCTGCCCTTCTCAATGGCTGCTATGAAGGTCTACAATGCCCGACGTCAGGTATAGGTGGGCAGGATTATGGAAGGGACAGGTGGTGTTTGGGCTGCAGCAGGAGCCTTGGGAGAAAGGCTGGGAAGGAGAGAGCTGGGTTTGAGGCGGTAAGGATGGTTCCAATATGGGAGCTTGAATCTTGGGGTGTGTGGAGGGGCCCTCCTATGCCTTTGCCTCACTTGCCTTTGCTGATTCCTCCTCCCCAGGATGTGCTGCAGCAGATCCAGGATGCGAAGGCAGAGGCTGGACAGGTCGTGCGGGAGGCAGTGGGAAACCTGAAAACTGTGAGGAGTTTTGGAGCAGAGGGAGATGAGGTTCAGCGCTATGAGGAAGCCTTGGAGCACAAACGCCAGCTAGAGTGGCGCCGGGACTGGGAGCGGGCAGTGTATCTGCTCGTAGTGCGGGTGAGCCAGACCTAACCGCTCAGTGGGACATGGCCCGGGGGGCTCAGGGACAGTAAGTACATCGCTTGGTAATGCTGCACCCAGTCTCTGGTCTCTGATATCTGACCCACTTCTTCCCTTCCTGACTCACTAATCACCACTCTCTCACTGCTGCTCTCTGCTTGGAGTAAGAGAGGGATTAGAGTTGGAGAAGAGCCCTCTGGTGAGTGACCAGCCCCTTCTCATCCTACTTTCCTTTCCTCCCTCAGGGACTTCGGCTGGGGATACAGGTGTTGATGCTGCAATGTGGGCTAAGGCAGATCCTGGCAGGGGAGCTCACCAGGGGGGGCCTCCTCTCCTTCCTGATCTATCAGGGGAATGTGGGGAGATCTGTGCAGGTAAGGCAATGGGTTCTCCTGCCATCTTTATTTCAGGTTCAGACTTCACTGGGTGTGGGATGCCAAGTTTTGAAAGACTGGTTTTCCATATATTGAATTCTATGTTTGTAGTGAAGCACAGATGTCTCTATACCTCTCATATGTCTAATATATGTCAATATCTCTAAGGTTTCATTGGCTCGAGTTTGTTGAACCTCCCCCTTCCTATTTTTCTAGAGTCTGGTGTATATCTGTGGGGACATGATGAGCAATGTGGGTGCAGCAGAGAAAGTTTTCAGATATCTGGACCGTGAGCCACAGTTACCTCCTCCTGGAACCCTGACTTCTCCTTCCCTGCAGGGACTTGTGGAATTCCAAGATGTTTCCTTTGCCTATCCCACCCACCCAACCAAGCCTGTCCTCCAGGTGTGTGAAATTGGGAGGAAACCCAGAATCCAGTTTTGTAGCCCTCAGCTTTCTTCTATGTGACAGGGGTGGCAGAGCCAACCCTGTTCTTTGATCTTGATTTTCCTGAGTCACAAGATGATGATTACCTCATGATGAGGAAGGAAATCTTTTCCCCTTTTTTCTCATTGATTATTGTCTCCTTTTCTCTTCCTCGTCAGAGAGTGACATTCACTTTGCACCCTGGGACAGTGACAGCCCTGGTAGGGCCCAATGGAGCTGGGAAGAGTTCAGTGGCTGCATTGCTTCAGAATCTGTATCAGCCCACAGAGGGCCAGGTGCTGTTGGATGGGGAACCCTTGTTCCAGTACCAGCACCAATACTTACACTCACAGGTGACCAGGGATAAGGAGAAAAGGGAAATGAAATTGAGGAAAGACACTAGGAGAAGTAGGTGGGCAGAACCGGGGAAGAGAAAAAGAAATTTCTCTCTTGAAGACCTAAGGAGTAAGGGAGGGTTCCTTTGATCTCTGCCCCGGGTTGGCTCACCTGGTGTTCCCTTCCCATTATAGGTGTCTGTAGTTGGTCAGGAGCCTGTGCTGTTCTCAGGGTCTGTGAGGGACAATATTGCTTATGGACTGGACAGCTGTGGGGATGATGAAGTGAGGGCCGCTGCGCGGGCAGCCCGTGCTGATGGATTCATCGCCAGTATGGAACATGGACTAGATACAGGTACCTTCACCAATCTACATGATTGTGATGAAGGTACATGATTTGTAGATAACAAAGAATGCAATCAATCCGTGATGAGGTCATCAGGTACCACTGAGTGTACTAACTCTAAAGCTGGTATTCCCCATGTTTCCTTCTTTCCACCTTCTTATTTCTATAAAAGTATTTGCATGTGGTCCCTAGGTTTTTTGCCCAGGAGACCATGTAATATGATGTCACTTCTCCCTGGATGGCACCATTGTGCACACATCCCCCAGGATTCTCTTAATCTGATCTGAGGGGAAATGGCAGAGGAAAAACTGGGGACAAAAGAGTCTTTCTCTTGCATGGAATAGTCACAGGACCCTGTCTCTTAGGAAAGCCATATTCTCTGTCTCTACAGCTGTGGGGGAAAAGGGAAGCCAGGTGTCTGCAGGACAGAAGCAATGTCTGGCCATTGCTCGGGCCCTGGTGCGGAATCCCCGTGTCCTTATCTTGGATGAGGCCACTAGTGCCCTGGACGTGGAGTGTGAGCAGGAGGTAAGGGCGAAGGGCTGGGCAGAAGGCACATGAGGGCAAAGCCTGAGCTACAGGGCTATAAGGAATGGGCAGAGCTGACAGGGGCAGTGTGGGGCTGGGGAGATGGGAGAGAGCCTGCCTGGGCCAGGAGTCTGCTGGATTTGGGATCAGTATGGCTCCTGAGAATAAAGAGTATGGACCTTGAGAATAAAGAGGAGGGTAGGGATTTGTGGGGGTCTGTCTTCTCAGTTCTTCACATTCAACTTGACAGGACAGATACTGGTTACTGGTGGTAAGGTGGCTCTCTATGACTCCTCTTTTTTCATTCCAATCAATCCTGCCCTACCCACTGAGGGGCCACATTTCCTTTATTATCTTAGGTGCAGTAAGCAGTGCTGGGGCAAGCTGCAGGTTTGTGAGTTTGTTTTTCTAATGGCCACTTTTCTCACCCTCAGCTTCAGGAGAAGATGCTGCAGGGAGGTCGGACAGTGCTGGTGATTGCACATCGGCTGCAGACGGTGCAGGCTGCTGACCACATCCTAGTGCTGGAGCAAGGGGAGGTGGTGGAGCAGGGAACCCACACTGGGCTCATGGCTCAAAGAGGTCTCTATTATCGCCTGGTACAGCGACATCTTGAAGCCTGAGTCCCTGGGGAAAATATGTGTGTGTGTGTGTGTGTGTGTGTGTGTGTGTGTGTGTGTGTATGTTTTATATGGAGTTTAGGTTTGTGTTTGTGTCAAGGTATCAGATTCAAGGCATTCCTTGCTCTGAGTATCATTAGTTTTTCCTGGGTAGGAGCCACTATATCTGGGGAGATAATGGGATCATGGAGAAGAGCTATCCCTGAGCTATCCCTTTCAAGACACTTTGTTGCTTTCCTGCTACTGTTCTGAATCCTGCATACTTGTGAATATCAGTCAATAAATTAATTTTTTAAGGATGAACATAATAGTGGGGAAGAGAGAACTAATTTGATGTCTTTTTTGTTGGGCTCTATACACTTTTGGAGAGGTCAGAGCTGGTCTTGCTTGAATTTAGCTGTTTTTTTTCTAGGTTCTCAGGGCCAGCTCAAGATAGGTTCCTGCAAGCTTTTAGTGCTTTTCATATGGGCTTATCCAGGTCAAAAATTGATTGTTGCCCTTGAACTTAACAGTGCAATTTCCTGACATGGAATTGAATCTTAGCCCTATAGACAAAATACAATTAGAGAAATAAAAATGCAAGAACTTCTTGGAAGTGAACCTAGTAGCAGCAGATCTCAAATTATACTACAAATCTGTAATAATCAAAAATGAATTTATAATCTCATTTAAAATAATTAGACAATATAAAATTTTGGGGAGTCTACCTGCCTAAACAAGGTAAGAAATATGTGAACACAATTATAGAACATATTTTATTGGTCATACCAATCAAACTGCCAAGAAATTATTTTATGGAACTAGAAAAAACAATGAAAAAACTATGTAAAAGAACAAAAGGTCAAATTTTTAAATGAGTTAATGAAAAAAATGCAAAGGAAAACCCTAAAGTACCACTTCACACCTCTCAGATTGGATAACAAGAAGGTAATGATAAATGTTGGAAGGAATGTGGGAAAACTGGTGTAGTAATATATTTTTGGCAGTTGTGAACTGATCCAAACATTTTGGAGAGCAATTTGGAACTATCCCTAAAGGGCTATCAAACTGTCCATACTGTTTGATCCAGCAGGAAATCATAAAGGAGGGAAAAGGACCCACATGTGCAAAAATGTCTGTAGCAGTTCTTTTTGTAGTGGGAAATAACTGGAAATTGGGAGGATAACCATTAGTTGTGGAATGACAGAATAAGTTCTAGTATATGAATAAAATGAAATGCTATTGCTCTATAAGAAATAACAAGGAAGAGGATTTCAGTATAGTTTGGAAAAACTCACATGAACTGATGCTTGAGTGAAGTGAGCAGAACTAAGAGAAGATTGTACACATTAACAACAAGATTTTGTGATAATCAACTGTGAGATTTGGTTCTTTTCACTAAAGTAATGATTCAAACCAATTCCAATAGACTTGGAATGGAAAATACCATCTGCATCCAGAGAGAAAACTATGGAGACTGAATTTGGATCGAAGCATAGAATTTTCACTTTTTTTGTTGTTATTTGCTTGCTTGGGTGTGGTGTCTTCGTCTTTAAAATATAATGGTTCTCTCTGAGCAGGTTTCTTGGGGAGGTTTTCTGAAGGCAGCCTTAATTTCAATTCCAAGTAACAATCACTCCAAATACAGCCAGCTGATATTTCTTATCTCTTTCCTTGGGCCCGGTTAGGTTTCTTAGAGGTTTATCTCTCTGCTTGGTTCCAAGAGCTCTTGCAGCTTGTCCTTTGCCTCTGCTTTCTTCAGCCTCCAGCCAGCACAAAGGTGGAAGATGGAATGAATCTGACTTTGCCTACGAGAATGGGCGTGGTCTTCTGTATCTCCCAGAGTGCTCTTTGGCCCTGATTGCTTCTTGCTTGTATACTGTTCACTGAGTACACATCAATCATTATATCACTGGGAAACCATTATTTGTTGTAGGATTAAATCAATGCTAAACTAGATTTAAACATTGTCTCCTCAATTCCACTTAGTACCTTGTTTCAAGTTCTGGCCCATAACATCTCCTTGTAGGATCAGATCAATTGTACTGAACTATGCTAAATTAGATAATTATTGTCTCTAACAACTCTAATGAGTTAACACTTTGTAAGGATTCCAGCACTTGAGGCTTTTTATTTTGTGTGTGTGTGTGTGTGTGTGTGTGTGTGTGTGTGTGTGTGTGTGTTTAAAAGAATTGCCCATAATTAACCTAGATCAGATTGATTGCTATTTTGGGATGGAGGGAGGTTATGGAAGGAAAAAGAAAAATTTGAAACACAGCGTTTTACAGAAAAATTATGTTGAAAACTATCTTTGCATGTATTTGGAAAAAGAAAATAGTACTGAAAAAATAAAAGTAACAAAAATATAATTATATTAGAAAAGTGATTTTGTACTAGTTACATCAGAGGCACAGATTATTATATGGAATGATATAGAAACAATTAACAGTATAGTGGGGTATTTGATAAACCTAAGCACTCAGCTTATTGCATACTGGAATGAGAATTAAGTTTTCAGCAAACACTGGAAAGCAGTCTAGTAGGAACTAGGTATAGACCAACACCTTAGACTGTATAATAAAACAAGCTCCAAATGAGTCCACGGAATAAACATAAAGAATGAACTGAGCAAGGAAGAAATTACTTTTTCATAGAAAGGGAATGGGTTTCTGATTAAATAAAGAATAAAAGGTTAAGTAGACAAATTTTATTACATGTAGTTAAGAATTTTTTGCAGCTAAAAATAAAAAAAAGAAGGTGGTAACTGGAGGAAATGATCAAAGGATATGAATGAATAATTTAATCAAATTTTGTGAAAAACACTCCTAATTATTATTCATTAGAAAAATTAAAATTAAAGCAACTCCATTGTTCCACTGTCCACATATAGAACTGACAAAGTTGACAGAAAAGAAAAATGAAAAATATTGCAGGGGTTGCAAAGTAGGCACAGGAATGCACTGCTGATGTATCTGGATGCTATACAGACACTTTAGAACATTATTTGGAAGTATGATTTAGAAAAAAATTAATAGACTATTATGGTCCTTTGAAGCAGCAACACCCCTCCTTGACTTATTCTCAAAAGAATAAGAGGAAAAGATCTCTTTAAATAGTACAAAACCTCTCTTTAAATAGTAAGTAGTAGTAATAGTAATAGCAAGAATTTGAAATAGAAGAGATGCCCATCAGTTGGGGAATAGTTGAAAAATGATGATGTTAATATAATTGAATACTTTATATAATTACAATGTATTGATATATACATGTGTGGCTATAGTGGCAACATAATTACAATGTATCAAAATGCGTTCCTGACAGATAAAACTTAGATGAACCGATTCACAGTCGCACAGGTAGGGGCAGAAAGGGAAGCAGACCCAGGGCTCCTGAATCTCCCAAATCTTGGCTTTAGGTTTTACTCGCTGTCCCTCTTGGGCAGTTATCGCTCCGTGGTCCTTTTTAAGCAGCCGGAGAAAGGGGGCGGAGCTGAGGATCAGAAGCGGAGAAAGGGGCGTTTCTGATTTAACTGAACATTTGTTTGATTTCGAGTTTGTCTCCCGCATAGGCCTCAGCCAATGAGACTTCGAGACGCTGAAACGTCACTGGTTACCGACCGGTCTGTTAGGGAAGGTTCCTATTCTAGGAAAAAGAAACTCAGGCTTTCCCTTAAACCCGGGGAATGCTCAAGTTCGTGCCCAGTTCTGTGACCACAGCCTGACCTGAGATCCCGCGGCTGCTGGAATTTTCTTATTCTTGAGCTGGCAGAGATAGGGATGGGAGGAAAAGTGTAGAGAAGCAGGGCTTAACCATCGTTGGGTCCTAGTCTGATGATGCTATTTTAATTGAACAAATAAAATACATAGAATTCTAATATCTATGTACATATAAAGATATGATTTCCCACCACTCCATGAAATTCATCTCTTCTTCCCCAACTCATTTAACTTTTTAAGGCTGATTTTTTTTTTTCTTTACTTAGGCGATTGGGGTTAAGTGACTTGCCTAAGGTCACACAGCCAGAAAGTGTTAAGTGTTGGAGGTCGGATTTGAACTCAGGTCCTCCTGACTTCAAGACTAGTGCTCTATCCACTGTGCCACTTAGCTGCCCCCAAAAGGCTGAATTAAAAAAAAAAAATAAATGAAGGACTTTACTGCTATTGTTGTTTTCATTAGTACAGACCTATGACCTTACTGATATAGATTATATTATTACAGAAGACAAATCCATTGCTGAAATTACAAGGGCTTCATAGAAGAATTAAAAGAAACAAACACTAGTACCACAGGCTATTGGTTCTCTATTCATCACATTTAAAGGAAGACCCTAAAGAGAAAGCAACATGGCTTAATTAGAAGCATCTAAGGGAATGGGATGTATGACAAGGAAAGGGCACCAGCGCATCCCAATCAGCCCTCAACCCAGGGACCAGAAGTAGTAAGGTTAGCCCCTTTAACCTAATCACACTAGGAAAGAACTAAAACCTCCAAAGTTGAATTGTAAAAGGGCAGGGAAGGGATAAAATCAAGATTGTTGTCAGTGTGGAAGCAAGATTTACCCGAATTCTAACCAGGTATGCCAGGCCAGCAAATATGTTACCCTGTTAAGGGAGAGGTCAATTCTCCAAATGCCTCCACAGCTGTGGATCAAAGCATCTGAAGGAGCTTCAGGGCAGCCTTTGCTGACTGTGTTGCAGACTGGGAATGAGATAAACTGGAGGCAAAGGGAAGAGGAGAGAGGTCAGACAACATAATGACCTCTTAGTCAGAGAGGTCAAAAACCAGCAACTGCCTCTCAGTCTTCTTGTATCATCCATTCACAAGAGGAGATCCATTCTGGGTTGGATCTCCAGCAGCCACTGTTAGATGGTTCCCTTATATCCCAACATATGGTGCCCCTTGTTGGGTGCCAAAATGTAGTGTTCTGCTTGATTTTCTGGAGATCTTCAGCAGCCTTTGTTTAAGTAGAGTAATCACCACGAGAATAGCCAGGGATAAAGTCCAAATTCTTTATTATCTTTTTGCCTGGAGCCATGCAGCTTTCTTGAGAGCCTTTCAGACCAGCCTTGGTCTCAGTGGGGGAAGTGCAGGAGGCCAGTCCACTGGCAGGAGGTGTGAGATGAAGTGAATGAACGGGCTGAGTTTGTCCCAGTTTATGTGCTCTACACTGAGTATAAATCAATCATTATATCACTAGGGAACCATTATTTGTAAGATTAAATCAACCATACTGAATTGAGAGAACTATTAATCACCATGCTAAACTAGATAACCATTGCCTTAACAATTCCACTGACTTAACACATTGGAAGAATTTTTCTTTTAAGTACAGAGTTCTGGTCCATAACATTGCCCTCCAAAGGAACTTAACACATATGAGCTACCATATTAGAAGTGCATTCCCATAAGGTTCTCCTTAGAACTTGAGGTACTAGCCCTTCTCTAAGGACTCTATCTATGAGTATGAGTGCAAATTTAAGCAATAACCTAGAGAGGATAGTACACATAAAGCCATGACTAATACTTGATTTGTGGATGTGAAGGAGTAGTAATAGTGAAAAGGGGATAGTGGAAGGGGACCTAAGGCATGAGCCATTGAAATGACTTCCTGGTTACCTAAAGTCATAAAAGAGACAAGCCCACAAGGCATCACTGTACCTTAGACTTGTTGAATGTTCTACTGCTAGGTAAGAGATCACACATATTGAACAGATGTGTTTCTATATAGAAACAGGGGCAGGAATTGGGATGGTTAGGAGGATGGTCACCTTGGGTGTGATTAACGATGATGTAGCAAGATCAGCAGTTAGAAAACATTCTCATCCTAACTGTGATACATATTTTCCCAGAGGGAAGGTCTAGAGCAGGGATCCTCAAACTACACCCGTGGGCCAAATGCAGCAACTGAGGACGATTATCCCCCTCATCCAGGACTATGAAGTTTCTTTATTTAAAGGTCCACAAAACAAAGTTTTTGTTTTTACTATAGTCCGGCCCTCCAACAGTCTGCGGGACAGTGAACTGGCCCCCTATTTAAAAAGTTTGAGAACCCCTGGAGAGGGACCATAACTTGGATATTGATAATAATTTTTGAGAAGCTAGATTGTCAGCCTATGAAAAATGAAAACTGGATATTTATACTCAGGAACTAGAGTCAGAGCTCTTCATTTTTAATGACCAACTCCTGAAAACAGAGATGGATTACAGTACAAGTGAAAGGAGTGAGGCTGATAGGGGACAAAGAGTAAATATGGTCTCTTACTTTGATTGGTGGTTGTACTCAATAATATGTTAAATTTTGTTGAGATCTGCACTATCAGGAAAGAGAATCAAAGAGTAGACTCGAGAACTGGGAATCTGTCTTAGTAGTTTGAAGTTTTTAAATGCACGATAATAGATAGAGGATAACAAAAGGATGCAGGATTCCTGGGTTTGGATGAGATAATTTAGTTTTTGATTCTATATATGCATTTGCGTATGCAGACATGGGTATACATATGTATATCTAAGATACATTAGAATTTGGGAGCTGTTGGATGGTCATCTCACTAAGAGAGCACTGAGCCTGGCCCCTGTAACATTGAGTCCCTAGATGTAAAGGGCTGAAACTCTGAATAGGTGCACTGGAATCAGACAACTGAGCACTTAAGGCTAATTACCTATTGGACAATACTCTATTAGCATATGCTTGGAAAATGGCCCTTCTCACTATTCTGTGCTGGCTCGATCTTTTGGTGTATATAGATAATTGTAGGAGGGATTAAGGGTGGAGTAAGACCCAGAGTCAGAATCACTTTGGAGGAGGACAAGGAGAAGAGAGGTTGGTGGAGAGTTTGTGGCAGTTTTGTCCATCCCCTTCACATCTCCCCCTAAAGACCAAGGACTTTTTCTTATCCTGACTACAGCTGATCTGAGGCCTCCAGGGAGCTAATCCGGACTTCACACCTACAGTCTCTGGCTTCTCTCTGAAGAAGACTTTTAAGGTCTCTGTATCTGTATTGACCCTTCTTCTTCTTCCTTGGCCTGGTTTCCTGCCAAAAAATTGTCTCCTCTGGTGAGTGGCCCTTCTGGAGTGCCATCCTTAATGCTCATTCCAAAATGAAATTCTCATCTCATTCCCCCTCACTATGACATTATCCTTACAGACCTTTTTCTAACAATGTCTTTCTTCTTTTGTAGACTACTCTCCTCTCTTGGGGTCCAATTATCCTGAAGGTAACTCCCATCTCTATGTCTGTCTTTTGATCTATCTCTCATTCTCTTGGTTGGTGGCACGGAGACTAAAGAAATATTCCTATCATTGTGCCACTCACCCAGGAATAGGGTTTGTAGCAGAGGTCGCCCTCTGAGAACCTGAAACTGATTCCCATCATCCAAGCAGATACTACAGAATTTAGGAGTTCCCAGGACATTTGACAAGGATTTTCTTTGAGGGAGGAGAGAAAATATAGAATTTCCTTTTAATGTTGTTGGGTTTTTTTAGAGAAGATCTAGAATATTAAATTATGTCATCAATACGGGTGCTTTGGCAGTTTGGGAAGTGTGTGTGTGTAAAGTCCCCACTCCTCTTCGAAACATGTGAGAAGTCTGTGCTTGTTGGGTCATTTCAGTCTCGTCGGGGTTTTTGTGACCTCATTTTCTTGGCTAAGATCTTGGCGTGCTTTGCCATTTCCTCCTCCCACTCATTTTTAGAGTTGAGGAATTGAGGCATTTAAGTGACAAGTCCAAGGACCCAAAGCTGGTGTCTGAGGCCGTGTTTATTCACTACGCCCCCCTAACGCCTTATGAAGTAATCTATCTCTTCTCAAGTAAGGTGGGGGAGAACCCCCCTCCGAAGTAGGCGGGGCTCTACACACCCCGTCCCGTAATGAGGTGACTCTGGGCGCGGTCCCACACTGGGGATCCACAGAGGTCAGACTCAAACTACGGAGTTTCCCTTGGATTCCCGCTTAAGGGAACACGTCGGGGAGGGAGTGGGAGGGAGAGGGGGGTTCTTCCCTACTCTCCTACGGGTCGCCACATTAAGGTCCGTCAGGAAAAGCTCCGTTCGACTGAGACTCTTCCTAGCCCCGCAGTCCCCTACGGTTTCCAGTTCTAATCGCCCTTGGGCGGCTGCGACTAGCCAATCCCGGGGCTGCTCTGGTTCGTCTGCAGCTCCCGCCCCCAGCGGATGTTTTTCCAACTACATTTCTTGTTTTCCAGCTCCTCTCCTTTACCCCGGTCTGCGATTGCGCGTGCGCCAACGGGTCCAGGGTGGGGCTGTTGGGGTTGTGGTGACCTTGCATCCTCCTATATAGAGCTGTTGAGTTTTTTGCTTGTGGTATGTAAGAGTCCCAGGCTGGAGAGAGGATCTGGTAGAGGTGCTTTTCTCAGAGTTTCCGATCGCCGTGGAATTCTTGCTTTGGCTGGCTGTTACTCAGCCTCAGTGGCCCTCAGTTTCCTCATCTGTAAAAGGTAAAGTGTTGCTTTTCCTGGAGGCTGAGAGAGGGACCCTTTATAAACAGCAATATCAGGATCTTGGGGAATAGCTGTGTAACATTTGCCAATGACTGAAGCGTGTAAATGGTAACGCTGAAAGTTTAACAATCGGTTCCCCCAAACGGGTACTAGTTGACTTCAGCACATCCCTGGCTACACTCCTCACCAATGTGCAGTTTTACTATAATAATTTCATCTACTCATTCATCGAACTTCATCCTTTTGTTTTGCAAAAGTTGGATTGAATCCCCAGATTTTCCTGTCCTCACTGCGAGGGCTTGAGTCAGTAACTGATGGATGCACTGAGTTGACTTCCAGATATTGACAATGAAATAGAGAAAATTATGGCATAATAATTGAAAGTAGAAGGACCAAGAAAAGGAGGGCTTTTTTTGTTGTTGTTGTTATCGTTTTTGTTTTTAGAATAAGACATAAAATATTTGTACAATGCCCTTAGCACACAGTTCCTGGCACAGAGCTGACACTACATAAATGCCTATTCCCTTCCCTTTTCCCCTCACATCCCTAAAATGCTGAGATCTCTTCCTATTTCCTATTTTGATGATGCTCTCATCCAAATGAGAACATTGTATTTGGTAGGACTCTAGATCTTGTAGATAACAAACCACTAAGTCCTGAGCTATGAAAAGAAACGTGAATGTTCTGTTTTGTTGTTGTTGTTTTCCCTGCCACCTCATCTGGTGACCAGCAGTCAGCAAACTACAGAGAAGGGCTAGACCTAGCCCTCTGTGCTCTATTTAAAATGTTTAAAAAATCATTCTTAGATAAACAGACTGCTAAAATTTGACCCATGGGCTATAGTCTATGGAATTAGTTAATCACTGTGATCTGGTTTCCTATATAAAAGGGGAAAGTTAGTGATTGATCATTAGTGGTAGTACCCTCTGGTACTGGAATGTTGCTATACAAATCATTAATTAACCGGCAAATGTATATTAGTGCCTACTATGTGACAATCTCCATGCCATATGCTGGAGATGCAGAGACAAAATAGCCTTTGTCTTTAAGGAACGGACAACATATACACATGCCATATATAATATACATATACATTTTGCCTATATACAACACACCCGTGCAGCATACATAATGTATGTGTGCATACATGCACCTTGCATGTATGCACACATACACAAAACAATAGGCACCTATATACATATGATGTGTGCTGTATTTATGTATACACATATTTTGCACATGTACATACATGGTAGGAGTGTTACTGCTGCTGCTACTATTGCTGAGTCGTTTCAGATCTGGCTGATTCCTTGTGATCCTATTTGGGGTTTTCTTGGCATAGATACTGGAGTACTTTGCCATTTCCTTCTTCAGTTAATTTTACAGATAAGGAAACTGAGGCAAATAGGGTGTAAGTGACTTGCTCAAGGTCACACAACTAGTAAGTCTGAGGCCAGATTTGAATTCAAAAAGAAGAGTCTTCCTGACTCACAAGTATACATGCAAATATACATATACATTAGGTAGATATGTTTGTATATATGTATGTGTATATGTGTATAAATACACACACACACAGTCTGATGATCTTCAAAGTGATAGTACCTTGTCTCTATTCTGAAACAACTTTGGATACATTTTTTGTGTATATACATATTTGCTGCATGTGTGTACATATATATGCACATATACACAATATATGCACAGGTATGTGTATATAGTAAGGACTATCTGTCTCTTATGATATAATAACTGTGAAAAAGCTAATAGGACTATGGCAATTTATTAGCTATTTGAAGTTAGGGAAAGTGAAGAATTAAGAATGATTCTAAGTTGCAAACCTAGTGACTAAAAGAATAGTAGTAACTCTGACACAGATAGAGAAGCTTGGTATGTACTTTCCCCTTCTATGGTGATGCAAAATTGGAGCTCTTGTAAGAGTCTAGGAGTTTTATGGGAGCTCCATGGGAGTTGATAAAGTTACCAGCAGAGAGAGTGTAGAGAGAGAAGAGAAGGCCCAGGGGATAGCTTTGTCATACATCCACAAAGAGAGCATGAGCTAATCCTCAATACATAAATGATCCAAGAATATGGCAACCAGTGAGGGAATTGATATGAGAAAAAACACCCCAAATCACTAATACTAGTAAAAATGTAAATTTAAACAACTTTGAAGTTTCACTTCCTAGTCATCATATTGGCAAAGAAGACAAAAGTAGGAAATTATCAAAATTTGAGGAGTTGTAGACAAAACAAGCACACCAATGTCCATTGGTGGAGCTAGAAATCAGTTTAATTTCTGGAAACCAATTTGGCATTATACTAGAAAAATCAGAAAATTATATAAAACTTTTTGATCTACCTATCAGTAGGCAGATAAACAAGCATTTATTAAAACTTTTATGCCAGAGATTATGCTAAATATTGGGGTTTCAAACAGTAAAAGAAAAATGATGCTAGATAGATAATATTTATGAAAGCACTTTTCTGAGTGGAAAAAGTGCCAGTCTCAGGCAGTCTGGAGGTAGAAAGGTAGAAAGGTTGATGCTAGGATAGTCTTGATAGTAACTCTTTAGGTCAAGCAGGGGCCATTGTCCTTAGCAAGAAGTAGAAAGCTCAGTGACTCCACAGAGAGGAAGAAAAAAGAAAGAAAGAAAGAGAGAAAGAGAAAGAGAGAGAGAGAGAGAGAGAGAGAGAGAGAGAGAGAGAGAAGAGAGAGAGAGAGAGAGAGAGAGAGAAAGAGAGAGAGAGACAGAGACAGAGAGAGAGAGAAAGAGAAAGAGAGAGAGAGAGAGAGAAAGAGAGAGAGAGAGAGAAAGAGAGAGGGGGGGAAGGGAGGAAGGGTAAGGGATGTAGAAGACCCTTACCCAAAATGACTACTCAGAGATCATTCAGTAAAAAGCAGAAAAGTTGTTTATTGAAAACCTCGGATGGATGACACGTCCCATCACTAGAAAAGAAAGAGAAAGCTTGTGGTAGGAGGGCTAAAGAAGTAGTAAAGATACATAGCTTTTATACAAGAGATTACATCACAAGTAAGAGAGAATTGAGAATGGGGTGGGGAGTGAGGTGGGGGGAGGCATCTAATTGGTTGTTGCTATCCAGAGCGATTGGAATGAAAGGCTTCTGTTTCCCTGAAATCTCCCGATTTCTAAGAAACAGAAAATCAGGCCTTCAGGCTTAATCAAGCAGATTCAGCTAATAGACTAAATATCGATAAATGTCAAATACTGATAAATGTCATCAGCTAAGGTTAAGTAAATATGTTTATAGTTGGCCAAAGCTCAAGTAAATATGAGCCTGCACATATTATACAGGTCATAGGGGAAACACAGAAATAATGAAAATAAAATAAAGAAAAAGAATTCATACATTCTTGTAAGTTCTTCACCTTATCTCTCTCTATTCCATATAAAAGGAAATAAGGAAGAAAAGAAGGGAGAGGAGAGGAGAGGAGAGATCAAAATGACTTCAGTTTCAGTTTTGTTTTTATTTGGTTGCTTTCTCTAGCCATTGGGTGGCAGGTCTACAACTTGTTAGGAACTGACTTGGTTATTTCCTGCTCACTACTCTAACATGGAGGTCTAGTTCTCTAATATGGAACCTTTGAAGCTCTCCTTTTTGTTGATGACTGTGGCGCTGCGGGAGATCAAGGCAGGTGAGTAAAGAATGTTGTTATCGTTCAGTCGTTGCAGTTGTGTCTGACTCTTCATGACCCTATTTGGGTTTTTTGGGGGAAAAGATTCGGGAGTAGTTTGCCATTTCCTTCTCCAGCTCGTTTTACAGACGAATATGGTTAATAGTATTAAACTGATGTTTGGTGACTGGGCAGATTGACCAGAGGCTGCTTCTTGTGGAAAAGGTTTTTTTCTCATTCCCATAACCCATAAAAATTTCCTAATCCTCAGGTTCGGTTTGTTCTAAGGGGGAGGGGGGACGGGGGGGGTGTGTGAAAGTGGGCGGAGAGTGAATTACTTAGTGGCTAAGTACCTAGCTGGTGTGTGTGTGTGTATGTGTGTGTGTGTGTGTGCCTACATATGCTGTCTCTTAATTTGAGAATGTTTCGAACAAGTATTTGAAGTAGAGATGAAGGCTTGAGGAAGTTGGGGACAAAGCTAGCTAGCAGAGTCGAGAAGGAGTCTGGTATGGAAAGGGGAATGGCAAGCCTACGAAGGAAAATCCCAAGAGATTGAGGGGCAGAGGTGGATGGGGGAAAGACTGGAGACAGGAGGACTGGGGGAAGGGTAGGATTAGGAGGATTGGGAAGAAGAGTACAGGAGAGGGATGAAAAAGATGGAATCATATTTGGGGGCTAAAAGAGGGGTTTACAGGAAACAGAAACTTTGGAACTCAGGGTACTTGTGAGTAGTTTTTAAAATTTAGATGCAGGGGCAGCTAGGGGGCGTAGTGGATAGAGCACCAGTCCTGAAGTCAGGAGGATCTGAGTTCAAATCCAGTGTCAGGCACTTAACACTTCCTAGCTGTGTGAGCTTGGGCAAGTCACTTAACCTAATTGCCTCAGGGGAAAAAATCTGGACCATATAAGGGAGGAAGTAGGGTGTTCAAAAAAGGCAATGGCTTCAATCTGGTAGTGGGAGAAGTTTCAGGGGAGCCGAGAGAGATTGGATAGGGAAAGGTAGAAGAAATGAAGGAAAGAGGTGGGAGCGGTGGGGGCAGCTGCAAGGATTCTACGCTGGAATGAGTTTTTGGCCTTTGCTACTGCGGCCGGACCGGATCCCTGGGCCTGGGAGGACAATCATGGTCATTGTCTTTGTCCTTAGGAATTCACTCTCTGAGATACTTCCAAACTTCCATGTCTCAGCCCGGACTCACAAAGCCGAGGTTCATTTCCGTGGGCTATGTGGACGATGAGGCGTTCGTGCGCTTCGACAGCTACAGCGCAGGTCTGAGGGAGGAGCCTATGGTGATGTGGTTGGACAAGAGTAACCAGAATTACTGGGAGAGAAACTCACGTGTCATCCGGGAGACTGAGCTCACGTTCCAAGTGGGCCTGCAGAATCTGCAGAAGTATTACAATCAGAGCGAGGGAGGTGAGTGAGGCAGGGCGCGGGATCTCTGGTTATGGCCACCTTCAGACGGGGGAGATGGTGGGGCGGGTTGGAGATGGATCGCGAGGGGCATGCACACTCCTGAAGGCCACCTCTCAAATCAACCTCTTGGGAGTTGGGAGAGGATTGGGCCCGATTGCGTGTGTAAGCCGGACTGACAAATATTCTGGGTCTGGCCCAAAGTTCACACATATCAGCGCCTGGTCGGCTGCGAAGTGACTTACGACGGGATGTTCAAGAGGGGGTTTGAGCAATTCGCCTACAATGGGCACGACTATATATCTCTGGATCCGACAACTCTGAGTTGGACCGCGGCAGAGCCCATGGCTGTTAACTCCAAGCTCAAGTGGGAGGCGGAGCGCAGCATCGCCCAGAGACAGAAAGCGTATCTGGAGGATAAGTGCGTTTACTGGCTGCTCAAGTACCTGGAGTACGGGAAGGAGAAACTGCTCCGGGCAGGTACAGCTTGTTTGGGTTCTGGCTAAGCCTATCCTCTACCTCTTACATCCCCTAGAGATGGAGGGGGGGGGAGGTTGGAGCCTGAATTCTTCTTGAAGGCCTCTTGTAGGAGGGATGGAGATTGGGATGAATCATAGAGTGCGTGAGCCCGATGTTTGCTTGCCCCACGAGTCTGTGAGAACTTTAACTCTATTCTTTAGGTCATTCTATGGGACTTGGAATCTGTAGAATTGAAGAAGTTGGAGATGAAAGCCGTATCTATAGAAATAATAAATCACTCCAGCCTCAATTTAGATTGTTTGAGGCTTGGCTTAGGGTGCAAGGAAGAAGTTCCAGAAGAACTGCTGCCTCAGGGAGAGAAATAATTTCCCGACAAGGAAGAATTTGGCCCCTTCATTACAATTTCAATCTAGGTTGAGGTGGACAGCCCAACTTGACTTCAGCTCTTATCCTGTATGTCTCTGTCTCATTATTTCTCTTCTCTCCCTCCCCCTAAAATTTCTGAATCAGGAATTCTACACCTTCTTGGTCCCAACTTGTATATAAACAAAGGAGGCGTGGAATCAGGCATCCCTCTCTCTGAAATGGGACCAACTACAATTTTTTATTTCCCTCACAGCTTCAGGAGCTTTGTGTTCTTCTTCAAATGTACAGTATAATTTTTGTTATCCTATAGTAGATCCTAGCCTTTGAAGAAGGGTGTCCTTGTAACCTTTCCTCTAATCTTTCTTCTGTAGCTCCTCCCTCTGTTCGAATTACCCATCATACCCATCCTGATGGTAAGGTGACCCTGCAGTGCCGGGCCCAGGACTTTTACCCCGCGGAGATCTCTCTGACCTGGCTGAGAGATGGGGAAGAACAGCACCAGGACACAGAGTTCATCGAGACCAGGCCTGCTGGAGATGGGACCTTCCAGAAGTGGGCAGCTGTGGGGGTGACCTCGGGCCAGGAAGGGAGATATACCTGCCAAGTTCTGCACAAGGGGCTGCCTGAGCCCCTCACCCTGAAATGGGGTAAGGACTGTGAGGAGGGGCTGGGGGGTGGCCATTCCCACCTCCCAGAAGGAGCAGAGGGAGGGGGAACTGCAGGGGGAGTTAGGGAAGGGTCAGTGAATCTCAGGCCAGAGAGGGATCCCGGCCTTTCAGCTCCCTTTTCCATTTCAGAGCCAGAGTCCTCATCGCCCTGGATCATTGTGGGGGTCCTTGCTGTTGTCGTCCTCCTCATTTCGATCATTGCTGGTTTTATAATCTGGAGGAGGAAGAAGACTTCAAGTGTGCAGGACTGGAAGGGGGTCATTAGGCGCAGGCACTATGGAGATTCAGGTTTCCCTGACCTCTCATCTTGTCTTTCTCTCCCCAAGTTCTCTATTTCCTATCTAAGGGACTGTTAGCTATATGCTAAGACTCTAGATAAATAGACCTGTAAAGATCCCTTGTAGTGCTATAATAATATTACTGCTAAATATAAATATATTATATTATATACAATTTGTTTATATATATAAATATAAAATATATGGCTGGCTGAGTGGGGAAACCTCTTCAGAATCAGATAAGAAATGAACAGGGGGATTTCTGCTAAAGAAACTGGGTGTCTCCCCATTCAGGGTTGTAAATCAGAATAGGATATTGTTGATACAGGCCTGAAGGTTGGAAAGTGTCCCATTTGTAGTGCCTTTTTTCTCTCTTCCTCTTGACTCTAGATATTGGCTTGAAGTGGGGTGGGGTGGAGGAGCAGTGTCAATTGTAATTTGTTGTGTCTACAAGACAAATCACAGAACTTCTGAAACTTTCTAGAGATTCTCCTTGACTTCCCCATGGAAATTTTTTTCTTTTCCAAGTGGAAAAGGAGGGGACTATGTTCATACCGCTGGTAAGTGAAGGCTTGACATTTGATGGTAGAAAAAGGGGCCAGTCCATAATATCTTTGGGATATGAGAAATGAGAAGTTAGAAGCTTTCTTAGTAGTCATTCCTCAGTGTCCCTTTGCCTTCATATCCCCTGGTTCTAGAATATATGTCCCTGAGTGGGTTGTTTCTCTCTTTTGTCTTCAGGCAATGACAGTGCACAGGTGTCAGATGAGTCAGATATCTTTTTCACAGCCAAAGGTAAAACTCTGGGGCTGGTGTAAAGGGGAAAAATAAAAAGAAAGATATGTGAGTGGTTGGGGTGAGGATGCTTGTTTCCTCCAATGGGTGGTGAGGCAGCCTTTTCGGGATGAGGAGAGATTTGAGGCCAGAGATGACTTTGAGTATCTCCCTTAATCTGTCTGTCTTTCTTTAGCCTGAGAGAATTGCCATGTGTGGACCTGAGAAAGAAAACAAGGATATTCAAGTCTCTAATTCCTGTCTTGTTCCTGTGTTCTTTGACTTCTCTTCCCAGCATTAGCTTTTGAGATCATCACTGAACTCTACTGGTTAAACCCCAGGGAAGCATCTATAATGCCCTCATCCTATTATCTATCTATTATTATCCTGTCTCACTTTGCAGAGGCCAGAGGGCTTTGTAAATGACCCCTCCTTAACATTTGATGTTTCACTGAACTCTGATATTTTTCTTCTTGCAAAAATTGGTATAATGAATACATTCTTTCTTCAGCTTGAGAAAACTTGGTTATGGACAACTGAGAAAAAACTAAAAATATATAAACCTTTAATTCCTGTCTTATTTGAGTTGACCCCTGGCTTTTCTTCCCAGCATTGGCTCAGGCTGGCACTTGAAGTCTTATTCCTCCAGATTATAAGACCAGCAATGACCGAAGTGAGGAGAAGGACAGCAGCAAGGAACCCCACAATGATCCAGGGGGATGAGGATTCTGGTTCTAAAAGCTTTAATTAAAAAAAAAAAAACATGAAGGAGGAGAAAGAACTGAGACAGAAAAAATGAGGGGGGGAAAATATATAGGAATTAACTCAAACTAGTATGAATTCAAGCCATTCTCCAATTGATAAGTGGTCAAAGGATATGAACAGACAATTTTCAGATGAAGAAATTGAAACGATTTCTAGTCATATGAAAAGATCTTCTAAATCACTATTGATCAGAGAAATGCAAATTAAGACAACTCTGAGGCATACAGCTCTCATATTGGCTAAAAGGAGGGAAAAGATGATGATGAGTGTTGAAGGGAATGTGGGAAGACTGGGACACTAATACATTGTTGGTGGAACCATGATTGGATCCAACCATTCTGGAGAGCAATCTGGAATTATGCCCCAAAAGTTATCAAACTGTGCATATCCTTTGATCCAGCAGTGCTACTACTGGGCTTAAATCCCAAAGAGATCTTTAAGGAGAGAAAGGGACCCATATGTGCAAAAATGTTTGTGGCAGCCCTCTTTGTAGTGGCCAGAAACTGGAAACTGAATGGATGCCCATCAATTGGAGAATGGCTGAATAAGTTGTGGTATATGATTGTTATGGAATATTATTGTACTATGAGAAATAACCAACAGGATGATTTCGGAAAGGCCTAGATTGATATTGGACAGTTCATTAAATGAACTGATGTTAAGTGAAATGAGCAGAACCAGGAGATCATTATATACGGCAACAACAAGATTATATGATGATTAATTCTTTTTAAAAAAAATTTTAAATTATAACTTTTTATTGACAGAACCCATGCCTGGGTAATTTTTTACAACATTATCCCTTGCACTCACTTCTGTTCCGACTTTTCCCGTCCCTCCCTCCACCCCCTCCCCTAAATGGCAGGAAGTCTTATACATGTTAAATATGTCATAGTATATATGATGATTAATTCTGATGGACATGACTCTCTTGAACAATGAGATGATTCAAACCAGTTCCAATTGTTCAGTTATGAAGAGAGCCATCTACACCCAGAGAGAGAACTGTGGGAACTGAGTGTGGGTGGTCCACAACATAGCATTTTCACTCTTTTTGTTGTTGTTTGCTTGCATTGTATTTTGCTTCTCCTTTTTTTTTTTTTTAAACTGGTTTGATTCGATTTTTCTTGTGTGGCACGATAATTGTATAAAACAAGGCTAATGTTGAAGAATTATCCACGTATATGTTTTGAAAAAATAAAAAGTTTTAATTAAAAAAAACTTTAAAAAATGAGGGGGAAAATAAATTGGAAAAAACATTAGCAGCAACCCAAAAAGCCAGATATTTCTGAAGACATAATAAAAATTATTATAGAAAGTTATGCAACAAATTTGTTGTTGTTGTTTAGTCATGTCCATGTCCCATTTTCTGTTTTCTTGGGAAAGATACTGAAATAGTTTGCCATTTCCTTCTCTAACTCATTTTTCAGATGAGAAACCAAGGCAAGCAGAATCAAGTAATTTGTACAGGATCACATAGCTCAGAAGAGTCCAAAACCACATTCCTGACTCCAGGTCTGCCACTTTATCCACTTTGTCACCTGACTACCTTATGGGAAAGATAGAATTAGATTTAAAAAAGGAGAATAAAAGGAAATTTGTGAGGTGGGGGAGGTAGGAGTAAGTTGGACTAAATGACTATTAAAGTGACCTCTAACTCTAATTTTGTGATTAATTCTTCTAATAAGATATTGAGTACTACTAACACCTGAAAAATGTCTTGAAATAAACTAAGAAATTTAGGGGAAACTGTTCAGCTAAGTGTCAAAGTATCTAGGTACCAGGCCTGGAGTCAGGAAGATTCATCTTCCTGAGTTCAAATCTGACCACAGACACTAGCTGTGTGTCATGAATTGTGTTTGTCAAACACAATTTAAAAACAATGACAAATGCTTGTCTTAAGCAAGCAGATTCATATGTTTTTGTTGTTCAGTTGTGGCACCATCCACCGCCCCACTTAACCCCCTGATGTATGCTTTGGGTCCAAGACTATTTCTCCCCCTCCTTCCCTCTTCTGTTTGAATGACTGAGGAGAGAAAATGGCATGTTCACTTGTAGACATGGATGCTGATGTTTGGGACTGATAATTCAGAATATAGACTTAAAATTCTTAGGTATCCACTCCAGTTCCTATCTGAACAGCAATCCCTTCTACATCTTAACCAAGACTCATCTAGTCTCTACTCGCTATTACAAGTTGATCTATGGATTTTTTCATCCCTGAGATGCCTTTAATTCTCTGTAGGGAAAATTTATTCCTAATTTCTAAGAAGAAGAAAGGGTCACACAGGAGCAGGAGAAATGGGAAGATGATGGGAGGGAGGGAAACTCAAGTGCTACAAACAGTGAAACTCCATTCTTTGAATAAGAACAGGAAGAAGAAAGATCTGTGAAGCTGGGGATTTCCTTTGTGTCAGTTTCAATTTTGGTCTTCTAACCCGTGTGTGTTCATTCTGCCCATTTACCAATTGCTTTTTTTGGTCTTATATTAACTATTGGATGGCAGAGCCTGTGAAGCTAATCAGAAGTTAAGCATTCATCCATTAACCCAGAGTAAATTGATTTTAGCCACCTTGTGCTTCTGCTTTTTGACTATGGGACCTGATATGCTTTCTTTTATTGGGGACTCTGGCCCTGATAAAGATCTGGGTGGGAAAGTAGAGAATGGTATTAAATGGTCACCTAGAGATTGGATAGAAATTCTAGGGGATAGATATGTAGCTGAGAAAGACCTCTACCAATAGCTACCCCAGCACCACATCAGAGTTACTTTCCAGCAAACACCTTAATCTCAAGTAAAGTGAAACCCAGAAGGTTTGGTTGGCAAGTAGGGTAATCAGGGGACAGAGCATTGGACAAGTCACTTACGTCTGTTTGTCTCAAATTTTTTTTAAAATAACTTTTTATTGATAGAACCCATGCCAGGATAATTTTTTACAGCATTATACCTTGCACTCACTTCTGTTCTGATTTTTCCCCTCCCTCCCTCCACCCCCTCCCCCAGATGGCAAGCAGTCCTTTACATGTTGAATAGGTTACAGTATATCCTAGATATAATTTATGTGTGCAGAACCGAACAATTTTCTTGTTGCACAGGGAGAATTGGATTCAGAAGGTATAAATAATCTGGGAAGAAAAACAAAAATGCAAGCAGTTTATATTCATCTCCCAGTGTTCTTTCTTTGAGTGTAGCTGGTTCTGTCCATCCTTGATCACTTGAAACTGAATTAGCTCTGTTTATCGAAGTGATCCACTTCCATTAGAATACATCCTCAAACAGTATCGTTATTGAGGTATATAATGATCTCCTGGTTCTGCTCATTTCACTTAGCATCAGTTCATGTAAGTCTCGTCATTGACTCAGTTTTCTAATCTGTAAAAATGAACTGGAGAAGCAAATGACAAACCACTCCATTATCTTTGCCAAAAAAATCCCAGATGGGGTCATGAAATGGGGTCAGACAGATCTGAAAAAACAACTGAACCAGAAAAGGTAGTGGTGAGAAGAAGCAATGAATGTGTGTGAGCCTGTATATGGGAGACTTGGAGGCCAGTAGCCTAGCATCCTTAGCTTAAGTTTGGCAGGACAGTGGGAGTTTTGGGGTAGTTCTTTTGGTTTGGGAAGGGTGAGTAAGTTGATAGGTGGTATGAGGACAAGGAGCATTGAGGGTGCCAGGAAGGATAAAAATCTCCAACAGTACTGGGGGCCTTAAGAAGAGAGCAGATCCGCCTAGGAGCCCCAGAATCTAAGGGCAGTACTGAGAATCAGGAACAACTTTCTTAAAGAGCTTCACAAGGGAGCATGGGGAGTGGCTGGGATGAGGCCGGGGGCTAGGTGAGGACAAAGGGTAGGGGGCTGATAGTGGGGAGTGTGAGAGACCTGGGGCTCCCACCAGAGTGGGGAGGGACCGAGCTTCTAGAGGCAAGAGCACTAGGACATGCCCTGATTGTCAGTAAAGCTCATCTCAGAGAGATATAGTCAGGAGAATTGCTATGGTCTAGGGCTATGCACCAACAGTATTGGGGTGTAGGGGCTGGAATGCCCTGCATGGGAAGGCATGGAGCCAGGAGTGGGGCAGGAAACGGGGTTCAGGGATCACACCCCAGAGGCCTGGTTTGCTCTGAGAAGTCTTGGTTTTGGCTGTAGACACAGAACTCTCGTCACTCCCCATGTCTCAGGTTCTCTATTCATAAGGTATTTTTCCACTTTGGCTTCCCACCCAGAGCTCAGGGAGCCACAATTTTTCTCTGTGGTAGCCCACAAGTAGAGGATCCGCAGTTACTACAACTTCAACAGTGGCAGCACAAGTCAAGATGGAATCTTGGGTACTGTAAATGGACAAAGTGGATTGAAACTACTGGAAACAGGAAATGTGGAAGTCCAAAATGAAAGGAAAAATTTGGGAAAAATTGAGACACACAAGAAAATCTTGAAAAGAGGATTAATGGGAAAGAAGGGACAAAATTTTTATGGTAGCATTTGTTTAAAGTGAAAAAGAATTGGAAGTTAGGAGAATGCCCATGAACTGAGGAATCTCTGAACAAGTTGTGGTACTGACTGTGATTGAATTCTATTGTTTTATAAGATAATGACAAACAAGGTCGTCTCAGGAAAACCTGAAGACTTATGTGAACTGATGCAAAATGAAGTGAGCAGATCCAGAAGACTGTGAACACATTGTATGATGAATAATTTAGCTATTCTCAGGAATATAGTGATCCAAGAGAATCTGAAGATCTATAATGAAAAACACCACCTACATCCAGAGAAAGAACTGATAGAATATAGACTGATGTATACTTTTCGGTAAAACTGACCATGGAGAGAGATACTGGGGAGTAGGAGGAGCTCCATCCTCTGGGTCCTTGATAAGTCCAGAACTGCTCCTTCCCCAGTTCTTGAATGGTGGCAGTGAATACAGATTATTGGCAACCACCCTAACTTCTTCCTGCTCATCTTCCATAAGCCCTTAATCCATGGGGAAAGTCCCCCAGTCTCCAAGCACAAGTTCTGTAGAAAATGTCATGTATAGGAGCATCATTAGACTAGGGAACTTCTCCCATCTGCTTCTTCCCCCTCCTCTCCCCCCTTAGCTGTCTGTTCCCCTGGGGAGCAGTCAGTATGATTACTGATGACTTTCAGACAGATCCTCTCCCCCAGCTCCACTGCAAAATCTAATTCACTCAGGACACACTTATTGCAGACTCAGTTCTCCTCTGTTCATATAGAATTACTCTCCAGAGATAGTTTCCATTACTCCAATCCTGGCCTTGCCTCTCAGTGGCAGGATTCTCGGTGGCAATTACAATCCCAAGAAGAGCAAACATGAAACGAATTGGAAGCCTCTTCCCATAGAAACTAATGCCCACCCCATACTCATACTTCTTCTATATTCAGTGTGGTAGTGGCCAGAAAATTCACATGTCGCCTCCCAGCTCTCCAGTTCAGCCAGATCTCCTACTTTTGAACTACTTCTTCCCTCTTTGCTCCTGTCAGAAATACCCATTTTCATTGTTGTGCATATTTCTTGGGTCTGGAAAAGTGCCCATCATTTTGACATCCTCCAGTCCCCAAGAATGGTTCCTTGAATCTACTTTGGGATGAGGGGGGCCTGAAGTCCAGACCCGGCAGCCCTCTCTGCCTCCTTCTCCAATCCCTGATTCCTGCTCATTTCCAATAGGAGGGACCCAGTCCTCAGGTGGTCAGTTGGGTTTAGAGCTTGATTTGCCTCATGGTTGGTGAAGTTTAAAAATCTGTGAATGGGAAGATAGTGGGGCCCAGAGAGATAGTCGAGAATCAAAGAAACACAGGAAAAAGAACTCAGGCTGGCTCTGGATTCCTGTCCTATGTTCAGGCTTCAGTGTGCTTCCAGTGCTTGGTTCTTTTGGCTTATGGATCAAAGGAAGCAGCTCAACTTTCTGTTTCTTTTTCCCAGAAATATCTTCATTTCTTGCTAATAGAGCAGGCTGCCCTGCTCTTTGCTTCGCTCTTTGCAATGGCTGTCCACCAGATGGGGACAAATTCCAGGCTCTTGCTTGGGATTCAGGAAATGCCAACTCCAGGACACATTTTTTTTTTAATTAAAGCTTTTTATTTACAAAACACATGCATGGATAATTTTTCCAACATTGACCCTTGCAAAGCCGTGTGTTCCAAATTTTCCCCTCTTTCCCTCCACCCCCTTCCCTAGCTGGCAGGTAGTCCAGTACATGCAATATATGTATACATATTTATACAGTTAGCTTGTTGCACAAGAAAAATCAGATCAAAAAGGAAGAAAAATAAAAATTGAGAAAACAAAATGCAAGTAAATAACAGAGAGAGAGAATGCAATGTTGTGTTCCAACTCAATTCTCACAGTTCTCTCTGGGCGTAGATGGCTCTCTTCATCACTGAGCAAATAGAACTAGTTTGAATCATTTCACTTTTGAAGAGAGCCACGTCCATCAGAATTAATTGTCGTATAGTCTTGTGGTTGCCATGTATAATGATCTCCTGGTTCTGTTTAATTCACTTGGCATCAGTTCATGGAGGTCTCCAGGACACATATTCTTTTTTTTTTTTTTTTTTTTTGAGCAAAATTGTGGGTGTACTTATTTATTTATTTATTTATTTTGCTTTTTATTTACAAGATATATGCATAGGTAATTTTTCAGCATTGACAATTGCCAAACCTTTTGTTCCAATTTTTCCCCTCCTTCCTCCCCCTCCCCCAGATGGCAGGTTGACCAATACATATTAAATATGTTAAAGTCTAAGTTAAATACAATATATGTATACATGTCATACAGTTATTTTGCTGTACAAAAAGAATCGGACTTTGAAATAGTGTACAATTAACCTATGAAGGAAATAAAAAATGCAGGCAGACAAAAATAGAGGGATTGGGAATTCTATGAAGTGGTTCATACTCATTTCCCAGAGTTCTTTTGCTGGGAGTAGCTGGTTCAGTTCATTACTGCTCTATTGGAACTGATTTGGTTCATCTCATTGTTGAAGAGGGCCACGTCCATCAGAACTGATCATCATAAAATGTTGTTGTTGAAGTATATAATGATTTCCTGGCAGGACACGTATTCTTTACAAGAATAGGAAAAACAGACAAATACAGAAGGTAACTTTGGAAAAATACCCTGTCCCATCTCTGGGTATAGCTCCTAAGCTTCTTTGAATTTCTCCACTGTCATTGAGGCAGTTCTGATAAACCAAACTCACCCTGGTCACTGAAATCATAGGATATCAGACTTAAAATGCCCCCTCAAATATCAAGTTCAGTTTCCTTATGTTTTGGATGAAAAAGCTAAAACCTTGTGTGGTCAGTTCTTAACACTAGTTAGCCTGTTATTACCAAGACAGAGATTCCACTGCCCCTTCATTTGTTGGTTTGGTTCAGGAAGGCAGGCAAATAGGCAGCAAGAACAGAGGTAAGAGAGCACCTATGTTATTCAGATATATTAACATTATAAAGAATAGGAGAGAGGTGGAATTGAGGTGGGTAGTGTGGGAGATTGGATTGTGCAGGAGTCTTTTATCCCTCGACCTTATTCACCTTTTCTCTGGCATTTTCTCTCCATGCAGTTCTCTGATAAATCCAGGATATAGTGACAGTCACTGGACAGGTGGTACAGGAGGCAGTGGGAAGCCTGAAAACCGTGAGGAGTTTAGGGTCAGAAAAGGATGAAACAAGATAAAGAGGACTGAGAAGACAAGCGGCTCCATCAAAGACAGTTCATTGTGGACTGAAATGGACATTCTTTCCTCCTCCCTGACCTCCATTCATGGTGAATTTGAGGTCTTGGTTGACTTGCCCCATCCCTCCAGGGATTACTTTCCTGCCAGTATCGTGGCTTAGATTTAGAGAGCCAGAATCCTAAGGGCCTACAGCAATGAAACAACCCCCAAAATATTATAGTAATTCTGAGGGAAAAAGAATCACATGATAAAGGTAAGTCAGAAGAATAGTGGAAACATGGCTGCTGGGCTCTTAGCTGTACTGTAGTGGAGTCCCAGAGGGAATGGAATACTCACTCCAAAACTAGTGAAGTCTGGTGAGTTTTTAAGAGTCCTCTGAGTCTCACAGGACCAGGCATTGGGGGCAGGGATCAAGGAGCTTGGTGTTGATTCGTGCTCCTGGATAACTGAAGGTCAGATAATATTTATCTAATTTGGCACTATAAGAAAGAGCTTTGGACAGTTATACTGGTCTAATACTGACAGGAATTTCCACTTCTGTGTCAGCGTCCTTGGAGCTTCTTCATTTAGCTGTCTCACAGAGACTATTATATTCCTTACATTCAGATTTCCTAGGAAATAGATGGGAAGGTTGTGAAACTCTAAATAGACAGACTACTTACAAGAAGTCAGCATCTGGTCTCACCCCCGATGCTCACTTTGGGCAAAGCCATAGGGGTTCCAGACTCATAAAAGCTAGGGAAATAGTTGGCAACTGCCCTTGGAAATGAGGGTAGCAGAGAAAGGAGGGAGATGGAAGGAAATTAGAAATCACTTAATAGAATAATAATGTCTTCATACATGTATGCACAATCTAATTACAAATCATCAAAATACATTTCTGACAGAGGAGAAAACTTAGGACTGATGTGACCTGACTCTTTTATCAGCGAAGTGGAAGAAAGGGAACAAAATCCCAGTTTTCTCTTCTTTCTTTTGCTCTTAAAGCAAACAGAGTTGAGATCCAGGAGTGGAGAAAGAGGATTTCCTAATTTTACAAAGTGTTTGTTTGATCATGAATTTGTCCTCATGCATCTGACCCAGCCAATGAGAGCTCAAGGTGGTGAAATGTCAGTGGTTACTAGCTAGTCTGGTTAGGGAAGGTTCCTATTCTAGGAAAAAGAAACTCAGGCTTTCTCTTAAATCAGGCGAATACCCAGGATGTGGCCAAATCCTGTGATCATCCTCTGAAAAAACACAGGCTTTGGAATTTTCTTAACCCTGAGATAGAGGAAGCAAGAATAAGAGGGAAACTGTTTAGAGGGAGGCTTAATCATTGTGTGTGTGTGTGTGTGTGTGTGTGTGTGTGTGTGTGTGTATGTGTGTCCTTCGAAAAGGCTCTTGGGCCCTAGCAGAAAAGGAAGCCAAAAGTAGGAGCTTTGATATGCCCAGGGCTATTGTAAACTCATGTATGTGAATTTATATGTGTGGGATTAAAATGCAGCCAGTTTATCAGGCAGGAAAATTTCAGGTAGCTTTAATGTTTTTAATATCCTCCTATATCCTGTGTTCTCCCTTTTTCCCTTTCCCCAATCTCTATTTTTCCCCTAGTCAACTAGACAGAAACTAGCTTCTGACCATGGGTTATCTAAGCCAAAGAAACACAGCAGACTAGTGATAGGAAAATCAAGTCACAAATAGAAGTTCAATTAATTTTAGAATGAGGAAAATGAGGTTTGCAAAGGGAAGCCCCCTCCTTCTTAGGAAGGCTTAAAATATGCTGGACCAAAGACAGGTCTTATGGATATGGCATAGTTATGTTTATGACATAAATGACTTTATCATTTTTAGGTCTTGAGTTACTTGAGTGCTATACTTGAAAGTGATAAGGAACAAGGATTGTAAATATGTGGGGGATGGCCTTGGGAAAGAGAGGGAGGTAAATCCCTCAGTGAGTACACTTTGCAAGAGTAATATCATTTTGAGCACTCTTGGCTTTCCAAGTGCTCCTTTTCTATTATGGCCCAAGAGCTTTTTCAAAGCCCTGAGAGCTCAGAGCTTCACCTGATAAGCTTGGATACAGGACTAAGATTTTTATAATTATGCAAAGGGGAGCGGGTAGACAGTGGAGAAAGGTGGGTAGTAACTCCTGAGGTACAGGCCTTATGCCTTATTCTTGAGCAAAGGATTATTGTTATATCAAACTTAGAACATAGCCTGCTTGCTGGGCCTTAGTTCTGGAAAATAGATTATCCCCAAAATATTTTGACAAACTTCACCTCCCTGAGCCTGAACATTCTGACAAAATTGACAAAAAACGATATCAGTGATCCTGATTTCCCCCCGAGATTTCCTTTCTCCATCATTTTCGTCTCTTCTTTCCTCCTTTCAGTTTCCCTTGATTTTCTGGCCCTGAATCATCCACAGAATCACAGGTTGTTAAATTGTGTTTTATAGATGAGGAAGCTGAAGTTCAGAGAGAGTAAGTAATTTGCCCAAGGTCACACAGCAATGACCCCAGGTCTCTTGCCTACAGGTGCATGGTGGTTTTCTCAAATTTATTTCAACCTTTTACTACCTTTTCCTATTAGAGGAGGAAGGCTTTCCAGTTGGAAGAAGGAGGATAGGAAGTGGGAAGAGAGAGCTGAGTGCTTTCCAACTAAGGACTTTACCAAACTTTCTTTACCAGGAGGCAGCAAACACTGGAATTCTTGATCCTTCTTGTTCTATTCCAGGGTAAGAGGAGGATAAAATGATTAGTTGATGTTTGAGCTTGCTTTATTTATTTATTTTTTATTTATTCATTCATTTGTTTATTTTTAATTTATATATGAACATTGTCTCTGAGGGACAACAGCATGTCTCAGGAGCTCATCTCTGCACATGCAAATGTAGAAAATAACATTTGTCTTCATTTTGTCTCTTTCTGCAGAAAGTTGTAGAGCTCATGACAATACTTCCACAGATAAGGCTGCTTTAGTTGACAATTGTTTGCATTTTGTGTTCTCTGCTGGCCCAAAACAATCTTCTGTTTCTACCTCTTCCCTAGTTCAAAATTTTATCTATGAAAGGGAATCTATGAAACTGCCTTCAGAGGCAGAAGAAAAAGGAACAGTAGTGTGATCACACAATGTTTCTCCCCCTCATCCTTTTTACATACGTTTTGTTTTTAAAGAAGCAAATTTGAATTTCATGCAATAGGAAGGATCAATTTTATCTTTTGTAATTGCCTCTCTGCTTTGTTTGGTTAAGCAACTTCCCCTTCCTCCCTTACTGGAGGCTTTAAAATGAATGTGATATCTCTTCCAATTAAAAAGAAAAGAATAGGATCTTTAGTATTCAGGTAACATGCCTGTTTTGAACTTATTTGTGGATTGTGGCATAAGATGTTGGTCTAATGCTTATTTCTCTTAGACTGTTGTCCAGTTTTCCTGGTAGTTCTTCTCAAATATGGAGTTGTATTTTAGATAATTTATGTATTTTAAGTTAAAGACCATTGAAATATTGAGATCTTACTATCAGGGAGATGACATCCTAACAGGGAAAACAATAAATATAATCAGTGACTTATTAGCAGATTTGGGAGTTACAAGGGATAATTAACACCATGGATAACAGATTTAAAATTCAAAACATCTTGACTGGGTAAAATATGTAAGTGCAGAAATTTAATTTCAAAAGCATAAAATGAGGAGACCTATCTGAATAAGAGGCTATCTGAAAAAAAGTATCTGCAAGCCCTAATAGACTGACCTCCAGCTTCATGAGAGGCAGTTTTATGCTAGGGCAGCCAGAAAAGCCTCACTTGCAAAGTTGGGCTGAACTCAAAGGACAAAGCTTCAGGAAGGGGAGAAGAATGGTTCCTTTGTCCTCTGCCCTGGCCAGACCACATCTTGCAATTAGAAGACACTTATTTACTGGAGATGATTCAGCCAAGAGCATCCAGGATGATGAGCTCATGCCATGTGAAGCCTGGATGAAAAAATGTCTAGAAGAAAGCACTGAAAGGAAAGGCCCTGATTGCTATCTTCAAGCATTTGAGGACTGCTGTGCTGTTCTTCCACAATACTCCATTTGTCCACTATCCAGTCAGTGCTCATCCCTTTGTTTCCTGTCAACTAAGGAGTGAACAGCTGAATCTCAGACCGCTGCTTCAACAGAGTCTTGAAGAAACAACTTTGCCATCATGTTCTTATGATCAGGCTTAGTTGCTTTACCTTCCAGAAGCAGGTTCTATGACAAATAGATGCCCAGAAAGGGAAAAGGAAGAAGCATTTGTCTGGCACCTACTATGTGCCAGGAACTATCCTAAGGACTTTCCTCATAAGTATTATCTCATAACAACTCTTCAAGGGAGGTGCCCATTTTATTGTTGAGGAAACTGAGAGAGACAGGTTAAATGATTTGCCCAGGGATTTGAACTCGGATCTTCCTGTCCCCAGGTCTAGTGCTCTATTCACTGACACACCTAACTGCCTAGGAAGGGAAGGAAGACTCTTCAATTCAGCACTTTCTGAGATCTCACATCCAAGACTTACTCAATGAGAGGCTGTTTTCAGATACTCTTTGGCGTTCCTTATTTCTTCCCCTCTCTGGAGTCATCCAATCCTTGAGCTACCTGTCTCCTCAGAAGGCCCCACAGTCCGAGCAAAAATTTCCCAAGAGGTCTTCAGGACTCAGTGGGTAGAATTTTGGGGAATGTACCCAGCTTGTTAATGACATGAACAAGGTGAGATGATTTCTGGATAACTATGGTACATGTAAATTGATCTAGAAGAAAGGTGATCCCTTAGCTAACTTAGTGGCAACCTGAATCTCCAAAGGAAAGGGATTCTCCCTCATTAGATCTCTTAGGAAAGGAGGACAGGATCTTAGCAAAGTCCAATAAAGGGACCAAGATTTAACATCACTTCCCTGATGAGACTTTCAAGGAGGACACAATTCTGTTTGGTGGGCCAAGGACATGAATGAGATAATGGGATGTAGTTAATTTTGACAGCAAATCAGGTCCTGGTTCAAGTTGTAGGGACAGGTGCCGTAATTTCTAGCACTGTGATCATCTTGTTAGAGACTATCCTGCTATATAATGAGCACAAGTCACTGGGCCAAAAGTGCCAGGCAGTGAATAAAGTGCTGGGCTTGCAATCAGAAAACCCTGTGTCTGAATTCTGCCTTGAGAACCTACCAGTTGTTTGATCTACGGCAAGTCACTTTTTCTTAGTCTCAGTTACCTCAATTATAAAATGAACATAATAATAATAGTACTTTCTCCCAAATTTGCATGAAGATAAAATGAGACAAGTATAGTAAAGCTTTTTACAAAGCTGGGAATTGTACCTAAATGCTACAAGCTCTTGTTTCCTCAGCATTACCACCCTGATGTTTCTCTGCTTTTCATCTCTGCTTTTGATCTGGAGATGCCCTGTAATTGAGCTTGACATTCCCCAGCCTTACTACATAAATGAGATCACCAAGATTTGGGAAGCTGTTGTTCTGCAGGGATCCCATGTGAAGCCTGGAGTGTATATCTTTAGATCTATCAGGGGATCATTCTGGTGGTAGTTGTAGTGTATTTGTGTGTATATATATATTTGCATGTGAGTATATGTGTAGATGTTATTAGTCTA
This sequence comes from Antechinus flavipes, assembly GCF_016432865.1. Lineage (NCBI taxonomy): Eukaryota > Metazoa > Chordata > Mammalia > Dasyuromorphia > Dasyuridae > Antechinus > Antechinus flavipes. The sequence continues at coordinate 196,500,968 of NC_067401.1, forward strand.
AAACAAATTCCCAAACCTGAACTAATTTTTAGAAAGCATTTTATTAGGATATTTGGCAAAGAAGAAAGTTGGAAATAGACGTGGCTTCTGTTTCAATAGATGTGACAAATTCCTGTTAAGGATGGCTGTAGTTTATACAATCTATGCCTGGACATTATTGTTGTAAGAATAGCCCTAATGATTTCATGATGATCTCTTTAAGAAAAGTTGTAAGTCTATAAAACCTACTCATGGATAAATACTTAGGGTAACATTTTTTGTTATCCTTAATAATATAATATCCTTAAGTGTTTTTGTAGTTTTGTGCCCCAATGCCACACATAATACTTTGTCTGCCATCAACTTGTTTTTCTCCCTGATGAAAAATTCCTCAAATAATATTTTCACCTGACTCATGATATGTTAATTGGTTAGTGGAAGAAATGTTCCAAATCTTACTACTGTACAGACACTTCTTTATTTATTTAAATAGAAGTGGATCCCATTCTACAGATTTTACTTCATAAGAATTTGCCTACTTAAGTGAAAAAGGAAGGGAGGCAGGAAGATGACTTTCCCATCCTTGGAATGAAAAGACACATAGAGGTTCAAAGACACATAGAGGCTGAGATGGAGAAGTAAGAGTTAGAGAAGAAACACTTGGGGAGCCAGGCATAGACATGTGGACCCTATGGTGCATGGATAGAAGACAGACATGTTGGAAGGGAGCAAAGGTCTCTTCTCTCTGCACCTAAGTTCTCAAGCCAAATTCCCCAGTGGCAGCAGTAATCAGCCCCAAACTTCGTCTATGCACAAGTTCACAAGTTAAAGGATAAAATCTTTCTTTTGCATTTTTGATGAATAATTAGCTCCCTGATATTTGAAGTACCTGACCTAGAAGTAGAGCAGCTGGGGACAGCTTTTTGCCTACAGGCCTTCTATCTTGACACTGGCCCTGTTTATATTGCAGCCTTCTTTCTTTCTGGGACCTTCAGTTTTACTAAAAACAGCAAATAGGAAAAATAGTCCTATTAGGAGGAGGTTACAAAAGAGAACTAACCTGAATAAGAGTTTTCAGTTACTAGTTCCAGCAATAGACTCAGTCTAATCAAGGGATATCACATCCCCTATTTCTACTCTAAGTCTCCTGTATGGATTAGATATAAGACAGGCTTTCTGTCTTACAAGACAAGAATTCTTACACAGAAACAAAATGCTAAACACGAAGAATCAAAGCATGCAAATAAGTAGAATGATTGGAACAGAATCCAACCACTTGACTATAGTTACAATCGATTGGGAAGCTAATAGTCGTCTCATCAGAAAATAAAACAGCTTAATGGGACTGATACTTAGCCATTTTACACTTCAATTTGGTTTACTAATTTATTATTTTTTATTTCAATTTTATCTCTTCACTGATTTTTAGAATATCTATTTTTGTGTTTGAGATTTTGAAATGTGTTGTTTTTCTAGTTTACTTTAAAGTTATATGACTAATTATTTCTTCTTCTTTTTTTGTCAATGTCAATGTCAATCTATAAAGAGATATAAACTTTACCTTCAGGGCTGCTTTAACTGCATCACACAAGGCTTTTTTGTTTGTTTGTTTGTTTTTGGCATGTTGTCCTATTATTTTCATTTTAGTTGATGAACTTATCTACTGTTATTAAAACAAATATAGAAAATAGACCATATGGTCTACTGATGGAAAAATCCAAGAAAAAGTAATGGCCAGTCATATGTCCATGCCTAGCTAGCATAGAAAGACAGACAGAGTCCCCCATGGATACTTTACAGGGTCAAGAGCACAGCCCATGGGAAGCACTCCATCACAGAGAAAGGATGTGCCCCAGGGCAAGAGGAAATCTGAGATGAGACTCAGCACTCCCAGATCCATACTAGACTGCCTTGACAGAAATACGTATCAACTAGCAGCTTTTTTACCCCATCTCTGAGTCATAGATCTAAGGCAGACTGAGGAGATTACTAGTACCCAGCGATGTAGGCAATATGCTAAGAGGAGCAGAGGTTCAGAAACAAGAAGATGCAATGTAGCTCAAACCTTAGACGCAGAACAGAGTTTCATTTTCAGCTTCTAGTCTACTCTGAAGTCTATAGAGGAATAATTAGGAATCTCAGAGCAAAGGAGAATTTGCCATTCTGTAACTCAGCTTCCCTGCTAGCTGATGGTGAGTCCAACATCTGTCTATTATTGTTCAGATTCAAACACAGCTTAGGAATTTGCAGAATTCGGATTAGGGGAGGGGGAGGACAGAGACTATCAGACTTTGCCTTGGATCAGACCATTGAAACCATTGAAAGTTTGTGAATCTCCAGCTTGATCTGGTCTTGAGAACTTGGATCTATACAACACTCAACACTTCAAGAAAGCAGCAACAAGACTAGCCCAGACATTTCCTCTAGAACCCTCAGAGTTCATCAAGTCAAAAGTATAAAAGCTACCCAATGCAACAGGGACTCTCATCATACAGTCAGAAAACTCTCCCCACTATGTGTGTGTGTGTGCGCGCGCGTGTGTGTGACACAAAGTCTCAATAAAAAACACAACATGGACACAAATTCAACTAGAACTACTGGAATAATGAAATAAGAGTTTAAAATGTTTTTCAATGAATGCAATAGAGCAAAAATAATTTTGTGAGCTATGGAAGAAAGCATTGGAAAGGAAATTAACAGCTTGGGACAAAATGCATAAAATCCTGGCCTAGTGACCGAAAATTCCAAGTCGATTTATAGAACAACTGGGCCAATAAGAAGCTCCCACAATATCACATGAGTGTACTTATTTCCCATATTGATCAATTCCAATATAGGCTGTTTTTCCTCATATTTTGACATCAATTGTTTTAATGTGCATTTCTCTTCATATGGCTATTGATAGAATTAATTTCATCTTTGAAACTTTACATATTTTGACCATATATCACTTTGAGAATACTCCAGTTTTATTTATTTGTTGTAAGATTAAGACTGATATACAGAGATATAGAAATAATTTGTAAAATAATTGCTTGTATATTTTGAGTATGAAACTCTGATCAGACATGATGATCAAATTTTCTCTCAAAAATAGTTTCTATTTCTTGATGTAGCCAAATTTCTCTTGTCCATATAAAGGCTTATAAATGTTACACAATCAAAATTGTCTCTTTTATTTTTTAAGATTACCTCTGTTCCTTGTTTGGTTATGACTTCTTTCTAAACATAATTGTGAAAGTAACTTCCTATTTTTCTCTTTTTTTTTTGTTCCAATTGACTTTGACTGGAATCAATTGACTGGGGCTTATTGTAGTATATGGTATAAGAAGCTAATATAAATATGTTTTCTGCCAAACTATTTCCTAGTTTCCTCCAAAATTCATATTTACCTCAAAATTACAGTATTTTAGACATTATGATTATTTCACCCAAACCTGTAATTTTTATAAGAATAAGAAGATCCTGACTATGCAGCTCCATTTACACAGATCAGCAATTGTCATGTAAAACCTTAGAAAGTTTCCTAGAGAATTGAAAGGTTAAGTGATTTACCCAGGAATTGTAACCAGAGGTGAGATTCAAATGAAGGTTATACTGATGCCAATTTTGGCATTCCATTCACTAGTCCACACTGTCTCTTAGACTCTCACAATTATGTCTCAGCATATAGCTACAATATAACCATGGAGATACAGGAGTATTTTGGGCAAGTTGCTACTTCTTTTTGTATCTCCATTTCACTACAGAATAGTCAATAGTCAACAAATATTTGTTAATTAAATATTTACTATGTGCTAAGTATTGAAGAGTGGGATATTAAGCTAATCTTTAGTCTCTTCTATAGCTAATGTTTGATGATTATTTCAAATATAAAGCATTTGAAGATGCACTTAAATTTGCTGTAATTGATAATTATTTTGTTTCTTTCCAAGCATTAATAAACATATCTTATCAGAGCTATGGCAATATATGATAGAGACAGATATTACAGATACACACACACACACACACACACACACTATGGCTATATATGTTTATCCTAGCCTTCACTGACCAAGTGTGAGAGCTCTTTCCAAGACTGAAGCCCTGTTTGTCTCTCCTATTCTGTGAAAGCAGGGCCTGCAGCTGGAGTCAAGAGAGAGAAGGAAATTTTGGGTTCCTCCTGGAGAAGTGTCACCTGACTACTAACAGATTCATAGACTGTTAAACAGGAATGAATCTTAAAGATCCTATTAACCTTAGAAATCATAAAGACCAACTTCTTCAGGTAACAAATGAAGAAACTGAATCCCAGAAAAAGGAGCTTGCCCAAAATCATACAACAAAATCATGAAAGTATGGAAATTAGAACTATGCTCTTTTGAGTCTCAGCCTGAGTTTTTTGCTTCTATACATTTTTTTGTTTCTAAATCCTCTGAGCAGCTCCCAATGATTACACCAGGCTCTGAATACATGAAGTTTATTATAAAACCAAGAGATAGAATAATATATGAGGATGCCTCACTCATCATAGAATTGGGGCAGCTCCTTCCCCAGGATGATTTCCTGCTTGGTGCCAGCAGCTGTGATGGTGACCAAATAGATGACCCCTCCACTGGAGCCATCCCTTCCCATGGCCAGAGCAATAGCTGTTGAGAGATTTGAACAGGTAGAACAAAAGGCAGTTTTATCTTGGTTCAAGACCCTTTTGTCCGTCTCTCCAAACTATACTCAGAGCCCAGTATATCTATCCTTTTGGGAGGCTTGTCCCCTTATTTGCTGTTCCCCTCCAAAAGACCACTATTGTAATCCTAATTTCCCTTTTCCTCTTCCCCAAAAGATAGTTACCATTAGTAGTGAATTGTCTGCACTCCTCAGGGGACATGCCTGGTTTATAGCTGGCATCCACATAGCCATAAATGTAGGTACTCCCAGAGCCCCCTATAGCAAAAGGTTGCCGAATGAGCATCCCTTCTAAGGTTCCATATACCTGAGATAAGGTAATAAAAAAGTAAAATGATGATGATAATTTATATAGCATTTAATACGTGTCAGGCACTGTGCTAAGCACTCTACAGTTATTAATTTTTTTTGATTTTCACAAGAACCTTGGGAAATAGGTGGTAATATTATCTCCATTTAACATATAAGGAAACTAGGCAAAAAGAGGCTAAGTAACTTGCCCAGGGTCACACAGCTAGTAAATGAAGCCAGATTTGAACTCATATTTTCCTGACTAGAGTTTTCTTTTGGAGCCCAGTAGGAGAGAACCTTCATACCCTATGCTTTAAATTCCCCACTTCAAACCTCACTGAAACTACCCATTAATCTTTAGCACTGTAATTTTGGCCATCATTGACAATGTGACTTATGACCCCCCCCCAGCTAATTACAAGGGGAGTGATCCTCTTAAGAGGGTCTCACCTGGCCTCCTTGGTATGGATCCCAGCCAGCTACCATCAGATGGGCTGAAAGTTCTTCCCGGTATTTATAAGTGATATTCTTCACAATGTTTGCAGCAGACAGAACAAGAGGCTGTTTTTCTAGTTCCATCCTAGAGAGACTGATAGTTACTATTCCCTGAAATATTATATTCCTGTTCCTCCTCTCACAAATTAAGCATAAAACTCTGTACCTGGAATACCCCAAACTCCAATTTCACTACACTTCTAGCAAAGCTTTGATATCTGCTTTCCCCTCTCCATCCCAACACAAATTATACATTCCTTTGGCGGATACTAGAATCCTTATTATGTCTAAAGAAAGCTATAAATTTCCCACCATATCATTTATCTACTCATCAAAGTTTCTCTACTCTGTGAATGTTAAGTAACATTGAATGAGAGTAATGGAATAAAGAGGGGGATATTTAGCTGTAGTCGTTTGGATTATATGAAGAAATGAATAAAAAAAATTCCAAGATCATTCTATGACTCATACCCATGGAGTTCCAGCTGGTATGTGGCCATGTCAGCTATAGCCTGGGCATCAGCAGCTGAACCAGATAATGCACAATAGATTTGTTGGTGCAGAGGGGCCAACTTGTTAAACACTCGGTTCACTACAGCAGTTCTAAATGGTGAAGGAAGGAGATGATTAGGGAGAGAATATTAAGGGAGGGTGAACAATAAAGACCTGATAATTATTTGCTTATCCTTTTCAGTTATACATTTCAATTATCGTGGAGTTCTCTCTGTTAAAAAGATATTTTCTACCCTAGTATCTATGTTTCATGTAACCTGCAGTCATCATCCTTTTAAATTTTCTTCCATAGTTTGCTTCCAACTTGTTACTTCAGCCTCTACTGTGTTATTAATGTTGTCTCCCACTTTTTCAAAACTCACTCCCAAAGCTTCTTATGGCTGGACTAGGTAGCATGCCTGTTTGGGGAGAGTCCTGTAACCGCTGATTCTCCTGATACTTACCCTGCAGAAACTCGGGAATCAGAACCCACCACGACACCTCCATCAAACTCCACTGCCATTATAGTTGTCTATAGAAACACAGACTTTTAAGTTGTAAAAATGAAAGAGACTTTTGGATCTCCCCATTCCATTCTATAAATTACAGGAAATAGATGCACCAAAGTTGTTACAAGTTTGATTAGTGGCAAAGCTAGAAGTAGAATCCAAGGGGTCTGACTTCCAATATGCTGTTCTTTCTATTTTCTCCCACTCCTTTCTAGGGTATGAAGAGGTATCTTAACCTGCTAATGGTCAGACCCTTTTCCCTACCAGGACTTTATTGCTTTTGTCTCAAATTCCCCCCAAATGACATCCTTTTCTACCATAGGTAAAAGAATATCAGGAAGATACCAGGAATCATTTGTTACCTTTTTGAGGAGGGAAGGTTTTGGGATGTGGGATGGAGGGAAAATTGTGGGTACCTTTACAAATCTGGCAGTTTCCATGTTGAAATGATCTCCAATGTAAAAACTTGGAATGTGTGACATTTTGTATCTAGATATGGTACTAGCTGGGGAGGGAGGTTGACCATGAATTTGTTAAATGGGAATTTTTGCTTGTCTGATCACAATAAATTTACATGATTCCCAGAATGGTGAAGTGAGGGTTGGGTATTTAGGAGCTAGGCCAGGAGGACAATTTTTTTTTTCTTTCTTCCTCCATTTAAATCCCGCCCAGTGCTCTTGATCCAACTCAATGAAGGTCATTTCCTCCAAAACCTTTTTCCACCAGATCACCTCATGCCCTCCTCAGAATTGTAGTTTCTATGTAGATGTTGAGTAGTGGCAAATAAGTGCATGTCAGACTTCTGCTTGCTGCTACTTTATTTCCTCTTCCCCATATTCTTAAGGCAATCGGTTTATGGGTTGAATCCCCAGAACAGGCTTGTGTGGTGGGATTAGCATGGTCACACCTGAATCAAGGATGAAGATTACTTGGGCACCACCAGACAGGGGTATTTCCCAAACTGCACTTATAGTTCTTTCTCTCCTCATGAGTACTTCTGGAAGCAGTCTATGTGATGAATTGATACCTCTTTAAAAATTATTTTCCATCACTCCATGTTTCCATTCAACCAGCTCCCATGGTCCAAGTGACTACGGGATTACTTCCTAGAGTTTACCTTCTCTCCCCCACCCCCCACCCCCAAATCTTCCAATCTATCCTGACACGTTTCCCCAGGCAAGCGAAAGCGAAAGGGCTTGAGACTCTCTTGTCCCCTGGACTCTGCCGCAGAGTCTGGACACTCCTCTTGAACCTCCTCTGGCAACGTTTAGAGTTATCTACACTTCATACTATTAAATTGCCTCTCCCAAAGTGAGGGTTTTCTTTTTTTCTTGAAATGAGTCTGAAAGGGTAATGAAGGGCTACTTTCACGTGTATTCTTTGGTCAGTCCCTGACGCCCGGTTTCCAAAACCGTACCCCTTCTCCAGCCCTCTTCGCGGTCCCTCAAGCCTCTTACCCCGGTATGGACTTCTCCGACTCCAGGAAGGTCCCCAAAATAAGAGTTCTCTCGCATCCTTCCAATACCGTACACTGCTCCTTTCTGTCTCCGGTACTACTTTCTGACTAGGGATCGCACCCAGCACCGTCCCACTTTGCTCTGCTTCCCTCCAGGGGGCGCGTCTGTTATACTGGACTTCGGTCCAGTCTTGCTCCTAACCTGTTTAAAGCTGAGCTGCTCCGTAACTGGTGACGCTAAACCTTTGCGAAGACCAATGAGAAGAAGAGGTTCTTCTGAGCGGAGAACAGCTTTCGGGGTTGAAGTTGTGGTTGGAGGAGTGAAGTAAGGGGAGGAGCAAGTCAGCTTCTTTTCCCTTTCAAGTCTCAGACCTAGGTCTGGAATCTCCCGAGTGGGACGGTCTTGGCGAGGCGGATCCAAGGAAACGCGGTAGCTTTCGATTTCTTTTCCTGGAAACCCCTTTACTTCTCGCTACTGAGCAATCGCGCCGGGGCCCGCCTCTTCTACTTCTAGCCCGCCCCTGTCGTGGCCCATCCAAGGAACCTTTTTGGGATATAGACATCAGCATTCCCTGGACCAAGACCGTGAGCCAAAGGGCGGAGAAATACAGAGGTGTCGGACTCAGGACCCCGGACAGCGCCCCGAGCATGGCTGACTCGAAGTCTCTCGCATCTCTCCAATGCCCCCGACCCCTCTCTGGGGGGCTGAAGGCGCTGCTGCTATTGCTGCTCACAGACTGGGCGCTGCTCCGTCCGGCACTGCCTCGGACCCTGCTCTGGCTCCTGCCCACTGGGCCTCCGCTGCTCCGAGTCTGGGGGGTGGGCTTGGGCCGTTGGGGTCTGTTGTGGCTAGGTTTGCGCTGGACCACTAACAGAGAAAGGGCCGACGCTAAAAGCTGGAGGAGTGCTCTAAGGCCCCTGGCGGCAGCGCTGGGGTTGGCTCTGCCCGGGCTCGCCTCGTTCCGGACTCTAATTGGAAGGGACGCTCCAAGTAGCGGAGGTGGGGTCGGGCCGCTGTACTGGGGGAGCCGACTCGACGCTTTTGCTCTCAGCTATGCTGTGGCACTGTCGGCGCTCGTCCTGTGGCAGAAACTTGGAAACCTTTGGACGCTGTCCGATCCCATGGGTTCGGGGTCCATCATGCACCGGCTGCTGGGCTTTCTGGGCCCAGAACTGCGACGCTTCCCACTAGTGATGTTCTTCCTCGTGTTGTCCTGTCTAGGTGAGGAGAGAGGTTTATTCAAGGGACTGGGCATCTTTGGGAGAATTGAGGATTATGGAGTGTGAGTAAGGGAGACATGAGAGAAGTTCAGAAGCAGAACTTCATGACCAAAACCTCTGATTCCAAATCTAGTGGACTTGCCTTCAAACCACAACTGCCTAGGAGTCAGGAGACCTGGATCATAATAATAATATTGTATGACTGAGAAGTTCATTTTATCTTTCTATATTTCAATCTCAAATGCGGGGTTGGACTGCAATCTCAAAGGATCTAATATAGGAGGTCTAACATTCTATGCTTTGTGGAAATAATAAGAATATTGGGGTGTATATGTGTCATAGAGGTGATTCTTTAGGTGAGGGGCTTGTCTATTTCTGTACCAGGGAAGATGGGGATGTAGTCCATCTGGAAATCCCCAGTCTTGATGTAATAAACCTCCAATAATTTGTTGATTAACTAACATTCTCTTCTTCTCTACCTCAATACCTCCAGGAGAGATGGCTATTCCATTCTTTACTGGTCACCTCACAGACTGGATCCTGCAGGATGAAGCAGCTGCTATCTTCAACCACAATATAGTTTTCATGTCAATTCTGACACTAACCAGGTCTGAAAACTGGGCTAGAAAACTCAGAGAATGGGAAACTTGGGAAACAAGTTGTAAGCTAGGACTCCACTCTGGAAGGGTCAATACACCAAAAAGACTCCCTTATCTACAAGTATTGTGTCCTATTAAAGTTCTCCTTTCCCTTTCATTTCTTTCCAGTGCTTTGTTAGAGTTCTTGGGTGATGGAATTTATAATTACACTATGGGCCGAGCCCACAGCAATCTTCAAGGACAAGTGTTCCGGGCTGTGCTGTCCCAGGAGACTGACTTTTTTCAACAAAACCAAACAGGTGAGTCCTTATACCCTCACATGAGACATTATTAGACTCCTTTCTATCTATTCCCTTATAACAAAAAGCAACTATCATTCATTAAGTACCAAATTTATTCAGAGAGCTGTGCTAGGTGCTAGAGGGGAGAGACAATTTAGTCAAGAACCAGTCCCTATCTTTCTGGAGTCTACTGTCTAATAGGCTGGGAACATTCATTAAAGCAATTTGAATGGGGAGATCTATGTGAGTCCAAGGAGCTTTAAAATGAGAAGACTCATTTGTCCCCAACATTTGGTTCCAAAAGTCTCTCCAAATCAATGATCACATGGTGATTCAGTGGTCCACACCAAGGAACAAAGAGAAAATCATGCACAAGACTTCTGTTTACAAAGGACATATGTCAAAGAATAGTCTATAAAACTGAATGAAGCCTTAAGATTGCTGGGAACAGGAGCAGTATTGTCATCTTCTATAGGAAGGCCAACATAACATAGTGGATTCAGTTCTGGATTGGAGTCAGAAAGACTTGGGGTTCAATTCAGCATTAGATACTTACTGGCTACAGAATCCTGGACAAGGCTTTTAACTTATTTATTCATCTGTAAAAATAAATGACTGGATTTTTTGCCCTCTTAGATCCTTTCCAATTCTGTCTTTCAATCCATCTTCAATGATATCATCATCTGTATCCAAATTGGGCTAATCTTGTGGCAGCTTCAAATATAACTTCACAGCTTCTCCTTTTTGTATGGAAAATATCCATCTCTAATGCATGCTATTGGGACATGCATTCTAATACAGGAAATGATGGGGGACAAGGTATTATCTGTAACCATGCTACCAAATTTCTGCTTTTAGATTTTTAAGTGAAAGAATTAATTTAAGGTGGAGTATGTGGGGACCATTAAAATGATACCCAATGTAGTTTTGGCTAACAAAGGGAGATGATGGAGAATCTCATCCATGATCCCAGTTGCTATGAAGCAGGGCCCTTTGAACCTAGGTGCATATTTACCTGTGTAATCATATTTCAGAAGATGGAGGAGACCATTTTGGCTAGTTAAAAGGATAAAAGCAAAAATATAGTAAAAAGTAATTAAGATTATTTAGGTAGACAGTAATTTCCTCAATTCATATTTATTAAAGAGCTACTGTATACTAAATAGGGCAGCTAAATGGTACAATGGATGGAATGCCAAGCCTGGAATGAAGAGGACCTGAACTCAAATCCAACTTCATCTATTTACCAACTGTATGAACCTAGAGGAGTCACTTAACCCAGTTTACCTCAGTTTCTTCATTTGTAAAATGAGCTACAAAAGGAGATAGCAAGCCTCTCTAGTATCTTTGCTGCAAAAAATCCCAAATGAACTCACAAAGAATTGGACATGACTGATCAACAAAACAACAACGATGATATGCTAGGTACTATGCTAAGCAATGTAGATATAAAACAGGGAAAGAATAGTTCCTGACTTGAGAGTTTATAATTTAGTGAAGGAAGATACAAAAGAAAGCTGAAAAGCTGGGGGGGGGGCAGAAGATTGGTATTCAGCTCAGGGCCATAATGGGGAAATCCAGAAGAATGCAATGCAGCTGATGGAAAGGAAGACATGGATGGTCTGAGCACCTTTCTTACATAGAGATTCTAGGAGAAGCTATCCACTTTCCAATCAGATGGAGAAAGGTGCTGATGCAAGGTCAATTTCAGGGCTGAAATGCTTTTGCAGGACAATGAGGTTCACCATGATGGAGATGTCCAGAGAAGTGCATCTGGTGGGAACAGTAGTGGTCATAGAAATGAAGGTATTCCTATAGCTTTCTTCCTCTAGATCACTTGGCCAATAGGAGGAAGAGGACTTTGGTTCATTGGGTCATTTTCTGAAGTGAAAATAAAAAGTTTTCTGGAGAAGGATCTTAGAACTTCCCCCCTAAAGATTCTATATATGAATGCTAGTTCAGATTCTTCCTGTCTCTGGTTCTCTGTCTCTTTCTCTCAGTTTCTCTGAGTCTCTCCTCAGTCTCTCTCTCTCTGTCTCTCTGAAGCCTTCATTATTAATCTATGTGCATGTGCACTTATATATATATATTTTTTGGAGAGTAAGGATGCTGCTTGAAGTTACAAAATTTTAAGAAGCAAGTATATCTATCTGCATAATATAAGAAAGGTCACAAAGCAGATACTGAAATGAATCATGTCAATCATAGTTTAAGAGGCCCTACAGCATCTCAGGAACAGAACACTAACATGGCTAGCTACAATATACAATATTAAATGATAAGTTATGGGGAAGGAAAAGGCTACTTATAATGTGATGGAAAAGAGGAAATCAGGATGGATTCTTGGGAGGAGGAACACTAAAGTTAAGCTTGAAAGAGTGTAGAGAAATTCACAGGCAAAGGTGGGGAAAGTGAACTTTTCAGGCATAAGGAACAAAGGCATGGCAGCATGAGAGTTTATGAGGACAGAGAGCACAGATTGTACAAAAGAGAGTATTGTGACAGAAATGAAAGGAGAAGGTCGTTAAGGAGGGTGCTGAATGACGGGAGGAATATGAATATTATTTAGTAGACAGTAGGGAACTTCTGAAAATTTGTGCAGAGAAGTTTACATGATGAAATCTATGCCCAAGGATGCTTCTTTTGGCAGCAGTATGAAGGACAGACTGGAGGGAGGAGAGAGTCAGGGCAAAAAGCTTCTTACAATAGTCCAATGGATGGAAATTAGTGGGGAGTTTCATTCCAGGATGGTAGCAGGGGGAATGGAACAGGCCACCCCCAGAGTCCTATCTTTCCTTACGCCTTTTATACAACCACATATAGAAGTGATCATATTTTCTTTGGCCTTTACAGCCAAAGATCAGAAAGGACACACTATTAAAAACACACTCTATGCACTCTCTTATTCTCAAAACCAGAGAGATTTGCCTCCTCATACTCTTATCTCTACATAGTCCCAATAATTTGCCAAGTTTAGAATTTGAACTCTTGGCCTTCTGGTTCCACAGCTGCACAGATGACACCATTAGATTCCCAAGAACTTTGCAACTGTAATCTCTGTCCAGCACCCAAATTCACGCACTTCTCTCTATTCATTTTGATACCCCATAAGCCCTTTAGGGGCACTTCAAGAGTGCCTGAGCTAATTAGCCCCTACCCTTATTCCAAAATGTTCACAGACATTTTCCTATGGGCCTCAGACTCTCTTCACATTTTCATTTCCCTCTCAACTATTCCAGACTCTCAACTCTTGCCATTCCCTGAACTTTCCCTCCTCCTCCTTAGGTGCTATCACATCTCGGGTGTCAGAGGACACAGCCACGCTGAGTGAGTCCCTGAGTGAGAAGCTAAGCTTGCTCTTGTGGTATTTATTTCGAGGACTTTGCCTGTTGGGATTTATGATGTGGGGGTCCCTGACCCTCACTCTGGTCACGTTGATTGCTTTGCCTGTGCTTTTCTTCCTGCCCAAGGAGCTGGGTAAGTGGCATCAGGTAAGTTCAGGAAATTATTTTTTCTAGCATCTCTCCTCAACTTTGGATCTACTTTCCTAAGTCCCAGTCAGTTCTTTACTCTTAGCTATGATGAGCTTAGTTTCTTTGACTCTCCTTTGCCCCCATGCTGAACAAGACTAGAGAGTATATAATCTTTACCTGTGGATCTAATGGTTCTCCTATCTGAACTTTGGACTTTCTCTACTGTAGTCTCTAGAGTATTCACTAGCCATTTTTTTCATTATATCCTCTCATTATGCCAGTTCTTTACAATTCTTTCTAGGGTAGTTTTTTTGTGCCTCTATTCTTTTCTCTTCTGTGTACATCCAAATTCTGGTGTCCTTATGTTACTATTGTTTCTATGGGGGATGACATAATCCTTCCTTCTGGTTTCACTCTTTCCCCTTGTCTTTGTATTTCTTAACTCTGATGCATTGTCCCTAAGAATTTACATCAGAGAAAAACAAGAACAACAGTAATAGCAATAATAATAATGCTAATAGTAATAATATTAGTGCACTAAAACACTGGGCATTTGTTATCTTATTTGATTCTCACAACATCCCTGAGAAGTAGAGGCTATGATTGCTTCCAATTTATAGAAAAAGAAACTGATGCTGGGAGTGGTTAAATAATTGGCCCCAGGGCCACACAATTAATGTCCGAGGGACGATTTAAACTTTCCTTAGCTCCAAATTCAAATCTTTATCATACCAACTAGCACGTCATGTAAAATGGTTTTTAGAGCACGTTACAGTTTATAAAGCTCTTTCCTCATACCTATCCATGAGGGATAAGCTAGTGCAAGTGTTATTTCCATTTTTCAGATAAGGAAAATGAAGAACAGAAATCACTCATTTGTCAGATCAGTAGCCAGGCAGTAACAGAGCTTAGACTAGGCTTCAGGCTCCCTAGCTCCCCAAGTAGTACACCTGTTGCTGCCTTCCTACAAAGTCTCCCTTCTCCAGGAAGGCCCTGGGTAAATGTTCAGTGACCCCTTGAAATTGTTCTCTTCTGTGGCCTGATAACATAGGGGGTGATCTGATCTACCAGACTGCCTTCCCTGTTGATGGTATGAAAAAACCATCCATTTCAGTACAATCATATGAAGATGTATTAAGAAAATCCTCTTTGCCCAACATTCTGTGGCTACCCTCTTTCCTCACAGTCCCTGGCAATCCAAGTGCAGACATCCCTGGCAGAGTCAAGCCAGGTGGCTGTGGAGGCCCTCTCTGCCATGCCCACTGTGAGAAGCTTTGCCAATGAGGAAGGAGAAGCACGGAGATTTGCCCAGGAGCTCCAGAAGACACAAAAACTTAACCAGAAGGAGGCCATGGCCTATACTTTCAACATGTGGACCACCAATGTGAGTACCTGGGGATAGAGTACCCATTTCTCAGCCTACAGTGTATAGATCCCAGTCCTCATCCAGGGATTCTAGGTTCAAATTTTCCATTTTAAGATGCTAAGGTAAAACTCCCATTCTTACTTGAGATTCTACATAGTATCTAGATAGAGAGTTAAAGGGGCCCAAATATTATCTCCTTTATGGAGAGATTACTTATCTCTTTAATCTGAGGTCCTTCTTTTCCTACGCTCCTTGGGGTGCTATGAAGTCCCCATATTTCTCTTTCTTGACACCAGTATGCATGAAGAGGAGGGACTTGGGATAAGGGAACATATTTTTGTTCAATGAACATGGATAGCATCAGAGTTCAGAGAAGATCCTTAGTTGCTTTCCTACACTTCACATCTGTTCTTGGGGCTTTTGCTTTTACATGGAATCAAAGAAATCTGGCCTTAGGCAAACAGGGCATTTAAACCTAATGGCATAACTCTGTGGCTAACTTGAGGCTTAAATGCTATTATTTCTATGAATATGACTTAGACATGCTTATAAGTTTTCTAATTTCTGAACTTGCACTCTCTGATCTATCCACAGCTCTTAGGACTCTTGCTCAAGGTGGGAATTCTGTACATAGGGGGAAAGATGGTAATCCATGGGGATGTGAGCAGAGGAGACCTTGTCACCTTTGTTCTTTACCAGATCCAGTTCACCACTGCTGTTGAGGTGAGACCCATTGACAATTGCTTCTTATTCCTCCTCTCCTATCACCTTTTTGCATCCTCTTTCCAGTTCTCCTGTCAGATATAGCAGATAACACATTGTATCCCCTCACCCTCTTCATGGTGTATCCTCCTTCTTTCAGGTACTGCTCTCCACATTTCCTACTGTACAGAAGGCTGTGGGATCTTCAGAGAAGATCTTTGAGTACTTAGAGCGGGTACCCCAGTGCCCATCCAGTGGTTCCCTGGCACCTCTTAGCCTGCATGGCATTGTAGAGTTCCAAGATGTCTTCTTTGCTTACCCCAGCCAACCAGATGTCTATGTCCTACAGGTATCACCTTTTCCCTCCCTCACTCCACTTCTTCCAACTTTCAGCTTCTCAGATGCTTTCTGGGATATTGGGCTTCCTCAATTCATCTCTTCCTGAACTAACTAAGATGTTTTTGCTTCAGTTAACAATTTAACTCTCCCAAATCTTCGCAGGCAGGGAAGAGAAAGGATCAGAGAGAACCCACCTACAGGCTGATTCTAAACTCACAAACCAGTCTGGCTGTCTCAAGGAAGCTAATTAAAAACCTTCCTCAGAGGTGTCCCCACTTTCCCCCTACTTTGGCAGTGGGGGCTGAGATCCTGTTTTTCATCCCATCTCTTCTCTATTCTCCCTTCTCTTTCCTCCTTCCTTTTATGGAACAATTACCCACCAGCCCTGACTCCCGCTGTGAGGATGTCCCTGCATAGATGGGGGTGGTGATGGTGGGAGTCTGTGATGGTGGGAGTCTGTGCTCCTGCCCAACCAGGGGGAGGCTCTCTCTCTCTCTCCTGCTGCCTTCCCCTTCTTGTTCCTTTAGGGAGTGACGTTTACTCTGCACCCTGGAAAGGTGACAGCACTAGTGGGGCCTAACGGAGCTGGGAAGAGCTCAGTGGCTGCATTACTGCAGAATCTGTACCAGCCTTCCCGGGGCCAGGTGCTGCTGGATGGGGAGCCACTGTTCCAGTATCAGCACCGGTACCTGCATTCACAGGTGAGGATGCAACACCTGGTCAGAAAATCCTTGGGAGAATAGGTCAGGGAGGGAAGGAAGAGGAGAAAGAAGGGCGGGCGGAGCTCCTGGTCCTAGTGCTCCAGCATCTTTGCTGGTGGAAGTGAGAGAGATGAGGCTTCTATTATGAGAAATGGAAATGCCCAAGCCCTCACCTGCTCTCCCTCTTCTCCTGCCTTCCCCTTCCCTGACTCCCGGCTCGTTCCAGGTGGCTGCAGTATCACAAGAGCCACAGATGTTTGGGCGGAGTCTGTATGAGAATATAGCTTATGGGCTGAATCGGAAACCGGAGCTAGAGGAGGTCATGGAAGCTGCCAGGGAGGCTGGAGCTCACAGTTTCATCTCTCAGTTGCCCCAGGGCTACCACACAGGTACTGGGAATAATCACTCATTGAATAGCAATGCATTTCATCTGTAACTCAGCTCTGCAACAGAAACAGGCAAAAAATGAATGAACCAGTGAAAAATCATTTAATGAATACTGGAGTAAGATAACAAGGAGAAGAGAATAATGATTCTTTTAGTGCCCTCTATATGCCAGGAATTTACAAATGTTCTTTTATTTGATCTTCACAATAATCTTGGAAAACAGGTATTATTATTATCTTCACATTGGCTCTTGAAGAAACTGAAGGTCACAGGGTCACATGGCTAAGTGTCTGAGGCCTTATTTGAACTCAGATTCTTTTGACTCCATACCCAGCCTCTACCCACTCTGCTCCCCAAATGCCTCAAAAATGTAAATGTTCATATTTAATCTCAGCTGTGTGACACTGGACAAGTCACGCCTCTATTTGCCTCGGTTTCTTCATCTGTAAAGTAGGGATAATAATGTGAGGAATGTAGAAGGCCCTTACTCAAAATGATTACTCAGAGATCACTCAGTAGAAGGCAGAAAAGTTGTTTATTAAAAACCTCTGGAGCATGAGCCATCCCAACGCAAGATAAAAAAGAGAAAGCTCATGGTAGGAGGGCTAGAGAAGTAGTGAAGACACATAGCTTTTATACAAGAAATTATATCACAAGTAAGAGAGCATTGAGAAGGGGAAGGGGAGGCATCTAATTGGTTGTTGCTATCCAGAGAGATTAGAATGGAAGGTTTCTGTTTCCCTGAAATCTCCTGATTTCTAGGAAACAGAAAATCCGGCCTTCAGGCTTAATCAAGCAGACAGTGGTCCAGCTAATAGACTAAATATCGATAAATGTCAAATACCAATAAATGTCATCAGCTCAGGTTACATAAATATATTTATAGCTGGCCAAGGCTCAAAATATGAGCCTGTGTTATATTATGCAGGTCATAGAGGAAACACAGAAATAATGAAAATAAAATATAGAAAAAGAATTCATACATTCCTGTAAGTTCTTCACCTTATCTCTCTATTCCACACAATAACAACCTTCAGGTTGCTTAGAGACCAAATGAAATAGTAATGATAAAGGGCTTAGCATAGTGCCTGGCACCTAGAAAGTGCCATATAAATGTTGGCTATTATTATTTAAGTGCTAACAATGTGACAAGTGCTGTTGTAAATTCTAGGCACACAAATACCCATAAAAGTTCCTGCCCTCAAGTAGCTTACATTTTTGTAAGGCAGAGAATATATATGTATATATATGGGGGGAGGGAGAGAGAGAGAGAGAGAGAGAGAGAGAGAGAAAGAGAGAGAAAGAGAAAGAGAGAGAGAGAGAGAGAGAGAGAGAGAGAGAGAGAGAGAGAGAGAGAGAGAGAGAGAGAGAGAGAGAGAGAGAGGTTAAGGAAACGATTTCCAATCTGTAGAATCACATCCATAGAGTAGTCTGATGACCCTTTTCAAAAGCATTGGGATTATCGATAGGGTGACTGTGTCCCAAGCAAGAGGTGGAGATCGCAGGCAAGTGCACACCTGCAGAGGCAGGGCCCAGGGCAAGATGTCCTCATGGATGACTGGAAGGGATATGGAACATGGTTTGGGGCTGACTAGACATAGGGCTAGGTGAGTTTGCTCCCACTCCTTCAGACTCCTGTTTTTCAGGGCAGGACTTCCAAGGATGGGGGGAGTAAGACCTTTGATCTCCATGAACTCTCCCAGAAAACCATCTCACTCCTGTGTGAGGGACTGGTCTCAGCTCCCTCCGTCCCTTTTAGTCCATGGAAATAGCATGTTTTTGGTGGCTGTGATGGTTCTGCTCTCCATGCATCTGTTCTCTCTCCAGAGACTGGGGAGTCTGGGAGCCAGCTGTCAGGGGGTCAGCGGCAGGCTGTGGCCCTGGCTCGGGCTCTGATCCGGAACCCCCGGGTCCTGATCTTAGATGATGCCACCAGTGCCCTGGACACAGACAACCAGTTATGGGTGAGACAGCAACTTCTCCTACTCCCTCAGTCCCAAATCCTTAAAGCCGAAGGCAATCCCAGCTCCTTCCTGCTGTGCCCAGAGAGTTTTCTGTTTAAGAAAGCTTATAATGTGCAAATCTTCCAGATAAAATCCTTCTATTTAACTTCTTTTCCTTTTTTCCTTCATCATCATCATCACTATTAGCACGACCAAAAAACCTTGATTAAACACAGAACTGTGCCCAGGGATGTGCTGGGGTTTTTTCTCTCCTTACAGCCAGTTCTATGGGATGGAAGGGCAGTCAGGAGTCACTGCGGATGAGACAGTTAATCAGTGGCCTAATGCTATGATTTGTGCATGAGCTTTCTGAACTACTAACAGCACCTGTGCCTTCTTCCCACAGGTGGAGCATCTCCTGTACGAGGCCCCCAGGAAGCTCCCTCAGGCCGTGCTCCTCATCACCCAGCGCCTCAGCTCTGTGCAAAGGGCTGACCAGATTCTCTTCCTGGAAGAGGGGGTCATTCAGGAGAGCGGCACCCATAGACAGCTCATGGAGCAACGGGGCCGATATTGGACCATGGTGGAGGGCACAGGCGGGAGCTTAGCTCCTCAGGAATGAGGGACATACTTGAATGGCCATTGTGAGAAAGCTACAGCTCTTCTCTCACCTATGAAAGTGTTGTCCCTGAGGAAGAATGTCAGCCTCTTTGTGACCCATGATGGGATCTAGCAGTTCCACAGAATTTTTCTATCTCAAATTTATATTCCTCCTAATCATTTTCCCACACTCATTATGAATTCCTTTAATTTAGGGCTTTCTCTTTTAGATTTTGAATACTAGTGGAGGGAAAAGCAAAGAAGCCTTTAATGAGAACATCTTAGAATTCCTTCATTTTTTTCAGCAAACATTTATTAAGCATCAACTATATGTCAACACTGTTTTAGGCACTGGAGATATGAAGATAGAACAAAACAGGTCTTGTCTCAAAGGATATTTTGTTTTATTGCAGCCTAATTCTAGACTTTGTAGAGCACAGCTAATCACAGTCATTATAGCTCATATATTAGAGCTTTTCAAGGTCTGTAAGTTGAAGGGACATTGAAAGTGAGGGTGAAAGTTATCAGAGAGATTGACTGGGGTATTTCCATATACAAAGTGGTGATGGGCACTGGAAGATCCATTTTTTATTCAGCTGACATAGAAGTATTGTGGAAATATTTGGTGTTGAGCATAAACTTAGTATTTTGCAAAATTTTGTGTTTCTTTAGTCTTTCAAGTTGCAATAGCTCAGTGTTTCTGCAGTTCCTCTTCTAGATGCCATGACAGCTAATCTTGGAATTCCCCAACCCCAGCTTTCCTTGTCTCTGATCTCCTAAAAGGGTGTGCTCAGAGGTATTTGGAGTTAGAAGATTCAGGGGTTCAACTTTTCATTTGTCAGTTATGTAACGTTGGGTCAGTCACTTTGACCCATTGAGCCCCTTTCTTCTCTTCCCTTTTCAATCTATACTTATTGCTGTCTTTCTTGCTATCTAGAAATAAACCCAGATGTCCCCCATCCCTTCACATCCTGTCATCCTCTAAATCTATACTCCTATTTCTCTCCTCCATTTAATGTCCAAACTCATATCCAAATTCTTCTGTGTTCACTAGCTTCATTTCTTCCCCTATCACTCCCTTTTCAGTTTCATGTCATTTGGCTTCTTTCCTTCTCTCTCCATTGTTCATTTGAAATTGTTCTCTCCAAGGTTAAAGAAAATATTTGAATGACTAATATCAGTGAATTTTTCTCAGTTCTCTTCACCTGCCCCAAATTTTTATATTGTTGTCAGTTTCTTCCTAGATATATATTCTCAT
Source organism: Antechinus flavipes (assembly GCF_016432865.1). Classification (NCBI taxonomy): domain Eukaryota; kingdom Metazoa; phylum Chordata; class Mammalia; order Dasyuromorphia; family Dasyuridae; genus Antechinus; species Antechinus flavipes. Next base: position 196,521,725 of record NC_067401.1, read on the forward strand.
CTCTATGTTCATGATAGTACTCTTTCTTAGTTCTCCTATCGATCTGACCACTCTTTCTAACTTTCCTTTGCTCAATCTCATCTTGCTCCCCAAGCATGAGTATTCTCTCGATCTCTTCTGATCTATTTTTTTCTTTTTTTAGAATCGGGCATTTCATCAGCTCCCATGGGGTTCAGTTGCTTCTTTTCAGAAGACCTCTTCATTTCTATGGCTTGTCATCATTTTTCTTATGAGGCGAAATTCCCATTTTAAGTGTCTGCCCATCTCCAATTCCATGATCCTTAGGTATCTCAAACTCACCATGTCCAGAAAGTGAACTAATTGTCTTCCTTTCTTAACCTATCCCTCTCCCAAACTTTCCTATTACATCTGAGGGCTTCAGCACCCTTGTAGTCATGTAGAGTTTTCACCAATTTCATAGTCATCCATGAAACTTCAATCTCCTCTATTCCAACAATTGTCAAAGCCTATTGTTTCTCTCTCCACATCTCTTTTCACATCTTTTCAAGCCATTACTCTACTTTTCATTTTTCTTCCCTTTTTCTTGGACTCCTGGGGTAACCATCTAAATAATCTATCTTTTTCCACTGTTTTGTTTCTACAATCTATATTTCTCACAACTACTAAAATAATCTTAAGGCATACATTTGACTATTACTTTCTTACACTGAACCCTGATCTTAAAAAAAAGTATTAAGTGGCTCCTTATTGACTATAGAATAAAATACAACACTCTCCATTTGACACTCAAAGTTCTTCTCAAATGGGTGCTAGCTTGTTTTTCAAGATATTTCATTTCACTATCCTCCATATATTCCATATTCCAGGAAAACTTGCTTATTTGCTGTTTTTGAACATCCAAGTTCAAAAGTTCAGTATCAAATTGAATTGAACCTGTCCAGGACTTTGTACAGAGTGTCATTTCACTCTTGGAAATCTTTCCTTCTTCATGTTTCACTTTTTTTCTTGTTTAAGTTTCAGCTTGAGTTTTACTTTCTGTGAAAAGATATTCTTAATTCCCATTTGTCCTTCCCTAAATTTGCAAATTATGTGATTTTTATATGTTCATATATTGAGATCCTAAGGAGACTGTAAGGATCTGGAGGAAAGAGACTGTATTCAGTTTTATATTTGTATCCTCCCTCCAAAAATTGCCATGTCATTTTTGGGGGCTTATTTCTCAAGCTGCTTAGAGACTTTGTGTTGGTTACCTCCTCATTTGAAAGGGGCAAGAATGTGGTTATATGGGAGAGAAGAGAGGTCTCATCTTCTAAGCTTTAACTGATCTCTGCCATTTTCTCTTTCACTCATCTGCATAATAGAAAAAACATAATATTTGAAAACTGGGGAATATTGAAACTGAGGACTGTTTGATACTTACTAGACAAATAATCACTACACACTTTATAGTCTATTCTTTAGAAATTAAAATTGAGAATAATATAGCATACCCACCATAAGCAAGGCTGAAATCTTTGATAGAGGGACTCAAATGTCCTCGCCCAGGAATACAAATCCAGAGAAAAAACTTTAGCCGAAATGGTTAGATATGGTGAACCCAAAACTTTGGTTAGTATAGCATCAAGGGAGAAAGAATAAAAGCTGAGGTACAAAAGAATAGGCTTCTTAGCATTATGCTAAAACAAGAAATCAATACTCCATCTGGAGTTCTTAATTTGAGATCCACTAACATGTATTTGAAAAATATTTTTGTATCTCAATATATTCGGCTTCCTTGGGAAAGTCTCAGTATTTTATTTCATGCTTTAAAAATATTATTCTGTGTAGAGTTCCACATGATTTAATGGATTGACAAGGGGCTGGATGACACAAAAAAGGTTAAAGAAGAAAGTCAGAAAAACCAGTGAAGAGATATCCTGCTAGTCTCAGGGAACAGTTTCTGAGTTTTCCCAAGAGGACTAGAAAAGACCTCTACTCTTTAAATCAAAAGAAAATGGCCACTTTTTTTTCCCTTTGAGGAAGAGAGAGCTAAAGATTTCTGTTGAATGAATAACTGGAGGTGATAAGTAGCATCCATCTGAGCAATATTAGGGTGAGACTGAGATACCACAAGTATCCCCCTCGGGTAGACCTCATGGGAGCAGCTCAGTAACATGACCAACTCTCTAGTCACACATGTTCTTTGCATGTGCTCCCAACCCTCCACATTCTCTATATTTGTCCACTCTAAACTGTGCTGTATAAATTTGTAGCATCCCAGATTTATGCCAGAAATGTTTTGTTGCTGTGTTTCTTAATGTGTCACATCATGAAATGTATTTAATTTTCAATGATTATTTCTTTGGGTTGACTATTAAAGTTAAACACTTCTATGGGGCCCATGAACTATGCTATTGAGAAACAGGCCCTCAGAGTTCCTTGAAACTAGAGAATATATATATTTTTTTGATCTCATGTTTCTTGTACAGCATGATAATTGTGGAAATATGTATAGAAGAATTGCACATGTTTAACATATATTGGATTACTTGCTATGTATGGGGAAGGGGATGGGGAAGGAAGGGAGAATTTGAAACAAGGTTTTGTAAGGGTGAATGCTGAAAATTATCTATGCATACATATATTTTGAAAATAAAAAGCTCAAAAAAGAGAAAGAAACTAGAAAATAATTTTCTCTGGGCAAAACCAAAGCTGGGATTTGGAGAGGGTAGTGTAAATGCTACAGGCCCTACACACAAAGCCTAATTTCTGCAGGTAGGACTGGATCGTCTGGTAAAGGACTCTGCTTTGGGATTTAGAGGAGGTTGGTTCAAGTTTCCTTTTCTGTAAAAAGAGGATCTTAAACATTACTGGATGATCACTAAGGCTCCTGCCTACATAAAAATTTGATGATCTTGGGTGTAAAATGGCAAGTTTGGGGGAATCGGGATGGGACACTGAGTAAATTTCTGGATTTGCAAGCAGCAAACCTGGAATAAATTTGTCACTTACTATCCCGCGTGAGCCTGAATGTGTCATTTCACCTCTCTGGGCCTCATTTTCCTCATCTGTAAAATGAAGAAGTTGGAGTAATTGGCCAACCTGTAACATTCCTAGCTCCACAGTCCTATGAGAGAATCAACTAAGAAAATATAGGTAAAACTCCTTGCCAACTTTAAAGTCCTAAATGCAGAATGCATACGATCTGCAAATCAGTGCCCGTACTCCAGGAAACTGTACAATTAATGCAACATTATAATCAGCTCCCAGGCTGCTGCTTTACTGCCCCTTTCCCAGCCCCTTAGTCACGCAGCCTAATAATCTTTTATACCGCAGCGCGCCCCTTCACCCCCTCAGACAAATTAGATGTCCCCTCCCTTCCCCTCCTCTCCCTCTCTGCTCTATCACAGGGTGAGTGGTACCAGGACGGGGAGGGCCAGCTGCCACTAAGACTCGATGAACGGGGACTTCCTATCTAGGAAATGAAAGGCGAAGGCGGGGTGGGGGGTGGGGAGAACATTTCGTGGACCAAATTTCATTGCATCCTCCACTGAAGCTCTCAAGCCTCCTCTCCTTTCCGTCTCTCCCTCCTCCCTCCTCCTTCCTCCTCCTACACACTCATACTCTGAACCGTATTTCCAAACCAACGCTCCTTCTTTGCTTTCCAAGGTTTCTCCATAGTACCTTGCATAGCTTCCCAAACAGTCCAATCAGGAAGAGTTGGGTGTTCGAAGGTATTTAGTTGTTAGGCAGATTAGATGCTCTCAGGTTAGAGTCCGGGGCTGAGTTTAGAAAGCTGCAGCCTGAGAAGCTGTAGCAGGAGTTAACCTGGGGCTGTGTAGGGGCGGGAGAGGAGAGAAGTCTGTCCTTGGGGCAGCAAATTAAGAAAAGAGATGGGCGGGAAGGCGTTCCCTGCTCCTACTAGGTTGCTCCATCTCCCCAAGTAGAACTGGACACCTCCAAAGTAGCGGGGTTGTCGGGGGGAGAGATGGGAGGCGAAGCATCTCAGCCCAGCACGGCCGCGCTCTGGATTCCTATCAATCCGTGCAGAGGCCGATTCCCTCAATCCTCTTCCCCATCTCTTCAATTCCCTAGAGCGGGACCATTAATGGGGCCCAAACCCTTCTCCCAGAGTTTCTCTGTTTGTAACCCGTCATTTTCCCTCGATAGAAAGCTGCTGTCTCTGAACTCCCTGCCCTTTCTTTCTGCCGTCAGTAGGACAACGCATCATTTCTCTCCACACTTTCTCTTATGAGACCTCAACGAGGAATACTACACTTTGATAGTATCCAAGTTAATCACCTAAGGCCTGAGAGTAGTGTTTGTGGAGGGAATGGGGGGTAGGGTAGGTGGATGGGAAAGAAAGGCTAGCTCTGACGCCCGCCCTACTCTGTACCAGGCTTTCGCTTTCACTTCCCGTGGGCTAAGAGACCGAGTCTTTGAGTGGAGTGGGAAGGGAGAAGATCATGGCTCTCCTGGAGGTGTGCGGGGCTCCCCGGGGGCGTCAGGTTTCGTGGGACACGGGCAGTGGACACCCCCGAGATCCCGGGCACTACAGCTTCTCCTTGAGGACCCCGGAACTGGCCGTCCCACGAGGGCTGCAGGTCAGGACTGAAGTGGAATGGGATCGGTGGGGTAAGCTGGCGGGAGTGGTGGGGCGGAGGTGGACAAGGCGAGAAATGTATCACTTCTGCGAGAAAACACCCCAGAAATCAGAGGCCAAGTGGGAAATAAGCTGCGGTGCTGTGAGGTGGAATCAAAGGTGGGAATGGAGAGAAGGGGCTCTCTCCGAGTTCAGAGTAAGTTCTTGTCGAATCTCTCCCTCTAGTTCCCCCCGGTCTGTAAAGGGACAGAGGTTCTTGTGAAAGGTGAAAAACTTGTCTTATTTTTTGTCTTCTGAGATGTATTCCCAACCTGTTACTTTGTCTTTTCTTTTTGAATTCTTCCTCCCCTCCCATCATTAAGCTCTTCACATTCTTATATCCTGATCGATAACTTTCAATGCTCCTTCCCCCCTACCCTCCCTCGCCACATGGTCCAAACTCTTGCCTGGTTCATTCATCCTGAGGCTCTGACCAGTCCTCTTTCTTCTAGTTTTTTCTCTCTCCTCCTTCCTCCCAGCCTCCCGAGTTCTTTCGATCGCTGGAGGCAAATGCTGCGAACCAAGTCAGAATTGAGATGGCTCATGGCACCACAACTCTAGCCTTCAAATTCCAGCACGGTGTGATCGTGGCAGTAGATTCCCGGGCCTCAGCTGGGAATTATATTGGTAAGCTTTACTATTGGGGGCCGAATCTGGGCATCTGCCACAGAGGAGGAACTTCCAACCAGCTCTGATTGGGAAGCAAATTTGCGACTGGGAAAAGATCTGAGTCAGGCTCTGCTTTCTCCTTAACCCAGTGCTTCATTGCTCTCCTAGCCACTCTACATGTGAACAAAGTAATTGAAATTAATCCTTACCTTCTGGGCACCATGTCAGGCTGTGCAGCTGACTGTCAATACTGGGAGCGACTCTTGGCCAAAGAGTGTCGGTAAGAGAGCCTCTAAATCTCTGAAATATCCAGGATCTTCCCCCCAAGATTCTTGATTGCTTCCTTTTCAGTTTTGCCAATATGGAATTCCTCATCTCTTTGTAACTGGTTCTCATCATGTATTTACCTCCACCTACAAACTTCTGCCCACAAATCTTATCTTTCCTAGAATCCTAGCCTTGAAACCTTCATAATCTGCCTTACAGAGTAGTAAAAAGTAAAAAAGAGTGAAATGCCAACTATATGAACCATTTAAAAAGTATAAGGCATATGCAATCTTTATACTTTCTCGAGTATAGTGATAGACTTAACTTTTAACAAAGTTTAAATGGTTTGGGAGTCTCAGAATCCCTTTTGAAGATATTCCCTCATGCCCAGGGGTCTGGGTTTTGAAGCTTTCGATGCTTCAAAATTAAACCTCCAAATTTCCCCCAATTTTCAAATTTCACAAAGGCATCTTCCTCCATTGTCTTTCTCCTCATGCACTTTGAGCTTTCCCTCTGCTGAAACAGAACACTCTAGCCTGTGTTGGTGTTCTCTCTCTCTCTCTCTCTCTCTCTCTCTCTCTCTCTCTCTCTCTCTCTCTCTCTCCCTCCCTCCCTCCCTCTCCCTCTCTCCCTTTTAGCCCTAAACACTTAACACAATGCCTGGCACATGGTAGGCACTTTATAAAAGTTTTTGGACTTGACTGAAGTCTCCCATATCAATCTTTTCCTCAGATTGTACCGACTTCGGAATGGGGAGCGCATATCTGTGTCTGCTGCTTCCAAGTTGCTGTCCAACATGATGTGCCAGTACCGAGGCATGGGGCTATCCATGGGCAGTATGATTTGTGGTTGGGACAAAAAGGTGCGTTGCTTTCTCTCCACTGAAAATGTGAACTACCTGAATTTCACTATCCCTCCTGACTCCACTTCATCAGATATGATATATATCAGAAGGAAATTCCCCCCCAAACAGTTGCTGTTTAATTATGTGATTCAAAAAACATTTTTCCTCACAAAAACTTATTGGGAGCATTATTTTCTCATGTTTCAGTTGAGAAAAACAAGGTTCAGAAAGTTTAAGTGACTATTCCCCAGTTGTGGCTAGGAATTGGCATCTAGAATTCAAGTCCAGGTTTTCTAAAACCAGGTCCAAAAGCTTTCTCCTATGCCACCTGATTCCACCACTCTTTCATTCAAAATTCTGCATGAATGTCCCAGGTTCTATGATCAGTGCCTAGGTTTTAGTCTTATTGTATGTTGTCTCCTAAATTCTTTATTTCCCTTCCCTAAGTCTTACTTTCTTTTTTTCCTTCAGGGCCCTGGACTGTATTATGTGGATGATAACGGGACGAGACTCTCAGGGACAATGTTTTCCACAGGCAGCGGAAATAGTTATGCCTATGGAGTTCTGGACAGTGGTTATCGACCTGACCTCAGGCCTGAGGAAGCTTATGACCTTGCCAGACGGGCAATCGTCCATGCTACCCACAGGGATAACTACTCTGGGGGTTTTGTCAATAGTAAGAGAATTCCTCCTTTTCATTGCCTTAGAATCAAAGATTTAGCCAAGAGGAAGTAGAAAACCTGTGTTGCTGGGGTGGGAGGGATGAGAATATTCAAAGTACTCAATAAAAAAGTGGGTTCTTGTTCTCAGAATTTAAGCATGCTTACATAAGAGTCGTGGAAATTCTTCCAAAGAGACAGACCAATGATAAAAAAAACTCTCCACTTCTCTTCCATGTTCCCACAGTGTACCATATGAAGGAGGATGGCTGGGTGAAGGTGGAGAGTTCTGATGTCAGTAACCTATTCCATGAGTACCTGAAGAGCCAGGAGTGACTCTGGAAAATGCAGGATTGACCCTGCTGGGAAGATTCGGGGAATAGAGTCATCTGAAGCCCAGAAACTGGAGAACAGAATTCCCCAGGAGAAGAAAAGACAGCAGTCTGAGCCATACACAAAACAAAATTCCAATGATTTTCTAACTTAGCAATATTTTCTGTGCTCAGTCTTGGAAAATAAAGAAATGCTTATAAAAAGACTCTGTTATGGATGTGTGGAAATACGGTTAGTAGGAGGGTAGTAGGGATTGCCACAGAATGATGGCAGAATTAGGAGAGACATAAGGATTCTTCTTAAGTATATACTCTGCAGCTTTGATCCTGAACATCAGTGTTTTCAATTATATACTCTTATTCTTTCTCAGGATCTTCTATCTTCCTTCTTATCTCCAGGACTACAGAATGCTGCACTTTCTCTATTCAAAAGTAACATTGAGTATTATATCTTTTAGTTAAGAACCACATCTTTTTAGTCTTCTTCAGAGTCTAATAGTTTTCTAGGAAGAGAAGTTTAGGGAGGGAAAAAGTGCTCTAAGGTGCACAATATAGGGGCACCAGTGCTTTGGGATTTAGAGTTCAGAAAGTGAAGCTACAACATAATTTTGGAGGTTTTTCTTGGGTTCCATGAAAGTCAGACATCTGAGATCTAAAAAGTCTAGCCCAATAATAAAAACTGGTTGGAATTGCTAAAGAGTATGGCTATGGAGTCCAAATATCCAGCATTCACATGCCACTGACTAGTTAGTTGAGTGAGGACACTTCCTTCACCTCAGAGCCTTCTTATCTCTAAAAGGGGAGCTTGGACTAGGTGGTCCTTAAGGCCTGATTCATTTTAAAGCTTACTACCAACCTTGCTTAGTATGTTCATTGCTGTCCAATTCTACTTGTTTTTGAAATGATGCACTTCTTTTTTTTTTAAGCTTTTTATTTTCAAAATATATGCATGGATAACTTTTCAACACTGACCTTGCATAGCCTTGTGTTTCAGATTTCCCCTCCTTCTCTTCCTCCCCACTAGATGACAAACAATACAATATATGCTATACATGTTAAAATATATGTTAAATCCAATATGTGTAAACATATGTATACAATTCTCTTGCTGCACAAGAAAAATCAGATCAAAAAGAAAAGAAAATGTGTAAGGAAGTGTAAGGAATAGCAACAAAAAGAGTGAGAATGTTATGTTGTGATCCACATTCAGTTCCCACAGTTCTCTCTCTGCATGTAGAAGGCTCTCTTCATCACAAGATTATTGGAACTTGCATCAATCATCTCATTGTTGGAAAGAGTCACATTCATCAGAATAGTGTAATATTGATGTTGCTGTGTACACTGATCTCCTGGTTCAGTTTATTTCACTTAGCATCAGTTCATGTACGTCTCTCCAGGCCTCTCTGAAATCATTCTGCTGATAATATTCCAAAACACTCATATACCATAATTTATTCAGCTGATGGGCATCCACTCAGTTTCCAGTGTCTTGACATTACAAAAAGGACTGCCACAAACATTTTTGCACATGTGGGTCCCTTTCCTTCATTTAAGATCTCTTTGGAATATAAGCCCATAGAAGCACTGTTGGGTCAAAGGGTATACAGAATCTATTTAAATCCATCAGTAAGCATCATATGTAATGGTGATAAATTGGAACCATTCCCAGTAAAATTAGGAGTGAAACAAGGTTACCCACTATCACTATCACTATTCAATATTGTATAAGAAATGCTAGCTTCAGCAAAAAGAGATGAAAAGTAAAGTAGGTAATGAGATGCACTCTGCAGATGATATGATGATATACTTAGAGAACCCCAGAGATTCCACTAAAAAGTTGTTAGAAATAATAGCTTTAGCAAAGTTGCAGGATACAAAATAAATCCACATAAATCCTCAGCATTTTTATACATTACTAACAAAATCCAACAGCAAAAGATACAAAGAGAAATTCCATTTAAAATAACTGTTGAGAGTATTAAACATTTGGGAATCTATCTACCAAGGGAAAATCAGGAACCATATGAGAGAACTACAAAACACTTTCCACACAAATAAAGTCAGATCTAAACAATTGGAAAAATATTAAATGCTCTTGGATATATCTAGAGAATATAATAAAGATGACAATACTACCTAAACTAGTCTATTTATTTAGTGCTATACCAATCAGACTCCCAAGAAACTACTTTAATGACCTAGGAAAAAATAACAACAAAATTCATCAGAAAGAACTAAAGGTCAAGAATTTCAAGGGAACTAATGGGAAAAAAATGAAATGTAGGTAGCCTAGCTGTACCTGATCTAAAACTATATTATAAAGCAGCGGTCACCAAAACCATTTGGTATTGGCTAGGAAATAGAGTAGTTGACATAAGAGAGAGAGATATTGTCTCATCTGGAGCCAGAGTCCCTGACCAACACCGCATGCCCACAGCCATTTACCCCTCACTGAGGTGGATGGAGAATAAGTCTCAGTTACCAGGATGTTCTCCTAGTAGAGAACAATACAGACTTATCTTCTTGATTTGGGAAAAGTCTAATGTTCATAGGAATTGGGGGAAAAAAGAGGGGGATGAAAGTCCTTCTCAAGGGGTTGTGGGATCTGAATTTCAAGACTTTCCTCCCAGCGCTGGCAGCTACTACAGAAATGTCCCCACTGCCTCATCTCATACTTTTCTGGAGTTTAACAAATTTCCAGTGAAGGAGATGGAAGGTAGCCCTACAAAGGACAAAGGCAATTGGGGGGCAAAGTAGGAAGGACAGTGGATTTGCAGTCAGAGGCCCTGGCTTTGAATCCCAGCTGACTTCAGTATTACTGAATACTTTGTTACTCTGGGAAAACCATTTCATCTCAGCTGCCTCCTATGTAAATGAAGGGGTTAGACTGGGGCTCTCTAAATCTTAAGATCCTGTGACAAGGAACAGTGTTGCATGGAAGGGGACTTTCCCAGGAGACACAGAAACTGCACGATGAGAAGTGGTCAACAGCAGCAAGAGAACACACACACAATTATGGGACTGGGAGAGCGGATGATGCTGGAGGCTGGCCAGGCCTCTGCCTGCCTCTAAGCCCTCTCAGAACAGGCAGACCTTTCCAAAAGGTAGAAGCCGCTGGGGTCTTTGGGCACAGCAGAAGGCTCTACCAGGGATGGAGGACATGGGCTTAGGATGCCCAGCTTTGTAGCCAGGCTTGTGCCTGGCATGGGACAGGGTATCAGCTGCCATAACAGTATCATGGCCATAAAAGGCAAAGGAAATCAACAGTACCTTTGAGACCTAAAGCTATGAATTGTCAACTGTCTTGACCTGAGTGCACATATTCACAGCCTTGCTAGGACTGGGCAACCTAGAAAAGAGAAAGACAGTGGGAGTCTTGAAACACTGGGCTATAGGATCTCCTTCCCCCCTGCCAGGCCTTCCTACTCTTTCCAAACAAGGATTTGACAAATTATATCATCAATATTGGCCAGAGCTTTTCCTTCTGGCCTCTCCCCTCATTCCCCCACTCTTGACCAAAGACCCTAAGCTCAGGTTCCCAGGGGCCAGCCCAAGACACCATGTCAAGGCTGTTAAACATCATGCTGTCCTGGATCTGCGTCATGCAGCAGCCTGCAGCCTGCACTTAGAGAAAAAGGAAAGTGTTGGGAAGAAGAGAACTAGAGAGGTTTTCTGTCTCAGGGTAAGGAGTTTCTCTTTCTACATTTAGGGCTTCAGAGGGGAGCAGAGGATGACAATCATCACTGAACAAAGGCTGTTGTGTGAGCAGGGACTGTGTTTATATTTCCCACATCACAGGGCCCTATCCATAGTCGATATTCAGTAAATGTCGATGGAATGAATTAATGAATGACAAATGAACCCAGAGTATGCTGTGAACATGACAATACAGGTTAATGGGAAAGTTTTTGGGAGTTACCAACACATTTTAAGACAACCTGGGAAAAAAGTGTAAGAATGGACTGACCATTAGGTCATGCTGGACTTGATGTCATCTTGGGGAGTTGGGTCAACTCCAGAGCCCAGGGAATTACAGACAGGAATGAACCTCATCCTAGAGCAGAACACTGGGATTCAAAGACACAGGATGCTACTTGTCCTAGAAAGTCTATCTCAGTTGTTCTCAGGTCCACATCCAAGGCAACCCTGACTGGAATTTGGAAAAGCACCGACAGGCACATAAGCAGCTTATAGCCACCTGAGTATGTAATTCTTTTTTCTCATGTATTCAGAAGAACAGTAAACTAAGAGCAAAATGTTTTTTTGAAATTGGAAAATGAAGCAGTCAGAGTTCTTGCAGGCTAGCTGCCAGCACCACTTATTTGGTCAATGGATGGAGAACTTGGGAGACCTTAGATGAGTTGGTTAAGAGATCAGACCCAGGTATTTCCGCTAGAGAGCTAAACAGCAAACAGATGTTTGCATCAAAGGATACTGAGAATTACCCACCTGTATTTGACCTACTGCCCCAAGAACTGGACCATTCTGTCGAGATGACTAAGGGAGGAAAACAGAACTAAATACAAGTAGTCAGGTATACCAGTGCCCATGCTCACCAAACATCCCTAGCCCAAGGATATCTAATATGGAAACTAGTATGAATCACAGGAAGGGAAAAAATGGAGAAGGTAGTTATGCTAGAGTGTCAAGACCAGTGGAAATGGAGACAGAGAATATGGATTTTCAAATTTATATTTAGCTTTTATACAAAGATGAACTATATGTTTACACAGGATAAGTTTGAAGAGGGGACCCCAAAACTCTGAAAATCCTTAAAGGAGAAAATCTCCTTCAACTCTGTCTCAGTGAGGGACTCCACCCTGAAGGACAGTTTCATCTTTGTTATCTGTGTGGGGTGGGCTCAGTCCTGAAACCCATTGAATTCAATTCAAATTCTAGCCCTGGCTGAATCCCAGGGAGGAGCTAACTTGGGACTCCACCCACGTGCCCCCTTTAACTAAATCTCTTATTATAAAAAGAGTCAAACTAAAATCCTTTCTTTGCAGAGGTTCCAAACATGCCATGCTATGCTATGCTATGCTTGGCACTCCAAGGGCCTTTGTCCACTGGAATACTTTTCCCAGTGCTATCCTCTCTTTACCCTCACCTATTTCCCTAACCAGACTTTAACCTTACTTCCAATCCCCATAATAAACCTCTTTTATCAATCTAGGTTTTGGGGCCTGTAAATTCCTTTACAGGGAGCCTCTGTGCTGCCAGAAGGAAGTTCCCCAAAACTCCCTACTCTTGCGCCGAATCCTGAGGGGTTGTAGGGGAGCCAAACCCCTTCATTTGATTCCCTGAACCCCAAACCTGCCACTAGACATTATCATTTAACTCCCTGATCACCAGAAACCCTAATTTCATCTGGGTTCCCTAAATCTAAACCTCATCATTTGATTCCCTGACCAAAATCCTCGAAACTTAGACATAATTTAGCGAACAAACAGAACCCTAACTTTTTCAGGGCACCCAAAACCAATTTGCGTTTTGAGCCTTTGGTGCAGTATTCTTCCAGGAAGAATACCTGCATTCCTTCTTTTGTCTCACCCTATCTCTAAAGGTAGTAGGCACACAGACTGGGTGTGGGCTGTGGGCCTTATTCCCAGGGTGTGGGGGGATATTTGCATTTTCTGACAAAAAGGCCTCTTTTTGTCATACTTTATTTTTACAGATAGTGGGACTAAGATGAGCAGAGATGCTTGGCTTGAGGAAACTCCCTCCCTCCAAATCCTTCCAGAAACAAAGGACCTTCTTTTGCATCTCAAGGCATTCCTAAATCTTTTTTCTCTCACCAGAAAGCCCTGCTCTCAGGCAGGAACTCTGAGACACAAGAGGAAGTGTCTCTTTAACAGTCCCTCCCACAGACCATGGCCCTTCTGGGGACCCCACCCCTCTCAGGGGTCCCAGGCTAGCACTCTCTGATTGGTTCTGGGGAGATAATGGGAGAAACTTAAGAGAATCTGTGTTTGAGTCCTTCTCCCACTCCACTGTTAAATACAATGGAGTCTCTAATGGCCAGGCCCTAGCCACGAGGAGAAAGGTCATTGAAATGGGGTGAGCTTGAAGACATCTCTTTACCCACAGCTACTACTCCCTGGACAGGGGTAAGCGGTCTCTCCTTCAGATCTTGCTCTCCCAGCAAGATTTGGGGGCTTAGACGAGCACCCCCCTAAAGTTCCAGCATGGAATCGCCAGAGGAGCCCTCGATATTCAGGATGCACTGCTCTGGGTAAGATGGCATCTCTTTCTCCCCCACCCTCGCTCTGGCCTTTCCTCCCCCTTCCCCACGAAGTGGGGATCACAAAACTCAAGTCAAATTAAATTAAGAGAGTAAAGATAGCTTCTTTCTTTCTTTTCTCTTCTCATTCCCTGACTGCAGCAGGAAATGAGGAATTAGGGGGAGAGACTGAAACTATTTGAAAACTCCTTAACCACTTTAGAAGATCCTTGCTCCTGAGAAAGTGGTTGAATTATTGTTAACATTTTAACTGTATCCCTGTGTTTAAATAATTTTACTGTTGCCTTTGCAGGATAGATTTTCTTAGATCACTGATTGAATAAAGTTGCTAAGTCTTTCACAGATGATTTGTCTTGTTAGTATTGTTGTTAGTATACACAATGTACTCCTGGTTCTGATCTATTCATTTTGCATGGTTTATTTCTCCATTTTTTCTGAAACTGTCTTGCTCATCATTTCTTATAGCACAATTGTACCACTATCATATCATGACAATCATATGCCACCATTTATTCAGTCATTTCCCCAATTGATGGGCTTCCCCTTGATTTTCAAATAGAGGTTTTCTAAATATTTTTGTACAGATACAACATACTTCCTTTTTTTTTTTTTTTTTTTTTTTTTTTAGCTGAGTTGGGGTTAAGTGACTTGCCCAGGGTCACACAGGTAGGAAGTGTTAAGTGTCTGAGGTCACATCTGAACTCGGGTCCTCTTGACTTCAGGGCTGGTGCTCTATACACACTGGGCCATCTAACTGACCCCATACTTCCTTTTCTTTGATCTCTTCGGAATATACATCTAGTAGTGATATTGCTGGATCAAAAGTTACAGTTTTACAGCTCTTTGCTCATAGTTTCAAAGTGGACTCCAAAACGTCTAGAGTAGTTTATAACTCCACCAACAATACAAGAGTTCCCCATTTGTCCACATTCCCCTCTAGCATTTTTCATTTTCTTTTACACTCATTCTCCAATTTCCCTCCATTCCATTTTTCCTCCTAATTCTCTTCTCACTCCTTTCATCCTCACTCCCTCAATGTCTTTCCAATCCCAGCCTTTACTTAGATTCTTCCCTTACTAATTTATTATCTGGTAAGATAAATTTATATATTTAACTGATTATGTATACTATTGCCTCTTTGATCCAATATTGAAAAAAGTAAGGTTGAAGTGATTCCAATCACCCACTCTCCTGTCATCCCCTCATTTTAATAGGTCATTGGCTCTTCTTCATGTGAAATAATTTATATGTTTTACCACTCTCTTCTTCATTCACTCAGTGCTCTTCTTTTTTGTATCCCTTAATTATTTTTATGTCATTTCCTCAAATTCACCTTTTACTCATATCCTTTGTCTATGTATATTTCTTCTAGCTTTACTATTAGTGGTATAATTTTTAAGAATCACAAGTATCATCTTCCCATGTAGAGATGTAAATACTTCAAGATTCATTGAATCCCTTATATTTTCTTCTTCCCTTTTCCTTTTTTTCAGTTTCTCTTGTGTCTTGATATTGGAAATCATATTTCTTGTTCAATTCTGGTCTTCCACTTTGAAAACTTGAAATCCTTCTATTTCATTCAATGGTCATTTTTTCCCTTTGAGTAGTATGCTTAATTTCACCAGGTAGGTGGTTTTTGATTATAGTCCTTCTTCCTTTGCCTTCTGATATATCACGTTTGGTGAATCTCAATCCTTTAATGTTTACCTGGTAAGTCCATTGTAATCCTGATTGTGAATTCCTGTCATTTGAATTGTTTCTTTTTGGACATTGACACTAATTTTTTTTTAGACTTGGTAGTTTTGTAATTTGGCTGTAATGCTCCTTGGAGTTTTTATGTTGGGATTTTTTCTCTGAGGTAACCTGGTGGATTCCTTCAAAACCTGTTTTGCCCTCTGATTCCAGGATATCAGGAAAGTTTTCCTTGATAATTTCTTGATAGATGGTATCTGAACCCTCCTTTTGATTATGCTTTATAATTCTGACACTATCTCTCTTTGATCTTTTTGCTAGGTAAGGTTTTTTTTTTTTTTTTTTGCCAATGTGGTATTTTACATTTTCTTCTTTTTTTCATAGTTTTGAATCTGTTTGATTAATTCATATTGTCTCAGAGAGTCATTAGCTACCACTTGCCCAATTCTATATTATAAAGAGTTGTTTCCCCTAGTTAGCTTTTGCACTTCCTTTTCCATTTGCTTAATTGTAATTTTTTAGGAACCTGTTTTCTTTGTTGGCTAATTCTTTTTCATTTGGCTAAATCTACTTTTTAAGCTGTTGTGTTTTTTTCCTCCAAGCTTTTGAATATTTTTCATATTTCTTTCACATATCTTTCATTTTTTCCCCAATTTTTCTTCTATTTCTTTTACTTGATGTTAAAATCCATTTTGAGGTCTTCCAAGAGAACCTTTTGAGCCTGAGAATTCATATTCCCCTTTGAGGCTTCACTTCTGAGTTGTGTGTTCTTCTCTTCCCTTAAAGCTAATAGCTTTTTATAGTCAGGGATTTTTAAAAATCATTTTTAAAAAGTTGAAATCTGCTTCTAAGGCACAGGGGAAATTGTCTCAAGCTTCTTTGCTGGAGGACTGGGGTCTTGTAACTGACTTTCCACACTGAAGATCATTAGTTTCCACTATTGAACCACCTGAGAATGTCAAGGACTTTGAGTCTCTATAACTCTAATATTGAAAAATTAGATCTCAGTGGCTCAACTCTATTGACCTTTCACCCTCTTATTTTTTCTAGATTCTAGTGTAGATGTGTGGGGACATGATGAGCAATGAGCAGCAGAGAAAATTTTCAGACACCTGGACCGTGAGCCACAGTTACCTCCTCCTGGGACCCTGGCCCCTCCTTCTCTTCAGGGCCTTGTGGAATTCCAAGATGTTTCCTTTGCTTATCCCACCCACCCAACCAAGCCTGTCCTCCAGGTGTGTGAAATTGGGAGGAAACCCAGAATCCAGTTTTGTAGCCCTCAGCTTGCTTCTGTGTGACAGGCGTGGTGGGGCTGAACCTGGTTTTTAATCTTGATTTTCCTGAGTTACCAGGTGGTGATTGCCTCATGATGAGGAAGGAAATCTTCCTCCATTATTCTAACTGATTATTGTCTCCTTTCCCCTTCTCCTTCAGGGAGTGACATTTACTTTACACTCTGGGAAGGTGACAGCCTTAGTAGGGCCCAATGGAGCTGGGAAGAGCGCAGTGGCTGCATTGCTACAGAACCTGTATCAGTCCACAGGCTGCTGGGGGGAACCCTTGTTCCAGTACCAGTGCTAGCATCTGCATTCACAGGGAGCAGGGATAAGGAGGAAAGGGAGATGAAGCTGAGGAAGGAAACACTGGGAGAAGTAGGTGGGCAGGACTGGGGAAGAGAAAAAGAGATTTCTTCTCATGAAGACCTGTGGGAAGGGCTTCTTGGGTCCCTGCCCTGGGTTGCCTCACCTGGTGCTCCCTTCCCACACAGGTGTCGGTGGTAGGTCAGGAGCCTGTGCTGTTCTCAGGGTCTGTGAGAGACAACATCACCTGTGGGCTGGACAGCTGTGGGGATGATGCGGTGAGGGCCGCTGCCCGCGCAGCCCGTGCTGATGGATTCATCGCCAGTGTGGAACATGGACTGGACACAGGAACCTTCACCGATCTACATGACCGGGACAATGAGTTTGTAAATGAAAGGGAATGTGACCAATCTGTGATGAGGTCATCAGGTACCCCTGGGTACACTAACTCTAAAGCTGGTATTCCCCATGTTTCCTTCTTCCCTCCACCTTATTTCTATGAAAGTATTTGCGTGTGCTCCCCAGGCTTTTTGCCCAGGAGACCCTGTGATATGTCACCTCTCCCTGGATGGCACCATTGTGCACACATCCCCAGGACTCTCTCAGTCTGATCTGAGGGGAAATGGCAGAGGAAAGACTGGGGACAAAAGAGTCTTTCCCTTGCACAGAATAGTCACAGGACCCTGTCTCTGAGGAAGGCTATATTCTCTGCCTCTACAGCTGTGGGGGAAAGGGAAGCCGGGTGTCTGCAGGACAGAAGCAATGTCTGGCCATTGCTCTGATCCTTGTGAGGAATCCCCGTGTCCTCATCCTGGCCACCAGTGCCCAGGACATGGACTGTGAGCAGGAGGAAAGGGCGAGGGGCTGGGCAGAAGGCACATGGGGATCCCCTACCCACTGAGGGGCTACATTTCCTTTATTATCTTAGGTGCAGTAAGCAGGGCTGGGGCAGGCTGCAGGTTTGTGAGTTTGTTTCTCTAATGGCCACTTTTCTCACCCTCAGCTTCAGGAGAAGATGCTGCAGGAGGTCGGACAGTGCTGGTGATTGCACATCGGCTGCAGACGGTGCAGGCTGCTGACCACATCCTGGTGCTGGAGCAAGGGGAGGCGCTGGAGCAGGGGACCCACACTGGGCTCATGGCTCAGAGAGGTCTCTGTCATCGCCTGGGGCAACGACACCTTGAAGCCTGAGTCCCTGGAGAAAGTGTGTGTATGTGTCTCTGTGTGTGTTTTTTAATAGGAAGTTGGATTTAGGTTTGGGTCAAGGTCTCAGATCCAAGGCAATCCTTGCTCTGTGTACCACTAGACTGGCATCCTATATAGTAGCCATTATATCTTGGGAGATGATGGGGCCTTGGACAAGAGGTACCCCCAGGACTATCCCTTTGAAGAGACTTTGTTGCTTTCCTATTTCTGTTTTGAATCATTGCATACCTGTGTGTGAATGTGCCAATCAATACATTTATTTTTTTTAAAGATAAGCATAAAGATGAGAGAGAGAAGTAACTCGATGTTATTTTTGTTGGGCTCTGCATACTTCTGAATAGAAGATCAGAAATGGTCTTGCTAGAGCTCAGCTGTTTTTATTCCAGGTTATTGGGGCCAACTCAAGATGGGACCCTACAAGCTTAGTGCTTTCAAAATGGGCTGATCCAGGGCAAAAAATTAATTGTTGAACTAGAACAGAACTAGAGAACATTATGAAATGCAAAACGCATAATTTTAAATTACATTAAATTAAAAAGTTTTTGCGCAGAAAATCAATGTAGCAAAATTAGAAGGAAAGCAGAAAGCTGGGAGAACATTTTACAATCAAGGTTTCTGGTTGTTGTGGAAGTTCTAATTGAGAGCTCAAAGTATAAGAGCCCTTTGATCTCAGAAGGGATGAATGAGGCGGGAGATTCATAGAGTGTGAAAAGAGCTCCAGTTTATTATGCTGTACAGCCTTGCTGATATACATTTTTGCAAGTGTGAATGAACAGTAAGCAACCCCCAATCACCATTCAGAAAAGCAGCTCTTGGGTTTTGCTTATGCATGGGTTAGCCAATGGGAGGAGAGCCAACCTAGCCACTCAGCAACTTGCTCAAGGCAAGAGGCCCTGTCGAGCATCCCTGTTTATGAGCAACTACTTCTGACCCTCAGACTGTCCCCTTTCCCAGTCCCACATCACTGCTCCTTGCTTCAAGGGGGTTTCTGTAATCTACAAGAAAACTTATTGTGCACCAAAGATAAAGGTGACATCTGTACTGATAAAGGCCTCTTTCTAAAATATATAGAGAATTATATAATAAGAATTCAAATTTATAAGAAATAAATCATTCCCTAATTGATAAAATGGTCAAGGGATATGAACAGAGAAATTAAAGCCATCTATATCATATAAAAAAGTGCCCTAAATCACTATTGATTAGAGAAATGCAAATTAAGACAACCCTGAAGTTCCCCATAACAGCTCTCAGATTGGATAACAGGAGAAGATAATGATAAATGTTGGAGGGAATATGAGAAAACCAGGACACTAATACATTTTTGGCAGAGTTGGGAAACAATCCAGTCATTCTGGAGAGCAATTTGGAACTACACCCACTAGAAAAAATTAAAGTGACTCCATTGTTCCACTGTCCACCTACACAATGGGCAAAGTTGACAGAAAAGGAAAAGGAGAAATGTTGGAAGATCTGCAAAGTAGGCACAAGAATGCACCGCTGATGTAGCTGGCTGTAGCAGCCACTCTAGAGCATCATTTGGAAGTATGATTTAGAAAAAAAAAATCATTAGACCAGCTACACCCCTCCTTGATTTATACTTTAAAGAATTCAAAGTGGAAAAGATTTTTCTGTACAAAACCTCTTTTTAAATAGTACCAAGAACTTGAAATAGAAGAGAAGCCCATCAATTGGGGAATAGTTGAAAAATTAGGATGATAATGTAATGGAATAGTCTATTATAAAATTACGATGTATTAACATATACACATATGGCTATAATTGCAACATAATTACAGTGTCTCAAAATGCGTTCCTGACAGATAAGAAAGCTTAGGAGAGGAGCCGATTCACAGTCGCCCAGGTAAGGGCAGAAAGGGAAGCAGACCCAGGGCTCCTGAATCTCCCAGATCCTGACTTTAGGCTTCACTCGCTGTCCCTCTCGGGCAGTTATCGCTCCTTGGTCCTTTTTAAGCAGCCGGAGAAAGGGGGCGGAGCTGAGGATCAGAAGCGGAGAAAGGGGGCGGAGCTGAGGATCAGAAGCGGAGAAAGGGGGCGGAGCTGAGGATCAGAAGCGGAGAAAGGAGGCGGAGCTGAGGATCAGAAGCAGAGAAAGGGGGCGGAGCTGAGGATCAGAAGCGGAGAAAGGGGGCGGAGCTGAGGAGCAGAAGCGGAGAAAGGGGGCGGAGCTGACAACCCGAAGGGGAGAAAGGGGCGTTTCTGATTTAACTGAACTTTTGTTTGATTTCGAGTTTGTCTCCCGCATGGGCCTCAGCCAATGAGACTCCGAGAGGCTGAAACGTCACTGGTTACCGACCGGTCTGTTAGGGAAGGTTCCTATTCTAGGAAAAAGAAACTCAGGCTTTCCCTTAAACCCGGAGACTTCCCAAGTTCGTGCCCAGTCCGGCCCGGTCTGAGATCCCGCGGTGCTGGAATTTTCTCATCCCTGATGCTTGGAGAGGTTAAGTGTCTGGCCCAGGACCACAAAGCTAATGTCTGAAGGATCATTTAAATTCAAGTCTCATTGACTCCAAATTCAATTCTCTATCTCACTGACTAGCATATCTTGTGAAATGGTTTTTAATGTTGTATCCACAGAGCACATTACAGATTATAAAGCCATTTCCTCACACCCATCCATGAGGGCTAAGCTAGTGCAAGTGTCATTTTTATTTTTCAGATAAGGAAAGTGAAGACCAGAAAACACCACTCACTTTGCTGGATCAGTAGCCAGTCGGTAACAGAGCTAAGATTAGGAAATCATGGAGAATGACGAGAATACACCCCCTCCCCCTAAAAAACACACATACACATATACATATAAAAACAACATATAACACTTTAAGTATCTACATGTGTGTAAATACATATATATGCATATGTAAACATAGATATACATTTGTATGTGTGAATTCTGGAATCTTCTCCACCCTTCTTCAAGAGTTACTCGATGCTCAAATTAAAAAGCCTTTGTACAAATAAAACTAATGCAAACAAGATTAGAAGGGAAGCAGCAAACTGGGAAAACATTTTCACAGTTAAAGGTTCTGATAAAGGCCTCATTTCCAAAATATATAGAGAACTGACTCAAATTTATAAGAAATCAAGCCATTCTCCAATTGATAAATGGTCAAAGGATATGAACAGACAATTTTCAGAGGATAAAATTGAGACTATTACCACTCACATGAAAGAGTGTTCCAAATCATTATTGATCAGAGAAATGCAAATTAAGACAACTCTGAGATACCACTACACACCTGTCAGATTGGCTAAGATGACAGGAAAAAATAATGATGAATGTTGGAGGGGATGCGGGAAAACTGGGACACTGATGCATTGTTGGTGGAGTTGTGAACAAATCCAACCATTCTGGAGAGCAATCTGGAATTATGCCCAAAAAATTATCAAATTGTGCATATCCTTTGATCCAGCAGTGTTTCTATTGGGCTTATATCCCAAAGAAATACTAAAGAAGGGAAAGGGACCTGTATGTGCCAAAATGTTTGTAGCTGCCCTGTTTGTAGTGGCTAGAAACTGGAAAATGAATGGGTGCCCATCAATTGGAGAATGGCTGGGTAAATTGTGGTATATGAATGTTATGGAATATTATTGTTCTGTAAGAAATGACCAGCAGGATGAATACAGAGAGGACTGGCGAGACTTACATGAACTGATGCTAAGTGAAATGAGCAGAACCAGGAGATCATTATACACTTCGACAACGATATTGTATGAGGACATATTTTGATGGAAGTGGATTTCTTTGACAAAGAGACCTGAGTTTCAATTGATAAATGACGGACAAAAGCAGCTACACCCAAAGAAAGAACACTGGGAAACGAATGTGAACTATCTGCATTTTTGTTTTTCTTCCCGGATTATTTATACCTTCTGAATCCAATTCTCCCTATGCAACAAGAGAACTGTTCGGTTCTGCAAACATATATTGTATCTAGGATATACTGCAACATATCCAACATATAAAGGACTGCTTGCCATCTAGGGGAGGGGGTGGAGGGAGGGAGGGGGAAAAAAAATCGGAACAGAAACGAGTGTCAATATAATGTAATTATTAAATAAAAAATTTAAAAAAAAAAAAAAAGAGTTACTCGATGCTTACCTAGAGGGGGAAAGGAGAATGGCCACTGAAGCTGGCTTCTCTGCTCTTCTTGGAGAAAGGGTTCAAAACTAAAATATAGTTTCTCCTGCATATTTTTAATGAAGTAAAAATTATTCTTAGATTCATACAATTTTATTACTCACTGCTCTTTATAGAAGAAGGGATGTCCCAAACATATCAAATTGTTTCTACCAAATGCTAATTATATAAAAGATGCTCATTTACAGTGAATGGGGAGTAGATCAATTTAATGGAGCTGATAGAAAATAGAAACCAGAGAAGTTATGTAGGGTGGAATAAATCAGACAAGTACTGGCTTTCCCCTATATGTCTGCCTTCTGTCTTCTAAAGTGTTCTCTCTCTCTCTCTCTCTCTCTCTCTCTCTCTCTCTCTCTCTCTCTCTCTCTCTCTCTCTCTGGCTCTAGCTCTCGCTCTCGCTCTCTTTCTCTTTCTCTTTCTCTAACTCTCTCTCTCTCTGTCTGTCTCTGTCTCTCTGTCTCTCTATCTCTCTCTCCTTCCCCTACACTCAGAATCATATAAGTTTTTTAATTGAAATAGGAAGAAGAAAATATTTTCTTTCCAAACTATGGCATCAGTTGTGCCCTTCCAACACCAATCTTTCATCAATCTTGAGACCTGGATTACATGTGTGGATGATCCTGAACATTTCCATTTAGTTCCTATTTTTTGATTTTGAGAATGACTTAAACCACTTCATTATTATTCCCACTTCCTCCTGTTCTTTAACTCTCTGTCATCTGTTTTTTGTCCCTACTATCCTGAAAACTATCTCAAAGTTCTCCAACAACCTCTCTTTTGCCAGATTCAATGATCTTCTGTTATTCTCCATCCTCTTCAAGTATTTCACAGCATTTCACTTTGGGTGCACCTTCTTGTGATCATACTGTCTCTCCTCAAATTCTGTGTTACTACACAACTCTGGTTCTTTTCTTATCTATCTAATATCCTTGTTTTCTTTGCTGATGTGCTCTCCAAACCCTTAGCTGTGGACATTCCTAAAATTTCCAGCCTTTTTCAGAAAAATGGGAGGTAAAACTTGTTCCCAGGTTTCTGCTTCCCTTCTAATCTTGGCTGCATTGGTTTTGTTTGTACAAAATCTTGTGAATTTAATATAACAAAAATTAACCACTTTGCATTTCATAATGTTTTCTATTTCTTCTATAAATGCCTCTTCTCTCCACATATCTGAAAGGTAGACTATCCCTTGTTCTCCTAATTATAATATCACCCTTTATAGTTAAATCATGAAGCCATTTCAACCTTATCTTGATATAGGATGTTGTTAGGTGTTGGTCAATGCCTCATTTCTGCCATACTATTTTCCTGTGTTTTGTCAAATAGTGAGTTTTTATGAACAAAACTGGGATTTTGGCGCTTATCAAATACTAATTCACTATCATCATTAACTATTGTGTCTTGTGAACCTGATCTATTCCACTAATCCACTACTCTATTTATTAGTCAGTACCAAATGATTTTGATGATCACTGCTTTATTATATAGTTTTAGGTCTGGTAAAAGTAGGCCACCTATATCTGCATTTTTTCCATTAATTTCCTTGAAATTCTTGAACTTTTGTTCTTCCAGATGAATTTTGTTATTATTTTCCCTAGCTTTCTAATTTTTTAATTGAAGCTTTTTATTTTCAAAACATATGCAAGAATAATTTTTTACCATTGACTTTTGCAAAACTTTGTGTTGCAATTTCCCTTCCCCCTTCCCTTTCTCTCTTCCCTAGATGGCAAGTAATCCAATATATGTTAAAATGGTTAAAATATGTATCAATTCAATATAGGCATACATATTTATACAATTATCTGGCTACACAAGAAAAATCAGATCAAAAAGGGAAAAAATGAGAAAGAAAATAAAATTCAAGCAAATAACAATAAAAGAAGTGAAAATGCTATTATGATTATACACTCAGTTCCCACAGTCCTCTCTCAAGGTGTAAATGACTCTTTATCATCACAAGATCATTGGAACTGACCTGAATTGTCTCGTTGTTGAGAAGAGCAACATCCATCAGAATTGATCATCATATAATCTTGCTATTGTCGTGTTCAATGATCTCCTAGTTCTGCTCATTTCACTTAGCATCAGTTCATATAAATCTCTCTAGGCTTCTCTAAAATCATTCTCTGATAGTTTCTTATAGAACAATAATATTCCATACACTTCATATACCATAACTCATTCAGCCATTCTCCAACTGATGGGCATCCACTCAGTTTCCAGTTTCTTGCCACTACAAAAAGGACTGCCACAAACATTTTTATACATGTGAGTTCCTTTCCCTCCTTTAACTTTTTTTTTTGGTTTATAAGCCCAGTACAAAACCTGCTGGATCAAAGAGTATGCAGTTTGATAACCTTTTGAGCATAGTTCCAAATTGCTCTCCAGAACGATTTTCTCATTACCTACTCTAATTCCTTTAATAGTCTTTTTCTTCTCTTATTGAGAAAGCTAACATTTCTAATACAATATTGAACAGTAATGGTGATAGCGAGCAACCTTGTTTCACCCATACATCTTATTGAGAATGGTTCTAGTTTGTTCCCAATTCATATGATTTCTTGCTGATGATTTTAAATAGATGCTACTGATTATTTTAAAGAGAAGTCCATGTATTCCTATACTCTCTTGTGTTTATGTTAGGAGTGGGTGTTGGATTTTATCAAATGTCTTTTCTGCATCTATTGAAATAATCATATGATTCTTGGTAGTTTGGTTATTGTTATAGTCAATTATGCTAATAGTTTTCCCAATATTGAATCAGTCTGGTATAAATCCCACTTGTTTGGGATGTGTTATCCTGGGAATGACTTTTTGGTATTTAATTGGGGGATTTAAATTTTTTCTTTTTCTAGATTTTTTAGTTGCAAGCCCAATTCATTGATCTTCTCTTTCTCTATTTCATGCAAATAAGCATTTAGAGACATAAAATTTCCCCTAATTACTGCTTTGGCTGAATCCCATAAATTTTGGTATGTTGTCTCATTATTGTCATTCTCTTGGCTGAAATTATTGTGTCTATAATGTGTTGTTTCTCCCATTCATTCTTTAAGATTAGATTATTTAGATGAATGTTATGGAATATTATTGTTCTGTAAGAAATGACCAGCAGGATGAATACAGAGAAGCTTGGAGAGACTTACATGAACTGATGCTTAGTGAAATGAGCAGAACCAGGAGATCATTATATACTTCAACAATGATACTGTGTGAAGATGTATTCTGATGGAAGTGGATATCTTTGACAAATTGACAATCTAACTCAGTTCCAATTGATCAATGATTGATAGAAGCAGCTACACCCAGAGAAGAAACACTGGGAAATGAGTGTGAACTATTTGCATTTCTGTTTTTCTTCCCAGGTTATTTTTTTTATCTTCTGAATCCAATTTTCCAGGTGCAAGAAGAGAACTGTTCGGTTCTGCACACATATGTTGTATCTAGAATATACTATAACATATTTAACAAGTATAAGACTGCTTGCCATCTAGGGGAGGGGGTGGAGGGAGAGAAGGGAAAAGTCAGAACAGAAGTGATTGCAAGGGATAATGTTGTAAAAAATTACCCAGACATATGTTCTGTCAATAAAAAGTTATAATAAAAAGAACTCCCCCCCCCAAAAAAAAGATTAGATTTAGTGTCCAATTAATTTTTGGTCTGTTTTTCCTTGGCCTTTTAATGCATCATGACCTGAAAAATAAATTTACTATTTCTGCCTTTTTGCATTTGATTTTGAGGTTTTTATGCTGTAAAATATGGTCAATTTTTGCACAGGTTCCATGAACCACTGACAAAAAAAGTGTATTCCTTTTTGTCTCCATTCAATTTTCTCCAAAGATCTATCACGCCTAACTTTTCTAAAATTCTAATTACCCCCTTAACTTCTTTCTTATTTATTTTGTCATTTGATTTATCTAGTTTTAAGAGAGCAAGGTTGAGATCTCCCACTAGTATAGTTTTGTTGTCTATTTTTTCTTGCAGCTCTCTTAACTTGTCCTTTAGGAATTTAGATGCTATACCACTTGATGCATATATGTTTAGAATTGATATTACTTCATTATCTATGGTATCCAAGATATAGTTCCCTTCTTTATCTCTTTTAATTAGGTGTATTTTTGCTTTTGTCTGAGCTAAAATCAGGATCACTATCCCTGCTTTTTTTTGTTTTTTACTTCACCTGAAATATAATAGATTCTGCTCTAGAACTTTACCTTACATCTGTATGTATAATTCCACTTTAAATGTGTTTCTTGTAAACAACATATTGTAGAATTCTGGCTTTTAATCCAGTCTATCTGCTTCTGTTTTATGGAAGAGTTCATCCCATTCACATTCACAGTTAAAGTGACTAATTACATATTTCCCACCATCTTATTTATCCCAAGTTAAGCTTTTCTCTTTCCTTTTCCCCTTTTCCTCCTCCCCAGTATTTTGCTCCTGACCACTTTGTCCCTCAAGCAACCTTCCCCTGTTTTTATACCTTTCCCCTACTACTTCTCTTTTCCCTTCTATTAGACTCCCCTTTCCCCTCCCAATTCCCTATAAAGTGAAATAAGTTTTTCTGTGAAACCAAATATGTCTAATATTTTTGAACCAAATCTGATGAGAGTAAGATTCCCATAATGTTCATTGCCCTCCTTTCTATCCCTCAATTATAAAAGGTCTTCTTTCCCTCTTCATGAGATGTAATTTCCCTTATTTTACCTCCATTCCTTCTTTTTTTAGTACAATCCTTTTCCCCCTCTAGTTTCCTTTTTATATTATCACAGTAAAATCAAATTATATCTGCACTCTCTAAGTATACCCATAACAGAGATACAATTCTCAAGAGTTCTTTTCTTTTTACCTTTTTATGCTTCTCTTGAGTTCTATATTTGGAGATCACATTTTTTGTTCAGCTCTTGTCTTTTCATCAAAAATCAATGAATTTCACCTGTATTATTGAATGTCCATCTTCTTTCCTTAAAGATAATGCTCAATTTAGTTGGATAGTTTACTCTTGGTTGTATTCCAAGTTCCTTTTCCTTTAGGAATATCAGATTACAGGCCCTTCAATCTTTTAAGGTGGAAGCTGCTAGGTCCTGGGTAATCCTGATGGTGACTCCTGGGTATTTGAATTTTTTTTCCTGGCTGCTTGCAATATTTTTTCCTTGTTCTGATAGTTGTGAAATTTAGCTATGATATTCCTTGGAGTTTTCATTTTGGGGTCTCTTTCAGGTGGTGACTGGTGAATTCTTTCAAAGGCTATTTAACTTCTGACTCTACATCAGGGCAGTTTTTCTTGATGATTTTCTGAAATATAATGTCTAGGCTCTTTTTTTTCCTTCGTGGTTTTCAGGAAGTCCAATAATCCTTAGACTGAGTCATTCCTTTCCATTTGTTCAGTTCTAATTTTTAATGAATTATTTTCTTCAGTTAACTTTTTTAGTTCTTTTTGTATTTGGCCAATTGAACTTTTAAAGAAGTTGTTTTGTTCTATGAATTTTTTTCCATTTCACAAATTTTATTTTTTAGGGAGTTGTTTTCTTTTTCCATTTCACAAATTCTATTTTTCAGAGAGTTTTGTTTCTTTTTCCATTTTGTCAACTCTATTTTCTAAGTAGTTATTATGCCTTTTCCATTTCACTAGATCTATTTTGTAAAGAGTTTTCTTCAGATAATTTCTGTGTTTCCTTTTCCAAATCCTCTTGCAAAATTCTCATTTCCTTTCCCATTTTTCTTCTAGCTCTCTTTTCAGATTCTTTTTGAATTTTTCCAACAGAGTCTTGTAAGATGGGCACATATCTATATCATCTTTGGGAGCTTCATCTGGAGACAATCTGCTTTTAGTATCCTCAAGGTTTGAAATCTATTCTCTTTCTCCATAAACTATCTATGATCAGAGTTCTTTTTTATTTTTTCCCTTATTTTTAAAAAAAATGGTTGAAGTCTTCATTTAGGGCAAAGGGGAGATTGTTCAAGCTTCCTCTACAGGAGACAGCAACCGTGTGGATCAATGCTAATTAACTTCTGGTTCTGGTGTGCCTGGTCAGGTCCCGTGAAATTCTGCAATTTAGGGGCTCACTATTTGTGTTTTATATTTGTACTGGATGTCATATAGCTAATCTGCTGATTTACTTGCAACCAGGACAGAGTAGTCAACACTGCTATAGACTTCTCCAGGTAGATTCCCAGGCTAACAGAGCACACACTGACCTGGGATGGTGTGCTGCCTGTACTCCAACTGCCTGCTCTCAACCAGCCTCCCTCTGTGTCCAATTGAAACAGACCTTTTCTGGAGATCTTCCAAATTATCTTCTGCTGGAAATTTGCTACACTCCAAATATTTGTGAGTTCTGTGACTCCAAAAGCAGTTTAGAGGTTGAATTTGCTGTTAATTGAGGGAAATGGGGAGAGCTCAGAAAAAAAAGTGACTCTTTTCCACCATTTTGGTTTTACCCCCTCTAATGTAATTTCTTGGCAGTTCAATATAGTACTGAATAAGTAGATTAATTTAGTTAGAATTGTTATTTTTATTATGGTTAGATCTAACTTTGTGAAAATTATTTTGTAATTGTGTTCATATTTCCTGGCTTTGTCTTGGCAGGTAGACTCCTAAATATTTCCTATTACTTAGTTATTTTAAGTGTGATTTCTCTTTCTGTCTCTTACTGTTGGACTTTGTTGGTAACATATAGAAATGCTGATGATTTATGTGGGTTTATTTTATATCATACAACTTTGCTAAAGTTAATTGTTTCTAGTAGTTTTTTAAGTTGAATCTCTAGGAATTTCTAAATATACTATCATATTATCTACAAAGAGTGAAAATTCTGTTTTCTCATTACTTATACTGGTCTTTCACTTTCTTTTTGTTCTCTTGTTGCTCAAGGTAATGTTTCCAATACAATATTGAATAGTAGTGGTGATAATGGGCATCTTTGTTTTACAGCTGATATTATAGGATTTCTAGCTTTTCTCTATTACATATAATGCTTGTTTATGGTTTTAGATAGATACTGTTTATCATTTTAAGGAAAACTCCATTTATTCCTATGTTCTCTAGTGTTTTTTTCAAATAGAAATGGTGCTGTATTTTGTCAAATGTTTTTCCTGCATCTATTGAGATAATCATATGATTTCAGTTAGTTTGATTATTGATATGGTCAATAATGTTAATTTTTCCCTATATTGAACCAGCCCAATATAAATCCTGGTATAGATTATCCTGATAATTATAATCTCTTTGCTAATATTTTATTTAAAATTTTTGCATCAATATTCATTAGGGAAATTGGTCTATCATATTTTTTCTCTGTTTTGGCCTTTTCTACTTTAGGTATAAACACCATTTCTATGTCATTAAAGGAATTTGATAGCACTCTTCCTATTTTTTCAAATACTTTATATATTATGGGAATTAATTATTCTTTCAATGTTTGATAGAATTCACTTATAAATTCATCTGGGCTTGGAGGGTTTTTGGTGAGGGAGTTTATTAACATCTTCTTTGATTTTGTTTTCTAAAATGCAACTATTTAAGTAATTTATTTCTTCATCTGTCAATCTGAGCAATCTATATTTTTGTAAGTATTCATCCATTTCACTTGGATTATCAGATTTATTGGCATACAATTGAACAAAATAGTTCCTAAATACTGATCTAATTTGCTCTTTACTGGTAGTAAGTTTACCCTTTTCATTTTTAACCCTGGTAATTTAGCTTTCTTCTTTCCTTTTTCTTTCTTTTGTTTCTGAGGCAATTGGGGTTAAGTGATTTGCCAAGGGTCACACAATTAGGAAGTGGCAAGTGTCTGAGGCCAGATTTGAATTTAGGTCCTCCTGACTTCATGGCTGATGCTCTATCCACTGTGCCACATAGCTGCCCCTTCTCCTTTTTCTAATCAAATTAACCAAAGCTTTATCTATTTTGTTGGTGTTTTCATAAAACCAACTCTTAGTTTTGTTTATTCATTCAATAATTTTCTTACTTTCCATTTGATTAATATTTCCTTTGATTTTCAAAATTTCTAATTTGGTATTCAAGTGGAGGTTTTTAATTTGTTATTTTTCTGGCTTATTTAATACCATGTCCAATTCATTGATCTTCTTTTTCTCTATTTTATTCATGAAACATCCAGAGATGCACAATCTCTTCTAAGAACTGCTTTGGCTGCATTCCCTAAGTTTTGGTATGTTGTCTCATTATTGTAATTCTTTTGGATGAAATTATTGTTTCTATGATTTGTCTTTCATCCACTCATTCCTTTTTATTCTTTCTTAATTTTTGATATAAGATTTTTATTTTCAAAACATATTCAAAGATATTTCATCATTCACCCTTGCAAAACCTTGTGTTACAAATTTTTCACCCTTCCTTCCCACTACCTCCTCTTCCAGACAGCAAATCATCCAAATACATGTGCAATTCTTCTAAACATATTTCCATATTTAGATTGCTGCACAAGAAAATCATAGCACAAAGGAAAAAATGAGAAAAAAAGCAAGAAAATAAAAACAAAAAGGTGAAAAGCCTACGTGTGGTCCACATTCAGTCCTCATAGTCCCCTTTCTGGATACAGATGGCTCCATCACAAGTCTATTGGAATTGGCCTGAATCACCTCATTCTTGAAAGAGTCTAGTTTATCATAGCTTGTCATCACATACCCCTGTTGTTGCCGTGTACAATGTTCCCTTGATTCTACTCATTTCACTTAGCATCAATATATGTAAGTCTCTCCAGGCTTTTCTGAAAGCATCCTCCTGATCATTTCCTATAGAACAATAATTTTCCATTCCATTCATATACTGTGACTTATTCAGCCATTATCCAAGAGGCATCCTCTCAATTTCCAGTTCCTCTCCTCTTTATTTTTCACACTTCTCAACCTGTCCCTTCACTCTCCTAATGCCCGTAGATGGCACCAGAGAGCATTCTTTGCCAATTAGTCATTTTTTGGACACTGATTGACTTAGAGAGTGAATGTAAAGAGCAATCTTTTCTATTTTGTCCAGAAACCCTCAGGATCATCCCCTCCCTCAATTATTGATTGAGTTGCCTAGGTGATAGAGGCCATTCTTTGCCTCAAATGTTAGCTTCTTAGCCTTACTCGCTGAGACATGTTAAATACCTCAACTTAAAAAGTCTAAGTTTTCCTACAGCATCCAGGGCCTTCTCCAGTCATCCTGATCTGTAATTGGCAACTAGACCCAGATGATTCTGGAGGAGACAGTGAGGCAGGTGACTCTGCACAACCCTCCCTTACAAATCCAAGTCACTTGAATATCATGACATCAGCGCCCTAATGTCATGGTCTTTTTCAAGAAGGCAACAACAATCTGATTGCCTGTAAGCTAGCAATCATTTATTTAATCTCAAGATAAATCTTTTAGGTGTGTTTTTTATTGATCCCTGCAGTCCTTTTCCTGGGGTCAAATTAACAAATATCCTGGTTTTCTTCCTTAGGAAGCTGTTTTCCTTCATTTCTGAAGATTTTTGTTTCTGTCTCTCTGTCTGTCTTTCTGTCTCTGTCTCCCAACACTTGCAGGAAGCTTTCTTTTGAGCAGCACCATACCTAACTTTGGAAAGTCCCTGGAGCCTACAATGTTTAGATTGCCTCCAAATCCTTCCACTTAACACATTTAAGGTTTTGCATTAAATTTCATATCTTCTATATTCTGAAACCTGGAGACTTTTAAAAATGGCTTTTTATTGACAAAATATATGCATGGGTAATTTTTCAACAATGACCCTTGCAAAAACTTCTGTTCCAATTTTTCCCCTCCTTCCCCTCTCCCCCTCCTCTAGATGGCAGGTAGTCCCATACATGTTAAATATGTTAAAGTATATATCAAATATAATATATGTATACATATTTCTACAGTTATCTTGCTGCACAAGAAAAATCGTATTTAGGAAGAAGCTAAAAATAACCTGAGAAGAAAAACAAAAGTGCAAGCAAACAACAACAGAAAGAGTGTAAATGCTATGTTGTGGTCCACACTCATTTCCCAGTGTTCTTTCACTGGTTCTGTTCATTACTGATCAATTGGAACTGATTTGGATTCTCTCATTGTTGAGGAGAGCCACTTCCATTAGAATCGATCCTCATATAATATTGTTGTTGAAGTGTATCTCCTGGTTCTGCTCATTTCACTCAGCATCAGTTCGTGTAAGTCTCTCCAGGCCTTTCTGAAATCATCCTGTTGGTCATTTCTTACAGAACAATAAAATATAATCTCATTCTTTATGCCTAGATCATGAATCCATTGTGACCTTATCTTGGTATATGATGTTAAATGTGGGTCAATGCCTAGTTTCTGCCATACTAATTTTCAATTTTCCCAACAATTTTTGTCAAATAGTAAATTCTTATCCCAAAAGGCTGTTGTCTTTGGGTTTGTCAAACACTAGATTGCTATAGTTATTGACTATTTTGTCCTATGAGCCTAACCTATTCCACTAATCAACTAATCTATTTCTTAGCCAATATCAAATGGTTTTGGTGACTGCTGCTTTATAATATAATTTTAGATCTGGTACAGCTGGGCCACCTTCATTTGATTTTTTTCGTTAATTCCCTTGAAGTTCTTGACCTTTTGTTCTTCCAGATGAATTTTGTTGTTATTTTTCCTAAGTCATTAAAATAGTTTCTTGGGAGTCTGACTAGGGACACTAAATAGATAGATTAGTTTAGGTAGTATTGTCATCTTTATTATATTTGCTCGATTTATTCAAGAGTATTTAATTTTTTTTCCAATTTTTTAGATCTGACTTTATTTGAGTAGAAAGTGTCTTGTAGTTTTGTTCATATAGTTCTTGACTTTCCCTTGGCAGATAGATTCCCAAATATTTTATACTATCAACAGTTATTTTAAATGGAATTTCTCTTTGTATCGCTTGCTGTTGGATTTTGTTAGTGATGTATAAAAATACTAATGATAAATAAAGTTGTGGGTTATTTCTAATAGCTTTTTAGTAGAATCTCTGGGGTTCTCTAAATATACCATCATATCATCTACAAAAACTTATAATTTGGAAACCTGCAGACTTTACATTATATTAAAACTTGTAGTAAACAACATATGTATGCTTGTGACCTACATCTATTCTTTTTTTTCTTTTTCCTTCCCTGTTGCATTTGCATGACTGGCATTTTCACTTGCAGGAATGGATGCTGATAGGCCTCATGATTCAGAATCATAGATTAAGTGCTCCAAGGTACCTTAGGCATCTACTCTAGCACCTAGTTGAACAACACTCTCTTCTGTATCTTAACCATCTAGTCCTCCAAGGACTTCCAAGGAGGGGAGAGTTATTTCTTCCAGAGACATGCCATTAGACTTCTAGATAGAATCCTTAGGTGAAATCTGCATTTCTGCAATGTACATTCAGTTCCCAGGTGTGCCCTCTTGGAATCATCTCATTTATTTTCCAAAAACTTCTTCAAATATTTAAAAATAACCATCTTATTCATTCAGTATTTTTTCTTCTAGGTAAAAACCTGCAATTCTTTCAACCATTCCCCTCATCATTCTTGTCCCTGTCTCCTGAACACATTCTAGTTTGCCCAGGCCTTTTCTAAAATGTGGTGCCACAGACTGAACATAATAGTCCAGATATGGCCTGACCAAGACTAGGGCTATGAGATCTATGGGTTATAGGAATTTGGGGATAAAGGAGGACATGGAAGAGAGAGGAGATGTTGGGAGCTCTGGAAGTAAAAGGCTGAGGAGCCTTCTTCCTAAACTTTCACAGGGGAAGTGTCACTCAAAGAATGGGGGGAAATGGAAGAACCTTTCTCCATTTTCCCTAGAAAACTGGTGTGTCAGATAGCTGTGGTACGGAGAAGGAAAGCACAAAGGAAAATAACAAAGGGGTGTTAGGGGAGATTTTTATTCACCATTGGGATCAAAAGAAGAAATAATAATTGATTTGAATGATCTAATAGAAGAAAATGTTAACAAAAATGGAATTACCCAAGTCTTCCATTGTCTGTCCAAGAAGGTTAAGGTATCCTGCATCAGAGGATCCCTTCATTTCAGGACTTTCTCTAGAACAAGAAGGTAGAAAGGGGATTGAATCATGAATGACGGGATGTAGGTTCATATCTCAAATTTGCTACTTCCTATCTCTATAATCTTGTGAAAATCTGTTAACTTAGTTGGTCTTCCATTTTCTAATGTGTTAAATAAAGGAAACTGACTGATTCTTTCTAAGGCTAATTTTATGCTCTCTACAAATATACAGTTCAGTGGATTCCTAGTTGGAGTTTGAGATAAGAAAAAAGGGAAACCTCCCAATTGTGCCCAAAGTCTTTGTTTCTGACGAAGTTTACTAGGAATTCACACCTTGTACATTTTAGGCAGCTCAGAATTTACCTTATGCTGAAATTGTGCTCTTCCCTTCATCTCTCCCCATTTTAACAATTAAGTTGTTCCCTTTTGTTTTTAATGTGTCTGATTTATTGTGACGCCATTTGGGGATTTTTTTTTTTTTATCAGAGAAATAAGAGTGGTTTACAGCTTCCTTCTCCAGCTCATTTTACACATGAGGAAAATGAAGCAAACAGGGTTAAATGACTTGCTCAGAGCCACCCAGCTGGTAACTGTCTGAGGCCTGGATTAGAATTCGGATCTTCCCGACTCCGCTGTGAGAGATTCCCGTCCTTTCCATGCTGAGACAAAGTCTTCTATCCCGGATCCAAATTCCATTTCCGGGACTTCTGTATTCCTGGGTCTCTCGCTCCCGCCTCTACAAGGTCTGGGAGGTGACGAGAGTTGCCGAGTCACAGCTGGGAAGGAGGTCGTTAGAATGACAACGCAGCTCTCCCCAAATCCGTCCTCAGGTTCCTACAACGCTCAGACGCCCTCGGTTTTGTGGGGGAACCTTCCTAACTCCCAGGGGAAGGAGAGGGACCGGCTGAGGGGGCGGGAGGCTGGAAGCCCCGCGGAGAAGCTGCGGCCGGGACCTGGTTTTTCTCCGTTGGGGCTGAGAGCGCAAGCGCCGCGTGTTCCCGAAGCGAGGATGGGAGGCGGGGAGGCTGTTCCGGGAATGGCAGAAAGCGCAGAGGGCTGGGAAGCTGGGGGTTCCCCGGGTCAGTTTCACTTTTGGTCTCCCAACCTGGGCTTGTTCATTCTGCCCATTCCCCGATGACGTTTGGTGGCTTCCATTTCCTATTGGATGGCAGAACCTCAGCGAAGCCAATCAGAAGTTGAGGATTCCTCCCTTTATAAGCCGATGGTAAACTGCTTTCAGGGATCTTGTTTTCTGCCTGCCCACCATGGGCTCTTACGCGCGCTCTCTCTTTTTGTTGGGGGCCCTGGCCCTGACAGAGACCTGGGCGGGTAAGTAGGGAACAGTATTCACCGGCCGCCGGGAGACCGGACACAGTGTCCCTGGGGAGATGGGGGCGGGATGGGGGGTTGCTGCAGAAAGCTGCTCCGAGACCCGCCCGAGTGCGTTTCCCAGGAGAAATTGAAGTCAAGGTGGAAGCAAAGAATAAGAGAGTGTGACCAGGGGGCCAGTAACCCGCCGTCCCTTAGCTGGGGTTTGGCAGGGGGGCGGCCTGGTTTCGGGGTCTCAGTAGGCTGGGGGTTGTTATTGGTAGGTGGGTGTGAGGACATGGGGCGCTGAGAAAGAGGTGCCAGGGGAAAGGGTGCGACAGTCCTGGGGGCGTTAAGGAGCAGAGCTGCCTGGGACCCCGGCATGGAAGGGCGAGGACGGAGAACCAGGTTTTTTTTTTTTTTTTTTTTTTTAAGAACTTCACAGAGGATTTTGGGGCGAGGGTGAGGAAGGGCCAGGCGAGGACACAAAGTGGGGGGCCGAGGGTTAGAAGTGTGAGAGACCCAAGACCCGGACCAGAAGAGAGGGCTTTGGTGGGCCGGGGACAACACCCAGTCCGAGGGCCACTAGGACCTACTGTATTGTTGTCAGGAAAGAGGTTGTGCTGATCTCAAAGCTCTAAAGGCCTGAGAACTACTACGGGCCGGCGGGGGGCACCAGCAGTGCGGGGGCAGAGGGGCTGGGATTTCGGGGGTAAGGAGGCAGCCCCAGATTTGTTGTTCAGAGTCCGGGGTCACACCCCGGGCGGGACGAGGTCAGGGGGCACACCCCGGGCGGGACGAGGTCAGGGGGCACACCCCGGGCTTGACCGCTGACACCAGGCAGCCGGGGTCGGGCCCACGGGGTCCCTGCCCTGAGCCCGGCCCGCGTCCCCACGTCTCAGGCTCTCACTCCATGAGGTATTTCTACACCGGCGTGTCCCGGCCCGGGCTCGGGGAGCCGCGGTTCCTCTCCGTGGGCTACGTGGACGATCAGCAGTTCGTGCGCTTCGACAGCGACAGCGCGAGTCAGAGGATGGAGCCGCGGGCGCCGTGGATAGAGAAGGTGCAGAATGTGGACCCGGACTACTGGGAGCGGGAGACGCAGATCAGTAAGGGGAATGCACAGATTTCCCGAGTGGGCCTGCAGACCCTGCGCGGCTACTACAACCAGAGCGAGGGCGGTGAGTGACGGGGCCGGGGTCACTAATCACGTCCAGGGACCAGAGGGGGAGGAGAGGCCGGGTCGGGGCCCATCCCACGGTCACCTGCGGTCCCACTGAGGGTGGATCCCCCCCAGGCAGCAGAATTACTTCGGCCCCTCCCGGGTGGGCGGGTCTCAGGGTCAGCCCTGTGGGGCAGAGGCTGCAGGTGCTGATCCTGGGGCTGGGGGCGGGGCAGGGGTCCACACCATCCAGCGCATGTACGGCTGCGAGGTTTCCCCGGAGCTCTCCTTCAAGCGCGGGTTTGAGCAGTACGCCTACGACGGGCAGGACTACATCGCCCTGGACACGGAGACCCTCACATGGACGGCTGCGGCGAAGGAGGCAGAGAACACGAAGCGCAAGTGGGAGGCGGACAGGAGCTATGCGGAGAGACAGAAAGCCTACCTGGAGGAAACGTGCGTGCTGTGGGTGAAGAAGTACCTGGAGATGGGGAAGGAGACTCTGCAGAGGGCAGGTACCTCCCAGTCAGCCCCAGTGTGCTCGGCACTCAAGGCCCAGCCTCCCTGTTCCACCTCCCCTGCATCATTATTCCTGAGCTCCCCATTCCCAGGCACCCCAAGGACCTCAGGGCCCGGATTGTGCGGTGTACCCCTTTCCCCTGTCTGACCTTATGACCCTGAAGGACAAGGGGTAAAGGGCAAGCCTGGAAATGCCTCTGACCTTTGCCCCCAGATGCCCCTTCTGCCCGAGTGACCCGGCACAGCACCGCCAGTGGGGAGGTGACTCTGCGGTGCCGGGCCCAGGACTTTTACCCCGCGGAGATCTCTCTGACTTGGCTGAGGGACGGGGAGGAACAGCACCAGGACACAGAGTTCACTGAGACCAGGCCTGCCGGAGATGGGACCTTCCAGAAGTGGGCGGCTGTGGGGGTGACCTCGGGCCAGGAAGGGAGATATACCTGCCGAGTTGTGCACGAGGGGCTGCCTGAGCCCCTCACCCTGAAATGGGGTAAGGACCATGGGAGGGGCTGGGGGGTGGCCATTCCCACCTCCCAGAAGGAGCAGAGGGAGGGGGAGCTGCAGGGAGAGTTAGGGAAGGGTCAGTGAATCTCAGGCCAGAGAGGGATCCCGGCCTTTCAGCTCCCTTTTCCATTTCAGAGCCAGAGTCCTCATCACCCCGGTTCGTTATGGGGGTCTTTGCTGCCACTGTCCTCCTCCTCACTGCAGTCATTTCTGGTCTCATAATCTGGAGGAAGAAGACTTCAGGTGGGCAGGACTGGAAGGGGGTCATTGGGCACAGGCATTGTGGAGGTCCCGGTTTCCCCCGACCTCTCATCTTGTCTGTGTCTCCCCAAGTTCTCTACTTGCCAGCTAAGAGACTGTTAGTCGGGCCCCAGGTTCTAGATGAATAAACCTGGAAGTGGAAGCCACTTTCTGGAGGACGCCTTGTAGCGGTGTAACAGGCTGGCTGGGTGGGGAACCTGCTTCCGACTCAGATCAGAAATGAACACAGGGATCTCTGCTAAACAGACTGGGAGTTCTGTCCCTGGGCCAGACCGGAACCCACTGATGCAGGCCTGGGAGTCGGAAAGTGCCCTTCCCTGGTGCCTCTTTCTCCTTTTCCTCTGGGATCTAGACATTGAACTGGGGGGGAGGTGATGGAGGGATAGTGTCAATTGTCATTTATTGTGTCTGCAGGACAGCTCAGTGACCTTCTGGGGCCTTAGTGTGGTCTCCTCTCCTGGACTGTGGGATTTGTTTTTCTTTTGCAGGTGGAAAAGGAGGGGACTATGTTCAGGCTGCAGGTAAGTGAAAGGTTGGCGTGGAAGGGAGGAAGAAGGGCCCAGCCCATGGTATCTTTGGGACTTGGGAAATGAGAAGTCAGAGAAGAGACTTACTGAGTATCCCAACCTAGGGGTCCCTTTGCCTTCATGTCCCCTGGTTCTGGAATATGGGTCCCTGACTGGGTTGTTTCCCTCTTTTGTCTCCAGGCAATGATAGTGCACAGGGGTCAGATGTCTCTCTGACAGCCAAAGGTGAGACTCTGGGGCTGGTGTGAAGGGGACAAATGGGTGGTGAGAGGGAAGAGAGGCTTGAGGTGAATTTGAGGATGCTCCTTAATCTGCCTTTCTTTCTTCAGCTTGAGAGAATTGCCATCTGTGGACCTGAGAAAGAAAACAAGGATATTCAATCCTGATTCTTGTCTTGTTCCTGTTGACATTTGCCTTCCCTTCCCAGATTGGCTTCTGAGATCATCACTGTACTCTACAGGGCAAATTCAGAGAAGCATCTCTAATGCCCTCAATCTATGGGCTCCCATACCTTCCTTCCTTCTTTCTTCTGTTTCCCTTTTTAGGCAATAAAACTAGCACTAAAAAGCAAAAGACTTTGGAAATGATCTTTCCTTAACATTTAAAAAACTTATTTATCTATTTTTAATATACATTGCTTTATGAATCATGTTGGGAGAGAAAAATCAGAAAAAAAACAGGGAAAAACTATGGAAGAGAAAAAAGAAACAGAAGAAAGAAAAGAACATAGCATGTGTTGATTTACATTCAATCTCCATAGTTCTTTTTCTGGCTGCAGATGGAATTTTCTGTCCAAAGTCTATTAGGATTGCCTTGGATCTCCTTAACATTTGATGTTTCACTAAACTCTGATATATTTCTCCCTGGAAACATTTGCACTGTGAATGCTTTTTCTTGAATCTTCAACTTTTCTCCACAATTTCAATTGACCTTTATGTTTTGGTATTGATTTGGGGAAATGGAATGACAATGTGGAGATGTTCTGGCCATTTGAAGGAGAAAATAAATTAAAGCTTTAAGACTTAATAATTCTTTGATTTGCTCTGCTGTGTCTGTGAATGCAGGTGGGATCTGGGACAATTACACAAACTTGACTGAGAGAGAGACAGTATATTGTACATTGAGAGAGTTCAGGTGTTTGTCTGATTTATACTGACCAGATGCACATGTTGATATGGGGTATTCTGAATTGTTCCAGGACTTCAGATAAAATCCAGGCTACATATTCTTCCTGAAAAAGGAAGGGCCAAAACAGAGAAAGAAAATTATAGACCAACTTCGCTAAAGAGTATTGATGCAAAAATCATAAATAAAATATTAAGAGATTACAGCCAATTATTACAGGATAATACCCTATGACCTAATAGGATTTCTACTAGGAATCCAGGGCTGGTTCAGTATCAGAAAAACTAACAACATTATTGATCATATCAATAACCAAATTAACAGAAATTATGATTATCTCAATAGATGCAGAAAAAGTGACAAAATCCAACACCCATTCCTATTAAAAACACTAGGAGAATAGGAATAAATGTAATTTTCCTTAAAATGATCAGTACTATCTATTTAAAACTATCAGCAAGCATCATATGTAATGGAGATAAACTAGAATCATTCCCAATAAGATCAGATGTCAAACAAGGTTGCCCAATATCACCATTGCTATTCAATATTATATTAGAAATGTTAGCTTTAGCAACAAGAGAAGAAAAAGGAAATTAAAAGATGACAAAGATGGTATACTTGGAGAATCCTAAAGAAGCAACTTAAAAACTACCAGAAAACATTGACAACTTGGGCAAAGTTGCAGGATACAAAATATATCCACAAACATCATCAGCATTTCTATAGGTTACCAACAAAACCCAGCAGCAAGTCATACTAAGAGAAATTCTATTTAAAATAACTGTAGCTAATATGAAATATTTGGGAGACTACTTGTTAAGAGAAAGTCAGGAACTATCTGAAAACAATTGCAAAACACTTTCCCCACAAATAAAGTCAGATCTACTAAATTGGAAAAATATCAAGTACTCATGGGTAGCACTTGATTATACTAATAAAAATGACAATACTGCCAAAATTAATCTACTTATTGAAACTCCCAAGAAATTATTTTACAGAGTTTAAAAAATAATAGAAGGTTTATCTGGAAGAACAAAAGATCAAGAATTTCAAGGTAATTAATGAAAAAATGCAAATGAAGCTTGCCTAATTGTACTAGACCTAAAACTTTTATTATAAAGCAGCAATCATCAATACTATTTGGTATTGACTAAGGAGTAGAATAGTTGATCAATGAAATACATTACATTTGCAATATAACAGTAAATCACCATAGTCATCTAGTGTTTAATAAACCCAAGGACCCCAGCTTCTGGGACAAGAACTCACTATTTGACAACAATTGTAAATTAGTATGTCAGACACTAGTCATTGATCTACACCTAACACCCTATATGAGGATAAGGTCAAAATGGGTTCATGATTTAGACATAAAGAGTGTAACTATAAGCAAATTAGAAGGACAAAGAGTAGTTTACCTCTCAGATCTGTGGAGAAGGAAGCAATTTGTGGCCAAAGCAGAACATGAAAACATTATTGAATGCAAAATGGATCATTTTGATTAAATTAAGATCAAAATTTTTTGTACAAACAAAACAAATGCAGATGAAATTAGAAGGAAAGCACTAAACTGGGTAGTCATTTTTACATTTAAGGGTTCTGATAAAGGCCTCATTTCTAAAATACATAAAGGATTGACTCAAATTCATAATAGTTCAAGCCATTCTCCAATTGATAAATGATCAAAGAATATGAACAGGCAATTTTCAGATGAAGAAATTAAAACTATTTCTAGTCATATGAAAAGGTGCTTTAAATAATTATTGATTAGAGAAATGAAGATTAAGACAACTTTGAGGTACTACTATACACCTCTCAGATTGGCTAAAATGCTAGAAAAAGATGCAAATGTTGGAGACAATGTGGGAAAACTGGGACACTAATACATTGTTGATGGAATTGTGAAATGATTCAACCATTCCAGAGAGCAATTTGGAACTATGCCCAAAGGGCAGACCCTTTGATCCAACAGTGTTTCTATACTGCCTTTGTATCCTAAAGAGATTATAAAGGAGGGAAAGGGACCCATATGCACAAAAATGTTTGTGGCAGCCCTTTTTGTAGTGGCAAGAAACTGGAAACTGAGTGAATGCCCATTAGTTGTAGAATGGCTGAACAAATTATGATAAATGAAGGATATAGAATATTATTGTTCTATAAGAAATGCAGGGTGATTTCAGAGAGGTCTGGAGAGACTTACATGAACTGATGCCGAGTGAAATGAGCAGAATCAGGAGATCCTTGTAAATGGCAACAGCCAGATTATATTATGATCAATTCTGATGGACGTGGCTTCCCTCAACAATGAGATGATTCAGGCCATTTCCAATGATCTTGTGATGAAGAGAGTCATCTGCACCCAGAGAGAGAACTGTAGGAACTGAATGTGAATCACAACATAGTATTTTCACTTTTTTGTTGTGGCTTGCTTGCATTTTGTTTTCTTTCTTTTTTTCCCTTTTTAAACAGATTCTTTTTATGCAGCATGATAATTATTGAAATGTGTATAGAATTGCACGTTTAACATATATTGAATTTCTTGCATCTAGGGGAGGAAGTAGGGTGGAAGGGAAGAAAAACATCTGGAACACAAGGTTTTGCAAGGATGTATGTTGAAAATTATCCATACTTATGTTTTGAATATAAAAACGTTTTTTGGACCAGATAAGATTAGAAGGGAAGCAATAAATAGGGAAAACATTTTTACAGTTAAAGGTTCTGATAAAGGCCTCATTTCCAAAATATATAGAGAATTTACTCTAATTTATAAGAAATCAAGCCATTCTCCAATTGATAAATGGTCAAAGGATATGAACAGACAATTTTCAGATGATGAAATTGAAACTATTTCTACTCATATAAAAGGGTGTTCCAAATCACTATTGATCAGAGAAATGCAAATTAAGACAACTCTGTGACACCACTACACACCTGTCAGATTGGCTAAGAGGACAGGAAAAGATAATGATGAATGCTTAAGAGGATGTGAGAAAACCAGGACACTGGTGCATTGTTGGTGGAACTGTGAAAGGATCCAACCATTCTGGAGAGCAATTTGGAACTTTGCTCAAAAGGTTAACAAACTGTGCATATCCTTTGTTCCAGCAGTATTACTATTGGGCTTATATCCCAAAGAGATCTTAAAGGAGAGAAAGGGACCTGTATGTGCAAAAATGTTTGTGGCAGCCCTATTTGTAG